>NC_141155.1:129940617-130268474 GCF_053477565.2 Lygodium microphyllum
TGCACGCACTCAAGAAAAGGCCCAATTTTATGCTGTGCGACTACTGTTCTACAGGTCGGTGAAAAGTTACTGTAGAAATTGCATCGTATGCCTGTGCGCAGAGACATTGGGAGTTACAGAAGCATCCTTGTTGCCTGTTGATGCAAAATCGTCGCTAGGAAGTGACTGTGTAGTCAAATACCACTTTCGTCAGTTTTGCAGATTTGCCCTTGTGAGGCTGAAGCTGTGTTCTTTGCAGTGACAGAATTTTTTGCAGTGTTCTGTAATGGCGTCTGATTCTCTTTCACAGATTGTCACTGAAAATCTTGACAAGAACAACTTCCAAGCATGGAAGTTTAGAATGACGAATTTCCTTATGGGAAAAGGATATTGGGAGTTCGTTGCAGGAAATGAAGAAGAACGAGTTCTTCCTGATGTTCCCAATCAACAGCAAATGCAGGCATTTAAAGCATGGCATGAGAGAGCCAGGAAAGTTATGTACTGGCTGTCTATCAGCATTTCAGACTCTATGATTATGCATATTCAAGATGCAAGTACGCCAAAGGAGGCATGGGATACTTTGTCAAAAATGTATAGCACAAATATGCAAGCCAGGAAAATGCAGCTCAAGCAAGAGTTGCACAATGTGCAAAGAAAAAATATGAGCATCAATGACTACCACATGAAGGCGAAGAAGATTGCAGATTCACTTGCTTCCATTGGGTCGCCAGTGGAAGATGATGATTTAGTTTCTGTGACCTTGAATGGTCTAGGAAAGGATTATGCACAGTTCCGAACATCCATTTCCGTCCGTGAAAGATTTCCTAATTTTGAGGAGTTGATTGCTCTTCTAATTTCTGAGGAGCAGAGAAATGGTGGTGCATCTTCTTCAGGAGGAACTTCAAAAGAAGCTGTCTTCTACTCAAATGCTAGAAGAGGTAGAGGCGGAGGTAGAGGACGCTGATCTGGAGGCCGTGGTAGAAATCATAATATGCAGCAAACTTAAGAAAATCAGTCCTATGGAGGAGGACATGGTAACTCTAGGGGCAGGGAGAGCCAAAGAGGTTGTGGTGGATGGCAAAGAGGCCAAAATGCAAACAGTAATGTTGAATGCTACTACTATGGTAAAATGGATCATATGGCTAAAGACTGCTATAAAAAACAGAATGACATCATGAATGAAAAATTGCAACAAGGGAATTATGCATCTTCTATTAGACAGGGTGATGACAGAAATGAGCATTTGTTTATGGTGCAGCACATGAAAAATTCTATGACAAGTGTAGAAGAAAGCAACGATGTATGGTATATTGACTCAGGTGCATCAAACCACATGACAGGTCATGCAGAATGGATGGAGGATGCAAGAAAAATGGAAAAACCAGGATTTGTGGAGACTGGTGATGATACTGCACATCCTATTGTGCAGATTGGAAAAATTCATTTGTCTATGCAGGATGGAAAAAAGAAATACATGTCCGATGTATTTCATGTCCCGAATATCACCAAGAATCTGGTTTCTGTTGGTCAAATGGTTGAGCAGGGCTTGCAGGTCAGATTTAATCCTCATGGATGCTTTGTTGAGGATATGAAAAATAAAGGTCGCTTGATAGCAAAAGGAAAGAAGAAGGGCAGAATGTTTACGTTGGATGCAGACATGCCTGAATTGAGTGCAACAATATTTGCACATTGGACCGATGTAGTTGCAGATATTGATATCTGGCATAAACGCATTGGTCATGTTAATATACAATGACTTAAATCAATGTAAGCCCAAAATATTGTTGCAGGATTGCCTAAATTCAAGGTTGCAGAAATGCATAAGGTATGTGAAGCCTGTCAGTTTGGAAAACATGCAAGGAAACCATTTCCTAGACATGTTCAAGAGAGTAAGAAGCCATTGGAATTAATCCACTCTGATGTGTGGACTACTAAAGCTGCATCTCTTAGAGGCTGTCATTATTTTATCACTTTTATTGATGACTATAGCAGAAAAGTTTGGGTGTATTTTATGAAAAAGAAAAGTGAAGTTTTTGGGCATTTCAAAACTCTTAAAGCTATGGTTGAAAAAGAAACAGGCTTGCAAATAAAATGCCTGAGGTCTGATGGAGGGGGAGAGTACCTCTCAAATGAGTTTGCAAGGTTCTTGCAGGAGCATGGCATAAAGCAACAATATTCATGCAGTCATACCCCACAACAAAATGGAATTGCAAAAATAAAAAGCAGGCATATTAGAGAGGTATCTCATGCCATGCTCAATGAAAAAGACCTACCAGATTTTTACTGGGTTGAGGCAGTTGCTACAGCAGTCTACATAATGAACAGGACTCCCACTGCAGTAATACATGGCATGATTCCAGAGGAGAGGTATACTGGTAGGAAACCAGATATTTCTCATTTGAAAATTTTTTGTTGCATTGCCTATGTTCATGTGCCAGATGAGTTGAGATCCAAGTTGGATCCAAAAGCTGAGAAGTGCATTTTTATTGGTTATCCTCTGCAGCAAAAAGGGTATAGATGCTATAACCCTTCTACTCGTAAGTTTACAGTAAGCAGAGATGTTTTTGATGAGATGAGTAGCTGGTATAAACCAGTAAATGTGATTGATAATGTAGATGCACAAAATGGTAATGCTGCACAGAATTCACAGCAGCAGTCACAAGATATTAGTGGACCTGGAGCGTCCTCTAGCAATGGTTCACATTCTTCGCCATGGACAGGCAGATTGAGATCAGGAGACTCTTCTCAAAGTAATGCAGATAGTGGTATGCAGGTATCACAAAAAGGAAAAGAGAAGGTAGATCAGCCCATGTTTGATATGAATGCAGGTCACTCTTATGTGGATGGTGAATCCAGTGGCTCAGAATAGAGCATTGATGATGAGTTGGGTATTCCTTCTATTGTTACACCTGGAGTAAGGAAGACCAGGGATGTTTGGAGAGCACCTGGGAGTGAATCTACTTTGGCAGGTCTATGAGAGCTAGGTATCCAGTGGATAGGCTCAAATATGATGGATTTATAGCCATTCACTATGCCTATATGGTCAAAGTGATACATGAACGGGTGCAGAGAAGCTGCACAGGTTCAGAGACCTGCTTGGTGTGCAGGAATTGGGATTGAGCTCGAGGGGGAGTGTTGAGATATCGAGCTCCACTCGTGATATGCCAAGGTGACCGTTGTGCATTTTGTCAAGATTGTGGGAAAGAAGGAAGGAGTCTCACTTGAAGCTTTCTTGCTTGCACAATGGGGGAATACACACAGAGGTGGAGGCTGAAAACAATTTTCCTCTTCTTAGTTGTGTAAGCCAAAAGAACTCACATACAAAGAAATAAAAGAACCCTATATATGGGTCTCAAACCAAACTCAACTAACTAAGGTGGCATACTAACTGAGCCACGAACTAGAGGAGATAAGGATAGCTGTCATGTAGCTATTATTCATGGGCGGTGTACCAACCGCATCTACAACTGACAAGTCGGTGACATAAATACACAACGGTCACCCTGGCGTATCACGAGTGGAGCTCGATATCTCAACACTCCCCCTCGAGCTCAATCCCAACTCCTGCACACTAAGCAGGTCTCTGAACTTGCGCAGCTTCTCTACGCCCAATGCCTTCGTGAATATGTCAGCTACCTGATCCTCTGTGCTGACATAAACTAGATCAATAAGACCTAGTAAAACCCTCTCTCGCACATAGTGATAATGCACCTCAATGTGCTTTGTTCTAGCATGATAGACTGGGTTATTTGCCAAGTGTATACTACTCATGTTGTCACAATAAATGACAACTGGCCCATTTGTAGACTGATGCATATCATAAAGTAGCTTATGCAACCAAGCTACCTCACATGCAGCCATTGCTGCACCCCTGTACTCAGCCTCTGTGCTCGACAAGGCAACTGTAGGCTGTTTCTTGCTGCTCCAAGTGACTGCAGCACTCCCAAAAGAGAACACATATCCACTGGTAGATCGTCTATCAGAAATACTACCAGCCCAATCAGCATCAGTGTATCCATGCAACTGTATCTGAACCCCAGTCTCATAAAATAGTCCATACTGCAATGTGGACTTCACATACCTGAGTATGCGTCTAGCCGCATCCAAATGTGGTTTCCTTGGAGCTTGCATAAACTGACTTACCAACCCAACAACATAGCTCAAATTTGGCCTGGTAATAGTCATATAAATCAAGCTTCCTACTATGCGTCTATACATAGTAGGGTCTTCCAGAAGCTCACCTGCATCTGTGCTCAGCTTCACATTCTGCTCCAAAGGAACTGAAATAGGCTTACAACCTGTCATCCCATATTTGGATAGCATGTCCAATCCATACTGCCTCTGCAGGAGCTGTATCCCACTTGGTGATCTAATCACCTCAATGCCCAAGAAATAACGCAGCTCTCCCAAATCATTCATCTCAAACTTCTGCTTCAATAGCATTTTCACATGAAGGATATCTTCATCACTGTCACCTGTGATAATCAAATCATCAACATAAATGACAAGCAGCATAATACATTTCTCTGTTTTTCTCACATAAAGTGAGAAATCTGCCTTGGAAATCTGAAAGCCAATAGTGACAAGATACTGTCCTATCTTGTCAGACCATGCTCTAGGTGCTTGCTTCAAGCCATACAAGGCTTTCTTCAACCTGCAAACAAACTCAGGATGAACAGCATGCACGTAACCTGGTGGCTGCTCCATATAGACCTCTTCTTGCAAATCACCATGTAAGAAGGCATTCTTTACATCCATCTGATGTAAAGACCATCCCTTTGATGCAGCCATAGCAATGACTGCTCTTACGGTTGCCATCCTTGCAACCGGACTGAATGTTTCTTCATAGTCAATGCCATATGTTTGTGCATACCCCTTGACTACTAATCTTGCCTTGTATCTGTTCACAGAACCATCTGCATTGTGCTTCACTTATAAACCCACTTACAGCCAATTGCATTCTTACCTTTAGGCAAAGGTACTAACTCCCATGTAGCATTTGCTTCCAAGGCATCCATTTCTTCATCCATGGCTTTTTCCCATTTTTCTTTTCCCATAGCTTGCTCAAAAGAAGTGGGTTCTGGTTCCTGTATCACTTTAACCATACATGCATAGTGAATGGCTGTAAATCCATTATATTTCAGCCTATCCACAGGATACCTAGCTCTCATAGACCTGCGCAAAGTAGGTTCACTCCCAGGTGCTCTCAAAACATCCCTGGTCTTCCTTACTCCAGGTGTAACAATAGAAGGAATACCCAACTCATCATCAATGCTCTGTTCTGAGCCACTGGATTCACCATCCACATAAGAGTGACCTGCATTCACATCAAACATGGGCTGATCTACCTTCTTTTTTTCTTTTCGTGATACCTGAATACCACTATCTGCATTGCTTTGAGAAGATTCTCCTGATCTCAATTTGCTTGTCCATGGCGAAGAATGTGAACCACTGCTAGAGGACGCTCCAGGTCCACTAATATTTTGTGACTGCTGCTGTGAATTCTGTGCAGCATTACCATTTTGTGCATCTACATCATCAATCACATTTACTGGTTTATACCAGCTACTCATCTCATCAAAAACAACATCTCTGCTCACTGTAAACTTACGAGTAGAAGGGTTATAGCATCTATACCCTTTTTGCTGCAGAGAGTAACCAATAAAGATGCACTTCTCAGCTTTTGGATCCAACTTGGATCTCAACTCATCTGGCACATGTACATAGGCAATGCAACCAAAAATTTTCAAATGAGAAATATCTGGTTTCCTACCAGTATACCTCTCCTCTGGAGTCATCCCATGTATTGTTGCAGTGGGAGTCCTGTTCATTATATAGACTGCCGTAGCAACTGCTTCAACCCAATAAAAATCTGGCAAGTCTTTTTCGTTGAGCATGGCACGAGATACCTCTCCAATATGCCTGTTTTTCCTTTCTGCAACTCCATTTTGATGTGGGTTATGACTGCATGAATATTTCTGCTTTATGCCATGCTCCTGCAGGAACCTTGCAAACTCATTTGAGAGGTACTCTCCCCCTCCATCTGACCTTAGGCATTTTATTTGCAGGCCTGTTTCTTTTTCAACCATAGCTTTAAGAGTTTTGAAATGCCCAAAAACTTCACTTTTCTTTTTCATAAAATACACCCAAACTTTTCTGCTATAGTCATCAATAAAACTGACAAAATAATGACAGCCTCCAAGAGATGCAGCTTTAGTAGTCCACACATCAGAGTGGATTAATTCCAATGGCTTCTCACTCTCTTGAACATGTCTAGGAAATGGTTTCCTTGCCTGTTTTCCAAACTGACAGGCTTCATATACCTTATGCATTTCTGCAACCTTGAATTTGGGCAATCCTGCAATAATATTTTGGGCCTGCATTGATTTAAGTGGCTGTACATTAACATGACCAATGTGTTTATGCCAGATATCAATATCTGCAACTACACCGGTCCCATGTGCAAACATTGCTGCACTCAATTCAGACATGTCTGCATCCAATGTAAACATTCTGCCCTTCTTCTTTCCTTTTGCTATCAAGCGACCTTTATTTTTCATATCCTCAACAAAGCATCCATGAGGATTAAATCTGACCTGCAAGCCCTGCTCAACCATTTGACCAACAGAAACCAGATTCTTGGTGATATTCGGAACATGAAATACATCTGACAGGTATTTCTTTTTCCCATCCTGCATAGACAAGGGAATTTTTCCAATCTGCACAATAGGATGTGCAGTATCATCACCAGTCTCCACAAATCCTGGTTTTTCCATTTTCCTTGCATCCTCCATCTATTCTGCATGACCTGTCATGTGGTTTGATGCACCTGAGTCAACATACCATACATCGTTGCTTTCTTCTGCACTTGTCACAGATTTGTTCATGTGCTGCACCATAAACAAATGCTCATTTCTGTCATCACCCTGTCTACTAGAAGATGCATAATTTCCTTGTTGCAGTTTTCCATTCATGATGTCATTTTACTTTTTATAGAAGTCTTTAGCCATATGACCCATTTTACCACAGTAGTAGCATTCAACATTACTGTTTGCATTTTGGCCTCTTTGCCATCCACCACGACCTCTTTGGCTCCCCCTGCCTCTAGAGTTACCACGTCCTCCTCCATAGGATTGGTTTTCTTGAGTTTGCTGCATATTTTGATTTCTACCACGGCCTCCAAAACAGCCTCCTCTACCTCTGCCTCTACCTCTTCCAACATTTGAGTAGAAGACAGCTTCTTTTGAAGTTTCTCCTAAAGAATATGCACTACCATTTCTCTGCTCCTCAGAAATTAGAAGAGCAATCAACTCCTCAAAATCAGGAAATCTTTCACGGACGGAAATGGATGTTCAAAACTGTGCATAATCCTTTCCTAGACCATTCAAGGTCACGGAAACTAAATCATCATCTTCCATTGGCGACCCAATGGAAGCAAGTGCATCTACAATCTTCTTCACCTTCATGTGGTAGTCATTGATGCTCATATTTTCTCTTTGCACATTATGCAACTCTTACTTGAGCTGTATTTTCCTGGCTTGCGTATTTGTGCTATACATTTTTGACAAAGTATCCCATGCCTCCTTTGGCATACTTGCATCCTGAATATGCACAATCATAGAATCTGAAATGCTGATAGACAGCCAATACATAACTTTCCTGGCTCTCTCATGCCATGCTTTAAATGCCTGCATTTGCTGTTGATTGGGAACATCAGGAAGAACTGGTTCTTCTTCATTTCCTGCAACAAATTCCCAATATCCTTTTCCCATAAGGAAATTCGTCATTCTAAACTTCCATGCTTGGAAGTTGTTCTTGTCAAGCTTTTCAGTGACAATCTGTGAAAGAGAATCAGACGCCATTACAGAACACTGCAAAAAATTCTGTCACTGCAAAAAACACAGCTTCACCCTCACAAGGGCAAATCTGCAAAACTAGCGAAAGTGGTATTTGACCACACAGTCACTTCCTAGTGACGATTTTGCATAAACAGGAACCAAGGATGATTCTGTAACTCCCAATGTCTCTGCACATAAGCATACGATGCAATTTCTATGGTAACTTTTCACCAACCTGTAGAACAGTGGTCACACAGCATAAAACTGGGCCTTTTCCTGAGTGCTTGCAGAAAACTTCTGCCTCCAAAACAGGCCCCGAAATGGCCTCAAATAAAAAAAAACAGGGTCACCGAGGGGTAAAGCCCCATTCCGCAGCATATACTGCCCTCTTGCTTCATCGCGAAGGGCGTCTCAACCTGAGACAATGCACTCTTGCAATTTCCGACTGTGCTGCTTGCAGAGATCTGCTCCCAAAAATAGAAAATGAAAGCAGCACTACTCCTCTTACCAGAACACCGCGAGCTTGGCTTGCTTTCTTGAGCTCCTTACCACGAACAAGGCTCTGATACCATGTCAAGATTGTGGGAGAGAAGGAAGGAGTCTCACTTGAAGCTTTCTTGCTTGCACAATGGGGGAATACACACAGAGGTGGAGGCTGAAAACAGTTTTCCTCTTCTTAGTTGTGTAAGCCAAAAGAACTCACATACAAAGAAATAAAAGAACCCTATATATGGGTCTCAAACCAAACTCAACTAACTAAGGTGGCATACTAACTGAGCCACAAACTAGAGGAGATAAGGATAGCTGTCATGTAGCTATTATTCATGGGCGGTGTACCAACCGCATCTATAACTGACAAGTCGGTGACATAAATACACAACGGTCACCCTGGCGTATCACGAGTGGAGCTCGATATCTCAACACATTTATGTCACTGACTTGTCAGTTGCAGATGCGGTTGGTACACCGCCCATGAATAATAGCTAGATGACAGCTATCCTTATTTACTCTAGTTCGTGGCTCAGTTAGTATGCCACCTTAGTTAGTTGAGTTTGGTTTGAGACCCATATATAGGGTTCTTCTATTTCTATGTACTAGAGTTCTTTTTGGCTCACACAAACTAAGAAGAGGAAAACTGTTTTCAGCCTCCACCTTTGTGTGTATTCCCCCATTGTGCAAGCAAGAAAGCTACAAGTGAGACTCCTTCCTTCTCTCCCACATTCCTGACATGTCCTTGGTGAAGTTAAGGATATGATGAAGCACTACACCGACATGATTACTGAACAATATCGGCAAATAGCTGTTGACGTCAATTTCCTAAAGAAGCAACAAAATCTGATAGGGAGTCGACGCCCTGAAGAGGGTGGTCCCTCAAGATTCAGCTGTAAGTGGTGTGGCGGATAACATTTCCCTAGAAACTGTCCAAATGTTAAATGTGATATTTGTGGGAAGTCGGGCCACTTAGCTGCTACCTATTGGAGTAAGATTAGTTCCCTCCAACAAGGGAGTAAACAGCCAGGTCTAGTTAATCATAGAGTGCAAGATAGTAACCTCCAGCAAAATGATGGACCAAGAAAAATACTGCAAAGGGGAAAGACCACTATAGAGGAGTCGCCATAAGGCAATGGAGTCAGCCTTATCGAGGCTGTATGCATCAATGGCGCTGAAACCTCTAACCTACGAGCCGTGACAAGAGGCCAAAAGGCTAAAGAGGGTGATAAAGATAATGCAAAACCAATCGAGAAAAACCCTAAGCAAGGGGATAAGGGGACGCAAGTCCTGAATCCTGGCATGGAAGGTGGACCTCTAAGGCCTGTTGACAAAAAAATCGATCCTAAGAAGGATGAGGAAGTGCCAAGAAAGAAAGCAAGAGCTAAAAAAGAAGCACCAAAGCCAGTCCCGAGACCAAAAGAGAGAATGGTTTGGCGAGAAAAGAGAGCTTTGGGTACCTATCATGATTCTGATTTAGCAAGTTCTCTTTGCGAAGTCAAACTAGATGTAAACCTCTTATAGTTGATTAAATTATCTCCAGGAGTACGCAAGGAATTCAAGAAGATCCTGTGTATTGGGTATATTGTAGAACCTTTGGGCATAGCATGAGTAGGAGAAGATTGGTTTGATCATTCTGAAAAGAATTGCCCTAGGGTTCCAGCATACGTGGATGGAATATTAGTGGAGCATGCCATCGTAGACACAGGGTCCTCTGTCAATATCATGAGTTCAGAGTTGATGGAGAGGTTGGGTCTAGGCATCCAAAAAGATAGCTCCATCCTACTTAGAATGGCTGATGATAGTCTAAGGCAACCAAAAGGTTGCGTTACTAAAGTCCATGTTACAGTGGCAAGTGTAGAATGCTTCTTGGACTTCAGGGTGATAAGATTTACAGGATGTCCTAGCTATCGAGTCTTGCTAGGTAGGCCTTGTATCTTATGAACAGACTGTCAAGTCGATATACCCGCCGATCGAGTGGTTCTAGGTAGAGGTGCTAATCGAGTAATAGTCGATGCTTACCCTGAGTCTCCTCAGAGTGAGAGAGCTCCTTTATCTTCCACTGAATTAGAAACAACAGATGATCCATCTGGCAGTGAGACATCATCCAATGATGAATCTAAAGAGGGGTCCACTACAGAGGATATTTATCAGATAACTCTAAATGAGCCGATAGAGCCGCAAGATAGGATAAGAGACGTGGATGTGATTGAGTTGGACCTTGATACGCTGAAAGATTCACGAGCAATTAAATTAGGTTCCATGCTCAGTTCAGCAGAAAGGGAGGACTATGTGTCCTTGATTCAAGAATTCCACGATATCTTTACTTGGAGTTATGACGAGCTGAGAGGCATTCCTCCCAGTCTGGCTGTTCATACTATTCTTGTAAAAGAAGGTAGTCATCCTGTGTGTCAGAAAGTAAGGCGTATGCCTTTTGAATTGAGGGACAGGCTGTTTGAGGAGTTACAAAAGTTATGGAAAGTTGGTTTAATCTTCCTTGTACAGCACAAAGAATCGTGTTCACCAGTTGTCATCAGGAAGAAGAAAAACAACCAGATCTGACTATGTGTAGATTTTAGAGAGCTGAATAAGCAGACGATTAAGGATTACTACCCGTTGCCATTTATTGACCAGATTTTGGATCAATTAGCGGGTAGGAAAATATATTCGTTTATGGATTGCTTTGTAGGATACAACCATATGGCAATTGCAGAAGAGGACAAGTTGAAAACAACTTTCATTACTGTCTTTGGTACTTTTTCATACCATGTGATGGCCTTTGGATTGTGCAACACACCCAGATCATGGTAACGAACAGCACATAAGACGTTTGGTGACATCTCCCCAGATGAGTTGAAAGTATTTATTGATGACCTGGGGGCACTCACTGTAAGGAAAATGATGCTGATTATCTTAAGAAAGTGCTTTGAGTGCTGCAGACAATTTTGTATCACTCTTAACCCACAGAAGTGTGTCTTTGGAGTGCCTTATGGGCTATTGCTAGGCCATGTGGTCAGCTCAATAGTAGTATAGGGATCGCAACCGACTCTGAAAAGATCAAGGTTATAGTCGCTATGAGTCCACCACACACTCCGAAAGAGGTACATAGCTTTCTGTCATCGGTAGGGTACTATCGGAGGTTTATAAATGCCTTGGCAGAAAGGACGTTGCCATTAATGCACTTGTTATCCTTTAGCTGTCTATTTGTATGGAGCGACCCTTGTAAGGTAGCTTTCGAGGATGTGAAACAGGAGCTAGTAAAAGCACCAGTTTTAAAAGCACCTAAAAGAGACGAGGCATTTTACATATTTTCAACAGCTACCATGCATAGTATCAGCTGTTGTTTAGCCCAAATTTGGGAGAAAAAATGGTATCATCCGATAGCTTTTGCTAGTTGAAAATCGGGCATATCAGAAATTAACTACACCTACATGGAGAAGTTGTGCCTTGCGATGGTCTTTGCGACTAAAAAATTCAGGCATTACATCCTCTATGAGAAGGTAGCTTTCTATACGAAGGTGGAAGGGCTTAGATTGCTTATGAACAAGCTACAACCGCCTTATCATCTGGCAAAGTGGTTAATCACTTTGCAGGAGTTCGATTATGAGATCAAGAGTAAGCCACCGAGGTTGCAGGGGATTGTGGAATGCCTTGTGGATTTCGGGGAGGCGAAAGAGACTTTAGTTGAAGAAAGTGATATTAAAGAAATGTTTAAAATTGATACAGCTTCTATCCCATCTTGGTATGCTGTATCACGCATTATCTATCAACAGGAGAGACTGGAGCTGGTTTATCAAAATCAGAAAAGAGAAAAATCAGACAACAGGCTTTGAAGTTTTCCTTGATTGCAGGAACACTATATCGGTAGGGTGTTGATGATATCTACCACCAATGTGTGATGCCTGACGAGGTTCCTTTCATCTTGGAAGAGTGCCATGACTCTACGTGTGGAGGGCACTTCGCTAGACGGTTGACGGCACAGAAAGCTTTAAGAGCAGGATATTGGTGGTCATCCATCTTCCAAGATTCCTTTGAGTACGTTAAGAGATGTGATATCTGTCAAAGAGATGACAACAGAGAGAATAGAAAATGCCCACTTACGCCTATCATGGCTATCCTTCCATTTGAGAAGTGGGGCATTGACTTTGTGTGTCCTATCACCCCGTCGTCTACTACTCAGAAGAGGTACATTATAGTAGCAACTGATTATTTTACAAAATGGTCAGAAGCACGGGTGACGAGGCAGGACAATGCAAAAGAGACTGCAAGTTTCCTTTTAGAACAAATTATCTGCCATTTCGGTCCACCGAAGGAACTAGTGTCGGACAGTAGAATCCACTTTTTGAATAAAGTGATCAAAAGCCTGACTGAAGCTTGGCAAATCAAGCTTAACAAAATGACCCCCCATAATTCGTAAGCCAACGGCGGGCAAGTCGAAAGTACTAATAAGCAGCTTGTGGGTATCTTGTCTAAAATAGTCTCTGAGAAGAAACGAGACTGGGACAGGAAGTTGTATGTGGCAGTATGGGTGTACAATACAACGTTCAAGCGAGCTACTGGCCATACTCCATTTAAATTAGTTTATGGGAAGAGTGTGTGTTACCCCTCGAAATCGAGTTGCCAACCATACGGTTTGCAATTAACCACTCTTTGGGAGATGAGGATGCACTCTTTGAATGTTTCACGACCATAGCCCACCTGGATGAGCTAAAATTGCAGAGCTTATTACACCAGGAGGTAGCTAAATGTCGGATGAAGCAGTTGCATGACCTTAAAGCAAAGAAGTATACCTTTAAAAAATGGCAATTAGTTCTATATTACGATGCGTGTAGGGAGCTGTTTCCAGGGAAGTTGGAACCTAGATGGGATGGCCCCTACAAGATTGTGAGGATAGGAAAAAATAGGTCTACAACTCTACTAGCTGATCTGCAGGGGGTAGAATTTAAAAATAAGGTTAATATTAATAAGATTAAACCTTATTATTTCTAAGTATGCTAACCCGGAGAAATGCATTGCGGGTCCATATTGGGGCTGATTTGAGACCTGCAAAAGAGATTAAAGCTAGTTGATGGGGCGGTTAATTCCTTATTTGGAGCACCCATATCTGGAGCAGAGATACCATCAGGGGAAACTTATCTGGTGGAGCAAAGGATATAAAGTGATTGAGCAAGAGGATGGAACCTTTGTGTGGGAGATCAAAGTTTTCTGCCATCACTGCTTACGAATGTTGACAAGTATCCCTGTTGAGTTTAATGAAGAATGTGGGATGGAGCCGTCAGTTCATCCTCTAAACATGCTAAATTTTGACTATCATAATTACGAATAGAGGAGTTCGTGATGGCAGGCTGTGTAAACCCATTGTGGACGTACACATTATATTTTGGTAGAGCATCCAGGGGCCCTAATAAAAAAGGGAGTGTTGGAGTAGTAATCCAAGATCCCCGACGTAGAGTTTCGATGAAGTTAGCTACTTATCTTGAGGTAGGATTCACTAACAACATGGCAGAGTATAAAGCCTTGATTATGGGACTGCATATTGCCAAGCAAGGTGGTATTCGACAGTTGTTAGTAAAAGGGGATTCCCAGTTGATCTTGAATCAGCTAGATGGGACATACACAGTGTTTCCATTTAAGAGACATGTACAGAATAGCCCATGACCCTTGCAGTTGATACATTCAGATGTATGGGGTCCATCTCATAATGCTTCATTTGGTGTTTGCTCGTTACTATGTATCCTTTATTGATGATTTTAGCAGGTACACTTGGCTTTACATACTAAAACGTAAGGATGATGTGTTTGATGCATTTAAGGATTTCAAGAAGCATGCTGAAAATGAGATGAGATGTAAATTTCATGTCTTAGATTAGATGGAGGTGGAGAATATGTCTCTAATTACTTTGACAAGTACCTTGCTAAAAATGGGATCAGAAGACAGTTAACTTGTAGCTATACACCGCATCAAAATGGTATAGCAGAAAGGAAAAATAGGGTACTGATGGAATCGACAAGAGTTGTGGTGAATGAAAAGAGTTTGCCAATGGGTTGAAGCAGTAGTGATTGTTATCTATGTGTTGAATAGAACCCCTACAGCAGGGATTCATGATGTAACTCCATATGAGAGGTTGTATGGTCATAAGCCTGACATTTCACATTTGAAGGTATTTGAAACCATTGCATATGTGCATGTTCCTGATGAAAAGAGGAAAAATTTGGATCCTAAAGCTCTCAAGAGTGTGTTCCTTGGTTATGCACAAGACCAGAAAGCTTACAAGTGTTATGTACCATCTACACATGAGACATTGATTAGCAGAGATGTTGTTTTTTATGACATGGCATCGTGGTATGGTAGTCGAGTTGCAGTGGCCAGCACTAGTAATGCTGAAAATACACCTATAGTGAGTACATCTATGAGTTGTCTTATAGGTGATGGGTCACCTAAGTAAGTCCTTGGTCACGATGCTTGCAGAGTCGTACTCCTACGTCCACTGACACGGATATGTCAGTGAGGGGGAAATTGGATAAGGGAAAAGAAAAGATACTTGAGGATGTGACAAATCCACTTATAGCAGGTTATGAATCATCTAACAGTGACATTTTGGATAGTGAGTTGGGCATTCCATCTATTATGATGCCTAGAGCAAGGTAGAGTTGTTATGTACTGCCTCATGAGAGGCAAACTCATAGTGAGCCATAGTAACAAAGATCTGAGAGAGTCAAAAAACTAGTTGACAAGTTTACATACACTAATTATTCAGCCTGCCATTATGCATATATGGATAGTGTGACATGTTACAAAGAACCTACAAAGTTTAATGATACAGTTATAGATGATAATTGGTGTGCTGCCATGGATAAGGAGTATGCAGCCCTGGCTCAAAATGAGACATGGGAATTGGTTGAGTTGCCTAAAGGCAAAGTCCCCATTGGCTACAAATGGGTGTACAAGGTTAAGTGCAAGTCAGATGGTTCGTTAAAATGCTATAAGGCCACGCAGGTTGCAAAAGGGTATGCACAATAATATGGCCTTGACTATGAGAAGAATTTTACTCTGGTGACTAAAATGGCAACAATCAGAACTGCCATTGTTTGGCAGCATGCAAAGGCTAGAAATTATGGCAAATGGACGTCAAGAATGCTTTCTTGAACGGTGATTTGGTTGAGCAAGTATATATGGACTAGCCTGAAGGCTATGTTCACCCGGACTTTCCTACACATGTATGTAAGCTGAAAAAGGCTTTATATGGACTGAAACAAGCACCTAGAGCATGGAATGCTCGGATCAGTAGTTATTTACAGCAACATGGATTTAGATTGGGTGATGCAGATCACAGTCTGTTCACGAAGAAGATAGATCATGAATGTGTGTTTCTAGTGGTTTATGTAGATGATCTTATCATCATTAAAGATGATGAAGAGGGCACTCCTGAAATTAAATCATGTTTATAGGTTGAATTCAGAGTCAAAGACCTTGGTGAACTAAAGTATTTTCTTGGTATTGGGGTAGTCTCTACACCTCAATGTATATGGCTACCATAGAAGCAGTATGCTCATGACATGTTATAGAAGTATGGTATGGCTGAATGCAAGCCTATGGAGACACCTCTTGATCAGAATGTCAAGCTGCATATTGATGTTGAAAATGACATAGAGAATGTGACCATGTATTGACAGATGGTGGGCAGCTTGATATACTTGACTATTACCCGTCCTGACTTATGTTATGCAATGGGGCTGATTAGTCAATTCATGCAGAAGCCTCGCAAACCACATTTAGATACAGTCAGGAGGATCATGAGATATGTAAAGGGTACTATTATTGGTTATGGACTATTTTATGCATATGGAAAATCCTTTGACTTAACAGGGTTTGCTGATGCTGATTGGGCTGGTTGTGCCTATGACAGGAGCTCAACCAGTGATTATGCATTTGGATTGGGCAACAGTAGATCAGTTTGCCAGAGTAAGAAACGGCCTGCTGTTGCATTGTCTAGTACAGAAGCTGAGTACAGAGGAGTTGCCTTAGCGTCTTGCGAAGCAATTTGGTTAATGAAAGTGCTGAAAGACTTGGGAATACAGATCAAAAGCAGAGTGAGATTGCATATTGTGATAACCTCAGCAATGTCATGCTAGCTAGCAATCCTATCTACCATGGTAGGTTCAAACATATTGAGGTTCACTACCATTTCATCAGAGAAATGGTTCTTATAGGGCAGATTGACTTGATTCATGTGAAGATTGAAGACCAGGTAGCAGACATATTTACCAAGTCTCTTGGTAAAGAAAATTTCATATACTTCAGATAGCTACTTGGAGTTTATCAGATGGTTTTAGCTTGAGGGGGAGTATTAGAATATCAAGCTCCCATTACTCTTCAGTCAGTCTATCTTTATGCGTGTGACCGATGTTAGCTAGATACAACTGTACACGTGTGTGACATTCAATAAGTCAGTGTAGTCAATGACTTAACCACAGTTAAACTTGGCTAGTCATACCTATGTGTGTAACTCTCTTCCAATTAGTATAATGGAAGAATAATGGAAGAAGAAAAACAATGAGTTGAGGCTCATCTTCCACTCCACTCTGTCTCTCCCCCTCTCTTCCACAAGAAAAAAGAGGGAATATAAAATTGGGTGTTGCCCCATTCCCTAACTAGCTGGAGAAGCCAGTGGATTCTATTAAACAATATGACTTGGTCAAAGACCTAGATACCTTCAAACCAAACCTAACATTCCAAAAAAAATTTATGTTGTCTCCCAGTTATTGAAAGAAATTCAAAAGCATACTAACAAGAAAATGTGGCTTAAGGATTGCTCCCTCAACAGAAACCAAGTCTAACAAATCCCTAGAGCCTCTGAAAAAAGTGGATGTGGCTAACACCTTCTTGGATCTTGGTATCCCAGAGATCGACATGTGGATTTAAGGATGCTTTATTGCAAACAAATTGATTTATGGAGGTTCATTAGTGAACATAATGGCGAATGTGATAATGAAAGATCTAGGCTTGCAAGGAATGCAGCCTACATAGTTGCTTATTAGATTGGCAGATCAAAGTGGAATTAAGCCTTTGGGCATTCCTCCACATGTAAAGACAACCCTCGCAGGAAGATATTATTGGCTTACCTATTTGGTGGTAAAATCAAATTCCTACTACAAGACCTCATATCCTTTGCTGCTGCTGGGAAGACCATGGCCTTTTAAAGCAAGGGCATGGACATATTGGTTCAAAGGAACCCTAACCCTAGGCAGAGAATCCTACAAAGTAGTGCTGAAGTTTTATGGATTGCAAAAAGGTAATGGATCCAGTTTCATTGAAGTCATCATAGACTCTTCCAATGAGATAACAGATGGCACATCAGGAGATGAAGAAGCTTTCAAACATATATATTCTTCTCTTTCAAGATCCCCTACTACATAGATAGAGATAGAGTCCAAAGAGAAAAAAGATGACAATGTCAAAGAAGACTATGAAAGTGAGCTAGAAGAATCTATCCTACTTGAAGAAGGCACAAAAGAGGAAGAAGTTTCAAAGGCTACATAAGTTGAAGATGCCATGCTATTAGACAGAATGACTATGGTACCCTTTGGATTGGCTAATGAGTCACATCATATGTAAAATATCCACAAGAAATAGATTAAGTAGAATAAGCCTTCCTTCAACAGTGGCTCTTATTTCCAAAAGTTACCCTTCTCAAGAGAGGATGATGACAATGTACCTTGCCAACTGCCACCAATCCTAAAGCCCAAGCAAAACTTAGAAGGTTCCTATTGTGTGACATTCTTGGATGCATCCTTAGAAGACAAGTCCTTGAGCCAAGAAGTAACTAATTTTCAAACTAAACCCAAAATAGCAACGATAGCCTTTCAACATCCTAAGGAGCAAGCTCAATTCTCATTGACAGAGGAAGTCAGTTCCAGTGTTGTGTCAAAAGAGGAGAGCACTCCCTTAAAGGAGTCGGGATCTATATCTAGGATGTAGTCCATGGGACCTTCATCCACAAAGTGAAAGGTGAAAAGTAATTAACTTTTGTGGATGTTGATGATACGATACGTCACTTGAAGGTGGATATCAATCTTTTAGAAGAGGAGCTATCAATCTTGCATGACCTTCTAAAAGAGAACTTGGACGTGTTTGCATTGTCATACAAAGATATGAAGGAGATTGATCCCACAGTGTGCCAGCATCACATAGTCCTAGAGCTTGATGCCAAGCCAATGAGGCAAAGACAGAGGCATATGAATCCAAATTACTCTGCCCTAGTGAAAGTCGAATTGCTAAAGCTCTTTGAAGCTGATTTTATCTATCTAGTGGCTAATAGTGAATTTATTTTGCCCATCATGGTAGTACCCAAAAAGAATGGAAAGCTACGAATATGTATGGACTTTCGAAAGCTGAACTCAAAGAATAAGAAGGATCATTTCCCTATCCCTTTCACAAACCAACTGTTAGACACAGTAGTTGGACATAAACTCTTTTCCCTCTTGGATGGATTCAATGGATACAACCAAGTCCAGATCACAAAAGAAGATCAACCCAAAACAACTTTCACAACAGAATGGGGAACCTATACTTACAGAGTGATGCCATTTTGGGCTTTATAATGCTCTTACTACCTTCCAATGAGTAATGATGGTTGCATTTCAAAAATATCTATATGATTTCATTAAGGTCTATCAAGATGACTTATGTGTCTATAGCCTAATCTATGAGCATTGGGGATACCTAGAGTAGTGCTTTGATAGATGTTGAGAGTATGGGATCTCCCTCAACCTCGACAAATGCCTCTTTGGAGTCTCTTCAAGAGTTTTTTTGGGCCACATTGTTTCTACAAAAGGGATAGCAGTAGAACCTATAAAGATTGAGAAGATTGAAGCTCTAAGAACGTCAACTAACCTCAAAATATTGAGGGGATTCATTGGCCATGTGGGTTGCTACAGATGATTCATTGCCCACTTTGCAACAAAGGTATTCCCCTTGCATAAGCTCTTGAGGAAAGATGCAAAGTTTATGTGGACCACTAATTGTGACAAAGCACCTATTTTGCAGTGTTTGATTGAAGCACCCATTTTGCAACCTCCAAATTGGATGAAGGAGTTCCATGTGCACATTGATGAGCCAATTGAAGGCCTAGGCGCAGTCTTATGCCAAAACGGATTCTTGAAGTTAGATCAACCTATCTATTATGCAAGTCAAAAAGTAACCCACAGAGAACAAAACTATACAGTGATAGAGCTTGAATGCTTGGCAATGGTGTTTGCCCTAGAGAATTTTTGACACTATCTACTGTCGACGCACTTCAAATGCTATGTGGATCATGAGGCCCTGTCCTTCCTGATGAACAAAGTAGATGTGAATGGAAGAATGATGAGATGGCTTCTTCTATTTCAAGAGTTTGAGTTTTAAAGTGGTTATTAAGCTTGGTCACTCCCAAGTCTTGGCTGATCATTGGTCACGAATTTCTTAGAGTGACAAAGAGGAGTAGGATGACCCAAACCTCCCTAATACTTCCCTTTTTCTAGTCAAAGCTCTAATCCCATGGTATCCAACCAACCTCTTAGTT
This sequence comes from Lygodium microphyllum, assembly GCF_053477565.2. Lineage (NCBI taxonomy): Eukaryota > Viridiplantae > Streptophyta > Polypodiopsida > Schizaeales > Lygodiaceae > Lygodium > Lygodium microphyllum. Next base: position 129,960,484 of record NC_141155.1, read on the forward strand.
ACTCAAAAATATCCTCCTAGTATCTTCAACTAGGAGAAGAAGAAGCTTCTGTTGGAATCAGCTCCCTACACCTTGTTGGGCGCAGCGCTCTCTGTACAAGAAAGGCAAGGATGAAGTACAGAGAAGATGTATTGCAAGAGATGAGATTGAAATAGTGCTAAAAGCATACCATGATGAGTCTTGTGGTGGACACTTTGCAAGAGAAGTGATAGCAAGAAAGGCCTTGGTTGTAGGATATTAGTGGTTGACCCTCCATAAGGATGCTTATGACTACTACAAACATTGTGATGCTTGTCAACGAATAGGAAAGCCAACCAAATTTAGCACTATGTCACTATAAAACCCATCCTTCCCCTAAAGCCATTCGAGAAATGGGAAATTGACTTCATTGGCCCCATTGATCCACAAACTAGAAGAAAGCAGAACATATACATTTTGGTTTGTACTACGGATTATGTGACAAAATGGTGTGAAGCCAAAGCTCTGAAGCGGGATGATGGCAATAGCATGGCCTTGTGCCTATATGAGAATATTATCACTTGTTTTGACAGCCCCTTAGAGCTAGTAAGTGATAGAGGTGCTCATTTTCTCAACAAGATTATGGAGAAGCTGATAGAGCTGTACAAGATCCACTATCGTAATTCCACGCCTTACTATCCTCAAGCCAATGGCCAAGTTGAGGTCACCAATTGCATCCTCTACTCAATCTTAACAAGGATGATTGCTATCTATCACTGTAATGGGGACAATTGACTTACAGAGGCCCTCTGGACTTATAGAACCTCTGTAAGGCTACTATAGCACATACCCCTTTCCAGCTGGAGTATGGCATAGAGGCCATCTTTCCTATTGAACTGGAATGTCCCTCTCTGTGTGGGCTATCAAAGAGCGCTTGGGAGATGATGAATCCCTTCAATGCTGTCTCTTATACTTAGAATTTTTGGATGAGACTCATAGGATGGCCCTATAGTGCATGAAAGCTACACAAGCTTGATGAAAGGACTATCATGATAGCTTCATCAAGCACAGAAGGAGTTTAAGAAATGTGACTTAGTCTTAGCTTATGATTCACCTTTTGGCAAGTTTTTAGGAAATCTTCAACAATGTTGGATGGGCCTCTATAAGGTACTTGTTTTGCTGTCAACCCTAATGGGTCTGTCCAAGTGCAAATAGTCGATGCCTCTGAATGATCCCTTCTTGATTAATGGCTATCGCCTAAAGAAGTATTACTCTCCTTGGGAATCCTCACAATCACCACTGATAGTCCTTTCATTCCTTGCGTGTTGATCAGTAAGGCTTTACATATTGCTACTCTTGATAGCCCTCTTGCTTATCTTGATGAGATGGCCTTGTTCTTCTAGCCACTCACAGCTATCTTCCACCCTTTTTTGTTTCCCTTCTCATCCGATCTAGTAAAGTAGCAAGGATGGTTTTGATACATGGTACTCTTGCCATTTTTCTCTTTTTAAAAAAGACAAAATAAAAAGAAAAAAGCATAAATATATATTAGTCATGAGAGAAAATAAATTTGGTCTCTATCATGTCGACCTATTCTTCGAGGAAAGGTGGAAACATCCTTGAGAGTTAGAAAAAAGAAAGAAGAAAAAAGAAAAAACATCAAAATTGTTATGGGAGAAAAGGAAGAACTTCCTTGTTATAGCATGCCTCGTTCCAAGAAAAGGTGGAAAAACACCCTTGGATAGGAAGTTGGCTATGGAAAAGATGGCAACACCCTGCAATCTAAGATAGTTGAATCATTAGTTGACCTTCTAGGATGCAATTCTAAAGCCACCTCCCTTGGTATACTGTATCCTGCAACTTCATCTGTGCATCTGACTCCTATAGCAGATTACATTTTCAATATGCAATTCAAGTACTACACTTGTTGGCTACCTCCATGGGTACACCTCATCCTTAACACCTTGACATTAGCAACAAGCGATCTTCATCGCCAATCCTTTGAGTGACGTGAGCTTTCATTCTAACAGGATGGGGATGTGAGTATAGGTTGCCCTCCTATATTTACCAATAGAGTGTGATAGAGGGGGGTTGAGTGTGACTAGTATTCTCTTCAATAAATTCTTGAGAGGTTAGAAAATCGAGGGACATTTCGGCCATTGAAGTTAGGTATGTTTTCATTTATTTATGCACACAACACAGGAGGGCCTCCTCCATCATCAATACACACATCACTCTGTTCGAATCATTGCACTACAAGGATCCTTGGCCTTCCTTCTTACACCTATGCCAAATGGGTTGGGACTAAATGATACATCATCAACTATGCACATTGGCATACACCTTCTAAATCATCCCTCTTGTTGATTTCTCAACCAACTGTGAGATATGGGTTTCAATTATTATCCATCGACTGATGTGAGTTATGGGGTGAGTGCTTGATCTATCAACTTCACGTGAGTGATTGTTGACATGCATATTGTATTCTTCATCACATCAACACCTAAATCGGAGTTCTTCATCACATCAATGCTACCTCCCTAAGTGCTGTTGTATGGTCCCTACCATGATGGATGAGTGTGACATGTTAAGCCATGGTATCTCCTATCAATGACTACGACCCTTCATGTCTCGGTGACGGTTTACCACCTTGGTTATTTGCATATGGAGCCAAGTTTTTCTAACCCTATCTCCTTTATTTACAAGTGTGAGTCATGTTTTAAGTGTGGGGATGTTAGAGTCCATATTTTTTTCATGTCTTAGGCATTAGGAGAAATATGGATTCTCTTTTTTGCCCCTTAAGGGGTTTCTCTCACCTCTCTCTCTCTAAAAAGAGATTCAAAAATAATATTAGAATAAGAAATCTTTTACAATCAAGCAAATCTCGTGTTTTTATTTTCAATAGATTTCACACCTATTATTTTATTCTCAAACTGTAGGATAAGGTCAACTTTTTCTCAAAATCCTAATAACTAAAAAAATACAATTCTAGTTTCTGTAAAAATGGAGCCAATCATTAATATACGACTCTTTAATACCCTCATGAATTTTTGATATGAAAATATATTAGAATCATTCTCATTCTTGCTTCTTAAAAGGGTGAAAGTTAAAAAATGATATAAAATGATGTACACATCATATTTTAAGATTATTTTTTACCCAGAGACATCTTTTTGACTCTAAGAGTTTTCTTGTAAATTTTATTGCTTTTGGACAAGCATATGCCTATTTCTGGGCATTTCTTCATTCCCTCTCAAAGCTCTAGTTTTGTCTGAAATTGTGTACTCTTCTCCTTCCCTCAAGAATATGGTTTCTTGCATACAAATTCTTCTGAAGAAATACTCAATACTATCTACAACACTCTCTACCTTGCTACAAGTAATCTCAGGAGTGGTTTTGATAGCATTTGCTGAAATCAAATAATCTCTATCTATAATACTCTCTACCCTGCTACAAGCAATCTCCCTCTTCAGTACTGTGCTATAAGATATCTTCCTCTTCAACACTCTATACTACAAGCAATCAAGTGATAATGGAGGTATCTTTATTTTTTAAATCTCTATGATTTTATTATTCTTCATAGTTGTTTAATCCTTAAGTGTCAATTCATAGAGAGAGAGAGAGAGGGGGGGAAAGAGAGAGAGAGAGAAAGAGAGAGAGAGAGAGAGAGGGAAAGAGGGAGAAGGGAGGGGGGGAAGAGAGAGGACTGTGTGAGATGAACTTATAAGAAAATAAGTGATAGAGTGATAGAGAGTAAATTAGGGTAGAAGATAAGATGATGTTATTGTTCCCCACTAGCCAAGCCTCTATATAAATGTGTTTAAATAACTTTGATAAATTCTTCTTGCGAGAGAGAGAGAGAGAGAGAGAGAGAGAGAGAGAGAGAGAGAGAGAGAGAGAGAGAGAGAGAGAGAGAGAGAGAGAGAGAGAGAGAGAGAGAGAGAGAGAGAGAGAGAGAGCATGTGTGTGTGTGTGTGTGAATATTTTAGATAGAACAGAAGATAAGATTGGATGCTAATTAGAGGTAGATTAAAAGCTAAGATTACAGACAAATTAGGTATTGATTAGGGTCTATCATGACTGAAATCAAGAGAAAGAGACAAGATCCAACTGGTTAAAAAAGAACACAGATATACTGAATCAAAGGGGTGTAATTGTGTGATTTGAGCCAATCTAGAATTAGCTGCATGCTGCTAGATTGATGCTGATCCCTGTAGCTCCCAGATATTTAAACGTTCTTGTTATTGATCAGAAAATTGGTATCTACTCCTTAGCTTACTATTAATAAAAGGGGTGTAATTATGTAATGTTAAAATTGGCATATATTTTTCTTTACAGGATGCAGGTTTAGGACGTACCAAGAGAAAGAGAGACATTTACTTTCAGTTAGAGGATGAATATGCACAAATGTTCAAAAGAACTTTAGAAAGGGATGATGCAATAAGATACATGATGCAACAAGAAAGAAATGCATGTAAAAAAACATGGACCTTTGGGTTGACGGGTGCATTTATCCACCCGACCAATCATTTAAAGGCCACCACTGTTTGAAGGGCTTACATCATTTGTAAAGTTCGCTTGTGAAGGCAATGAAGGATTGTATGGATACACATACAGACTTATCACACAAGGATTAGCAAGGGTTCATCAAGCCTTGACAAATATGCAGACAAGATTACAAGAGAATATGCATTCTTTGATGAAAAATGATAGATTATTGGCTGAGAAGAAGGATAGGGAGAATGAGAGCCTACAACAAGCAATGTCTGTCATTAAAGATGCTATGCAGACTACACAAATGCAAAATATGGAGTTACAGTCTAAAGTTGTGGACTTAGAGAAGGAGAATTGAAACATAAAGAGAGGAAGCTCACAAAAACTTTGGAGATTGGGCCCAGTTTAAAAACCAAAGAAGCACGTCGGCACATACGATTAGTTAAACCAATTCACCAATTAACCAAATGAAGTGGACAATATCATAGACGCATATATGCTCACAATCTGCTACAATGAGAAATATGTTCCCTCATGCAGAGAATGATACTATTACCAAAGTCCTAAGCAAGGATATGGTCAAAAATACATTGGAAAATCATAAATTCAGGGACATTGTGGATGGTGTCGCAAGTGAACATCTTAGGAATGTGAGCAACTTGTTTACTGCTACAGATGCTCATGGATATGTGTCAAGGTGGGAATAAGTTTAGAGTCATATAGTATGCTCTATCAACAATTGGATACATGATTTAAGCAAGTCTTCAAAACTAAGTGAGTAATGCCTTTGCTAAAACCATTTCATGTGAAGAAGGCTTGAAAACAACTAAATGAGAAAGTTTTAGAACTAATTGGCGAGCCAATGCATCTTGAAAATACACACATATTGAAGTATGGTTCCAAAGAAGTTGCATTTGTATTGAATGCATCCAACAACTTTGTATTGGATATATGTAGGGTTCAGATTGCTATGGTCAAGTTCTACAATATGTCTATGGAAGAATGTAGAGGCAAAGTTTGTCCTCAAACTTGATGAGAGTGAGATTATTAAGGGGCGAAAACTTGAATGTGTGAGTATAACACTTATGAATCGAGTATTGGATTCCAATATCGATGAAAACCATCCTTTATACTTCAGTATATAGTCAAAGAATGAAATATGGTGGCTTGCAGCATTTGAAGTAACAAAGGAGGACCATGAAGTGCTTAAAGTTTTTTTTAACCTCACTAATATACACAGTGTTATTCAACAGCAAAATAATGGAGCAATTTTACACATAGAGGGGTTTGGGGACTATCAAGTTGAATGGGATCTTGCAGGTGATTTAAAAACATTGATATGTATGTTTGGTTTATCAAATGCAAAAAATGCAAAATTTCCATGCATATACTGCATGCAAACTAGGAAGAAAGGGAAAGATGGAAAGAAAGAATGGCTTGCCAAGGCAGGACAACAAGGTGCTCCAACACGTGATCAAAAAGTCATGAGAAATGGAATGCTAGTTCTAGTGGATCCAAACTGGCGCCCTATTTTGGAAATACCACTAACAAGTGTTCACTTTTGCACATTGCATTGTTTGGTTAGAATAATTGAGAAGCTAGTATATGAATATATGTGCTTTGCATAGAAGATGTAGCCTATGTTAGAAGCTGATATATGCAAGAAGGTAGAACGAGTCCTCTCTGAAGTTGGATTGCAAGGGGGCCAAGTAGAAATAAAAAAGGACGAGAAAAAATCGAAAAAGAGTGAAAATATCCCTTGTAAACCATGCTTTGGTGGACCCAAGGCTAGGAAGTTTATATCTCCACCTCGAGATCAGGAAGGCAATATACTTGTAAAATAACCAGAGAAGTATGAATCATGGAAAAAGTTGCACCTTGTTGTTCCAGATTGGAGCAATGGGGGACGAACGAGGATTGCAAAGGCAGAAGTGTGGATACGCCTAGATAAATTAACAGCTCTCTTACAAAAGTTGAGGTTTAGGGATGGTGATGCCAATATATTTAAAGAGACAGTTACTAAATTTCGTAAGTCCATGGTGGAGGCATCGACTACAAACAATATAACACACTACATGGTCAATATTGTCACCATTACAAAAAAAATCATCATTTCGAATTAGTTTGTGTTTCTAATCTCTCCTCTTGAGCAGCATATACTTGAAGCACATGTCCATACTTTGCACATCAAGGAAGTTTGGTAGTTTGGTCAACTCAAGGCATGGAACGATCTCATTAGCAAGCTCATTGTGCTTTTCAAAAGGCAACTAATCATGGATGTGGCATCAATGATTCCAATTCTATGAGAAAATTATTACAATGGTGGTATAGGAGTTTATAGATATGATACGAGGAAAAAGAAAAGAAGTCCAAAACCTCTCAAGCAGAATTTTTAAGTAGGGCAATATATGAAGTGAGAAAAGCAAGATGAAAATAGCACAGCTAGACAATGCCACACAGAATGGTTGGCAACCCAAGAGAGAGATGGCAAGAAATGGAGACCTAGATAAAGATAATACTTTTGATGCATTTAGAGTCCACGAGAGAGCATAGGTACCTAGGATATGACACATCAATACACCTATCTTTAACATGAGATGTCTTACAAATTTTGTTTAAAATTTCAAAGATTTGTCACTATGTATTTCAAAGTCGATTTCAAACTATGTTTTTTAATTTTAAAGTTCATTTACACCACAGTAAGTTTTAAAGTTTTGTACTTAAGTCAAGTCTCTCCTTTCATTTTTTCCCATTACTCTTCACTCTACCCTCCAGCTTTCTATCCTTCATTATCACAACCATGGCACGTTCCAGGCTTCCTATCAAGAAGGCGCCTACAAGAGCAAGAGCTCAACACTCTTCCGAATCTAGTGAGCGTACTGTGAGTGATAAAGGTCCCTTGGTGGCCGACAATGGTGGCCCTACTGCAGCAAATAATAGTGGTGCTACTGTGTCCAGCAATGGTGGCCCTAGTGTGGTCAATAATGATGGTTTGCCATTGTCCAAAAATAGTGGTCCATGTGCTCCAGTTGCTCCACCACCCACTACTGCTCCAACTAGTAATACATGTCCTCCAACACATAAGAAGCGAAGATGGAGACCAGGCACAGCTGCGCTACGTGAGATAAGGAAATTCGAGAAGAGTGCCAACTTGATTATTCCTAAGGCACCATCCTCTAGGTTGGTGTGAGAAATACTGCAAGATCTGCAGTTTAGGATATCATCACAAGTTCTTTTCAAGGAACGAGGCAAGGAATGTGGGGCGATGGTCAAGCCAAGCCTTGCTTGCTCTCCAAGAAACAGCTGAAAGTTACTTGATTGATCTAATGGGTGATTCTCAAGTTTTAGCCATTCATGCTCAACATATCACTATTAAGGCCATAAATATGGTTCTTGTTCGTAGGATCCGCAACAACAAGGATGCATTTAATCTTAACGTCAACAATATGCTTTGAGAAGCTGCCTTGTAATTGGATCTATGCTTTTAGCTCAGGTTTGGTTGTAGATTGTAAGGAGCTTAGTTTTGGTTTATCTTAATGGAGCTAAATTTTGCCTAGCTCTAGTTGTACTTGGTTCAATGCACTATCTACCGTGTATTTCATGGTTTCGTAATGCCAAATCTGACATTCGATATTCTATTTTGTCATTATTTGTATTGTGCATATTTCCAAGTTTTTAATTTTGAAAGTAGTTTTATTAAGGATAAATTCAATGCGCAATCACACAGACATCATTGATCAGTTGTACATGGACCGATGCACTATATCTTTACTATATTTAGCGATTTGGCAACACTATATACGATATGCGATATTCCATTTGACCCATGACTTATTTTTTGTGAATTTTTAAGTTTTCAATATTTCACGTAGTTTAGTTGACAACGCATTTAATATGCAATTGTGCACAGTTAGTGTGGTGGTGAGTTTTTCTGTTATTAGTGAAGTATAATCTAGTTAATGCATTTTCAAAAAATGATTGAACCGTCAATTTCATAAATCGAAATTTGGTGAAACTTCATCCACATGCCGCATCATAAAAACTCATGGATATTAAAAATTTGACCCCATCAAAAGTCTCTGGGATACCTATTTGGAGGCTGGCATCTTGGGCCCTAAATCTGGGGATATAGAGCCTCAGACACCAGCCTCTGGACAAGTTGGATTCAGGGCCCCAGACGCCAGCCTCTAGACAGGTGTGCTAGAGACTTCTAATGAGGCCAAATTTTTTTATGTAGTTGATATACCCTAGAGGAGTCCACAAGTAAAATTTCACGTCAATAGGATCACTGGTCATATTTTTCCAAAGCCTGGATACATTAATTCAGGTTTAAGGATTTTTTGAAAAATTTTCTATAAGTTTAAAGTTTCACCTCATTTTACACATTTCACTTTTGAGTTTTGGGTTTTCTCTCCTAGAAGACATGGCATGCACCAAGCAAGCAGCTCAGAAACACCCTCTTAGAAATCCTATGTAGAGGCCACCTCCCCCAGCTCCACCACCACCACCACCATGCCAACATTGCAAGCATCGATGGAAGCCAGGCACAGTGGCTCTTCGTGAGATCCGCCATTACTAGAAGACCACACACTTTCTTATACCAAAGGCTCGATTCCAAAAGCTAGTGCATGAGATTATGGATGGCATACTCATTAAGAATAGAAAGAGGCACTTCCCAGATGGAACACGCTTGCAACAACCCGATCGCTGGACTACCCAAGCCCTCCTTGCACTATAGGAAGCTACCGAAGTTTACGTCATTGACTTGTTTAGAGACTCGGTCTATGCAGTAGTACATGCAAGGAGAGTCACCGTCACCGATAGGAATTTGCGGATAGTGAGGTTCTTCCGGCAATGGAAGGATAGTCCTCACGAAAATCAACAACGATAGGGGTGTACTACGAAAACATATATGGAATGTAGCTTCCAAAGAGATTTTGTAAAACCCTGATTGTAATGGATCCCATGTAAAATGTTATGAATATGAATACAAATTTGTTGGTGCGTCTTATTTTTGTTTGTTTGCTTGTTATTTGTTTTATTTATATCTTTGAGTTATCGTTACATGCATTCCAATGAATACATGTTATGCTCGAACTCGATAAAGCACTACATATTAAATTTAGGATACGAATCGTGTTGCATATAAATCCGCCATAATATTCAAGTAAAAAACAATAATAAACAACGCGTATGACAAACTACATTGCACACAAATCCAACAAATATCGATTTTCATTGCTTCAAGAGAATATTACAAATTACATTACATTGGTGATGAGATATCATTTGGCACTAAGTACATCTAGTCTCTCCTAAGCTTCTTTGAGCTAGACTCCCCACGGTCATAGCTATTCTTGATCATAGGCAGCAACACATTTCGCCCTAGTCCTTCCTGCCTAATGACATTGGGGTCTTCAACACCAGCAACCATGACATGGGCCACCATGGAAAAAGTGGCACAGACCTAGTACTAGAGAATAAGTAGAGGAGCTTCGAATGTCGAAGTAACACTACTTTCTCCAAGCTAGAGTTTGTTGGGATGGTCTTGAAGGGCCTAGCCTTCGTTAGTGCCCTCAACTTCAAGAAGTTCTCAGGAAAAGCCGGAGAGCATATCTTATGGAATTAAAAAAGGTCACTCACAAGCTGGCCGATATACTCCTTCAATGCCGAGTCCTGCACCCTTCCTTGGCTACCAGATTGGCCACCTTGTCTAGATGAAAATTCATCTATATAGATAATGTCTTGCATCACACAAGTTCAGTGTCAGACTTACTGTGTCAAACTCACTATGCATGGAGTGTGGTAAAGATATATACATTGGATTTGCGTCAAAATTTACCAATAGGGCCTTTAGGGCATCGGGAGTATGCACATCAAATTTTACCGAGATCGGGCTCCAAGAGCTCTCGTGGCCGGAGGATCGCATTTGGGAGCCTGAATCTGCAGAATCAGGCCCCCAAATGCAAGCCTTTGGCCAGGGAAGCCTGTAGATTCAGGCCCCCAGATGCGAGGCTCTGGCCAAGGCAACTCTAGCTACCCAATCCCTAGAGATTCAGGCCCCGAGATGCTAGCCTCTGGCCAAGGCAGCTCTGGGGGCCCAATCTCGACAAAATTTGATGTGCAGACTCCGAATGTCCGAGAGGCCCGATTGGTAAATTTTGACGCAAATATGATAACATTAATCTAATAACATTACATTCTCTACATCATCTATCTATTGCTATAATGGAGCATCCAGGTCTACTTCTACAACTGGGACACCCTTGTCTCTCTCTTAGGAAGGTACTGCATAGTCCGGTCAAAGTCCAAAAATGTTTTCTTGTAACCACTCGAACTCCTCATCTGAGATCTCATACTGTGGCGCCGCATTCTCAATCTACTCTTGGAAGCTCATAATGGCAGAGATGTCATCGACACTCATGCCGTCATATCGAGCCACCTCATCAACATGTGTTGGCGCATCTTGTATATCAAAATCTATAAAATCATCAAGTGCATCACGCACCACGATACAATATAGCTCTTCTTCCCTTAGCTCCAAATTTTCTAGTACATCCTTCACAAGTAAATATTCCACCCCCTCAATGATGATAGCATGGAGAGAAGCAAAGGGTGGCTCATCGCTTGTCGGCATCTCAACAGGGTAAGGAGGTGGGTGTACAATGGCTAAGCTTTGTGCTGCTTCTACTCTCTAATCAAGTGTGATCTCTTGAGGCTCCCTCTCAAAATACTCTAGCTATGGCTGAGAGGGTGTATCGATGTCTTCATCGCTGTCCTCTTGCACCTCAGTGCACAAAACATATATGGCAAATGTTGCATCGCGCTCGATGAGATCCATCATGGCATGGTCCTGGGAGGAGGTGGGCACGGCTCTGGCACAGAGATATTGCCCCACATGCATGAGGGCTTGATTTACTACCTTTCCATGACTTGATCCAGCACGTAAACTATATAGGAAATCTATGGGGACCCATTTGAGAGCAGAGTTCGGAATAGAGCAGGTGAGAGGGTTTGCCGCATCACAAAACAATGCCAATATACTAGAGCTAGGGTCTACGGTGGAAAGTGAGCTCTCTAGACTCAAGGTTGCGCAAAACCTAGGGTATATCTGATCTCTTATGCGTGCGTAGCATGTGGAGCTAATCCATGCGGCAAAAGCGGGAGTGGTAGCCATGGCACACAAAGAGAGAAGGGAGGAGAGCACAAGTTGTAGGGAAGTAGAGAATGAAAGTGAAAATGAGTTTGGAGTTATAGCTTTTATGTATCCAGGGTTTTAAATAAAGGTTCTTTTTTAACATTAAAGTTTCAAATTAAAACTCTTACCTTAGTTTCTTTATTTCAATACTTTAAAGTAACCATTAAAATTACTCATACAGACAAATGCTTTGTTCTACATTATTATATCCTCGAATATACTCAGATCGTTGAGTATATGCAAGTCCAGCTACTACAGAAAATATAGAAAGTTTTAAGAAAATAAATATGAAAGACCTTCAAAATCCCTTGGATCCAATTTGATATTTAATTATAAGAAATAAGTAGAAGAGATGAACTCTAATATATTATTATGCAAAGACAATATTGCATAGGTTATAGAACTCCAACCTGCAATTTAATTATGATTTTAACCAGCATGATTGACTAATTACAGTATGTATTATCGCACACTTGGATCATACTAAACTAAGATTATCTGAATTGAAAGTACTGAGAAGTTTTAAAAAAGTTTATATTCTTTCTTTATATAAAAAAATTTACAAGGATTCCACTATCTCAAGGATATGTGGAGAAGCACATTGTTTACATGTCATGGATTGCTCACTATGAATCCCGACCTTTCTATTATCTAACTTGAAATAGAAGTTGCAGAGGGGCTCATTGGACATTAATTGGATTTCTTGTCTCAGAAAAGAAATGGGCCAATGGCTCTCTACACTGACCACAAAAAGATTATGACCATTCCACAAGATAACCACATCTATGAGAACTGTATGTGTCTCATCTCGAGTATCTTGATCCAAATTGATCAACTCCCCTCACAAAAGTCACCATCTTCTATATTGAAAGCGAATTCACAAAGTTTTTCTAGCGATGAAATACCTGTAATAAAAACAAAAATAATGGTAAGTAAATGCGAATAACACAACAATTCATCTAAGCAAGACCTATGTCAATCAAATCAAGGCATTCAAAGTAGTGAAAAATATTTACCTGAATGTGAGATTAGATTGGTTGACCTTGCATTCAATCATCTCATCAAAATGTGTTCTTTTGACTTGCCAAGACTCACCCAATAGCTGACTCATCCATTCCTCGGATGGACACTTGCGCTGGTAAGTAATCTTTGTTTTCTTAGAACATCACATGAACCAAACAAATATGCAAACAATGAGAATGAAATGAAATGATAAAGACATCTATGATAATAAAATAGAAAAGTTACCTATTAGCATGCGTATAATTTGCAAATGTTCTCTCTAAATGAAATGAAATTTGAATGGAGCAATTTTAAAAAAGCATTATACCTGCAATTCTTTTCACAAAGAAGCCTAGAGATGTTGAACAAGAAGTTGACTTGTAACAAGATCATTATTCCTTCACTGACAAATTCCTAGGATACAAAAACAAAAGAAATATCGAGTCAAAGCATACATATAACTTACATAGGCTTTGTCCAAATGAGTTGAAACTTAACCATGGAGCAACAAAAAAAAGTGGCAATATACATGTGGCTCTCTTTGCAAAGAAGCCCAAAGATGTTGAAGAATTTGAGTTTTTAAAAAATCATTCTTCTCCACCCTCAAAGACTATGGAAGTAAAAAAACTAAGGAAAACTTAGTATGCATATAGCTTGCATACATGATAAAATTTAACCATGGAGCAACAAAAAAATAAGACAACATACCTGTAACTTTGTTTACAAAGAAACCGTAAGATATTGGAGAAGAAGTTGAGTGTTCAAAAGATCATTTTTCTTGACTGTAAGAGACTCCTAGAGTACCAAAACAAAAGAGATTACGTGTTAGAGAATGCACATAACTTGCACAGGTTTTGTCCAAACAAGATAAAACTTTACCATAGAACGTCCATGGAAGAGAACAATATACCTGTAAAGTTTTGTGAAGAAAATCTTAGGGCTTTGGTAGAACAAGCTTTACTCTCATAAAACATGTGAAATTCACTCTATGTTCGTGTAGAGGAAATGAAATTTCACAGGGTTACAGATAGGGAAAGCAAGAATGAGGCTGTAAGATTTCGTCAAGAAGGAAGAAGCGGAGAAAGAGATATGATAAATTTGAGTTCCACCTAAGAAAGATAGGGAAATTGGAAAGGGGAGAAATGAAAAGTCAAATATAAAAAAATAAGAAAAATGAAAATTCGAGTCACAAACTTTCAAGAAGTGTCAGCATTGTATTCCCCCTTATTTTATTACTGAGGGAAGATTTGGGACAAGATATAGCTAGAAGATTCATGTTACATGAATCTGGAATCCCAGCTCTCTCTTTGGTTAGGCCTATATTTCTTTATTCACTCCTTAAGGGGAAAAAAAGAGAGTCCACATTTCTCCTAATGTTCCTAATACTTAGTACCCCCTCCTTGGTGTAAGGTCTTAAGTGTGGGGAAGCATCCCTGCACATCTGACTTGCATACCTTCATGGAAATATCCCTATCTGATCATTCATGTATACCATGTCCTAATTTTCCTCTAATGGGGTTCCTTTCCCACCCACCCGTTCTCTTTTCACCCCCCCCTTGGGATCGTTCCTTGTCTGTTTTTTTAAATCCTTTATTTTTCCACTTTTCCATGTGAACGCATTCTACATTCATCAAAATTAAAATTTGATCCTATAGCCTTTTTTGTATCTTTGAATTTTCCATTTTTCTTTTTACAGTCCTCAGTTTCAAGCTATGTTTTATGAGCTATTAATTTTTGAATCATTTTTTGTGATTGGGATGTGTTTCCATGTGAACATATATTTTTCACTTCGGAATAGCGATTTGATGTGGCAGCCCTGCCCTATACCTTTCCTTTTACATTTTTTGTTTTTATTGCTCATCATTTCGGTGCACGGTGTCATCGTGTTGGGGGTCAAAGGTCTACCACAAAGGGGAGAGAGGAAAAAGACAAGGGTTTGATGGATTCTCAGGTTATGGAGAGAGTAGATGAGATAGAGAGTAACCAATATCTTACATAGCCGTGTCATACAAGTTTACCATAATAAACTTGGATCGGATTACATCAATAACCATGAGGTTTATGCATAGATCTATACCAGATTTTTTTCCATTTCCTACAACAAATTCAAGCTCTAATGCCCTCCATTTCATGAAGATACATGTATTGAGACTTCAAGATACAAGGTATAGAGAGATAGAACTCATTACAACTGACATAGAGTCCAAACGATGATTAAAAATGCATCAATAGAACCACAAATGTACTTCAGCCCTGCATTAAAACAGTAATTTCCAGCCCTCAAACTTGACTAAAAAATGTATACAAACTCATGGGAAAGTCTCTCATTACAATCTCAACCAATGCCCTATTATTTCGGGAGCACTGTCTACACAAGGAATTGATTAGATTTTAAGAAACCCCTTCAAATGAATGAGTTTTAATGGCTGCCTTGTTTATGACAGTTTTGAGAGAGCCTATTCAGCCCATACTCTTGACTTGCCCCAAAGTCACTCAAGTACTTGGGCACAAGAAGGGCTTCAATGGTACACGAATATGGTAAGAGAATGGAAGAAAAAGCTCATAAGAGCAGGCTGAATACTTTATCTCTATTTTTCCCTTTCATGGACTATCATACAACTCTTTTTCACATTACCAAATGGATGGGGCAAAAGGACTCTTACCTTCTTTGTTTGTATCTTCTCTTGATCTTCAGTTTGCTTTGTGTTCTCATGCTTTGGAGCATTCACCATAGTCTTCAACTCTCCCTCCATCTTCCACAGGTGTGCAAGCCAAAAAATGCGCTGCAAAATGCGAGTTGGACTCCTCTCCTTCTTCCACACAAAAAAGAGTTCATATAGATCATATACAAGTCATATAAGTCCTTTGCAACTATTACTCCATGTCACTTGTGGACCTAGTCAACTTTGGAGTGCTCTTGACAAAAGTTGGATCTTCCAAGCTAATGAACTTCATAAACCAATGTGACATAACCTGTAAACTATCAATTACCACTTGTTGATCAAGTTGAAGGTCCTCATATACACTAGCATTGACATTTTTCTTGATACAAACTGAAAATTGCATGTCAAGTTACAAAGGAACTTATGAGATTTGATGACATCTAAGACAAATGTAAGGGAATAATGACTGAATTATGTATGAAAGTTTCTTATGTGGATCCTAATGAAGTTCTTCTGCAAACATAAAAACTCCATGTTTTATGCCATGAACAGAAAACCCTTTGACATTCACCCCCTCCTAACCTGCACATCCTCCGACATGTGCCACTTCATGAATTTGCAGGTTAAGGAGGCTCTTCTTCTGACATATCTTCATCTTCATCCTCTAAGTCTTCTTCTTCTTCCTTGTCTTCAAGTAGATGACTCACATCCAAGTCATCATGCTCATAAGTAGAAGACTCTCTTCATTTGAAGAGCTTAATACATTATCGGCTATTGGTATCTTGATCATGGTCCCATCCATTTCAGCCAAAGTGTAAGTTGTTAAGATGAGCGGATCTAGAGCATGGCTATGGCGGCTTGTAGGCATAGAGTGAACCCATGATTATGAAAACAAAGACACTTTTTGTTACACAAGTGAATTAGATTCCAAGATGGAAGCTTGGACTCATAAACACAATCTTGTGTATGATTGACAATGACAAGAGACTTAACTGAAAGTACAAAGCATCATGACATTGTATTCATTTTCTATATGAAAAGTTGTAGTCAAGTACAATGCTTTATAGTTGTTGGATGGGTAGCAATCTTCCCTCTCTATGCATATGGGATTACTGTAGCCTACATGTCCTAAGCCCAGACTACCTCATAAAAAGAGGCTACATTAGGTGTGATTGCAAATATCTCAACATAAGTAGCATTATCATGTACTACCTTCACCACATATGGTCCAAACCATCTCTTGGCTAGCTTCCTATGAGTACTATATTGATTGTCTAGGCTGCTATCATAGACAAGTACCCAATCATTCTCTTGGATAGCTCTTGGACGGAGTCGATGACACTTGTCAAACCTCTTCTTATTCTTCAACCTCGCTGCCTTCAGCCTTTCAATGGCTGTCTTGACATCCTCTGGCCCTTTTTCAAGCTGCCTTATGCGCAAAATCAGCAGCTCTTCTCTATTTTTGCCTTCATCCCAAGGCAAGATACTCCATGTGATAATGGACTCCTCAATAGGCACAATAGGTGGCTACCCATGCATTAGTTCAGCCGGCATATAACCTGTCACTGCACTATGGATAGTTCTATCAGCCCATAATGAGAATGGAAGCATTTTAGGCCATTCTCTCATCTTCCCTCTGCAAGACTTTGCCAAAGCTTTGAGAATCGGTTGATGACCTCTTTCACTCTTACCATTGCCTTCAGGATTGTAGGCTGATGTAAGAGATAGCTTGATTCCCAATTGAGCAAAGAAATGCCGAGCCTCATCGGCATCCAATTCTCCTCTATCAGCAGTTACTTTGGCAACATATCCATACCTACAAAACACTTCTTCAAGTGAAAATCTACAAACAGCTTGAGTGGTCTTTGTTGTCAAGGCTTTACCTTCCACCTGATTTGTGAGATCTTCTCTAGCAAGCACTAGATATCTCATGTTCCAAATTCCTGTAGGCATGGTTTCTAAATCAATAACCCATCTGTAATGAATGGATAAAGGAAAGATAGGCTAAAGCCCATCTCTATGCTTAACCATAGAGTACATTTGACAAACATGACAAGACTCAACAAAATGCTCAATGTCTTTATACATGTTTTGCCACCAAAATTTCTCTTTTATTTTGGCAAAAGTGCCCCATATGCCTCTATGGCTAGCCAATAGGCTTTCATGAAATTCTTGCATGACATGTCTTTGAGTCTTCTTTTCTCCTAAGACACGAACATGCACTCCTCCTTTCTTCTTCGCATGCCTCCAAAGGTAGCCGTCTTTGAGAAAGAAGCCATAAGCATTTCTCCTAATTCTCTTGAACTCTTCATCGGTCCAATCTTCCTTCTTTGCCATAGTGCTCAAGTATTGGCCAATTTTTAGCCAATCATCTGCATAATTTTCTTCCATAAAATGAGAACAAACTAAAACAAAGCATTGAGCATGTTGTCTTTTAGCTGCCCACCGTCTTTCCATGGTTGTTTCTTCATTCTTTGCTGCTATAAATTCTGTTACAACAGCAGTACCTATTGTACTTGCTGTAATTAATGATGTGTACCTACATTTATGACAGTTGTACCATCATTAAGAATAGTTGTACTTGCTGTTTTCTGATTTGAACCAATAATTACAACATCATTTTCAGCAAATATAGACTCTGTTACTTCCTCATCCATCATCTCTTCTTCATCTTTATATCTGGCATGCGAAAGCATGTCAGCAACTAGATTATCTCTTCTTGCAATATGTTTTAAATCAGGATTTAAGGATTTAATATAGGCTATCCATCTTAGCATAGCTATGTTAGGAGTGGAACAATTGGCAATCATGCCCAAGAGTGGAAGATAATCTATTTCAATTACTACATGTGCATCCATGAAGTACTCTCGATCACACTTCAATGCAGTTACAACTCCCCAAAGTTCTCTTTTAATTTGAGCATACCTTCTTTGACGTTCATTAAGAACCTTTGCTCCAAAGCGGATTGCATACATGTTTCCCTCAAGATCATCTTGACCAACAGCCCATCCTATCCCAATAGGACTTGTGTCTACCGTGAGTATGATAGGCTATCCATTAGAGTAATCAGCCCTCTTCAAGGTGGGGACTGAAATCAACAATTTCTTCAATTTTCGAATAGCTTGAGTACGCTCTTTTTCCCACATAAACCTTTGGCCTTTTCTTAACAATTGATAAAGTTTTTCAACAACATGAGCAAAGTGTGGGATCCAAATAAGATAGAAAACACACGCTTCAAGAAATCTTCTCACCTCTGAAACATTTGTGCATATTTCCCGCATTTTGCTGATGGCATCAATCTTGATTGGAGAAGGCTTTCGGCCATATGGGCCACACATATGCCCAACCACAAGAACTTCTTCAACTCCAAAAATAGATTTAACTCCTGAAAGAGTAAGATGGACTTCTTCTAGTTTAGACAAGATTTGAGCACAATCATTAGTATGATCGGAAATAAGCTTGCGGCGTCCAAGCTCATTGAGCTCTTCATTCTTCTCATGAATTTCACATCCTTTGATCGGTACATCATCAAGGAAATGAAGAGTAAGTTGGGGAATATAATCTCTCAATACTTTGTGCATGGACTTCATCATGTGAGCCATTGAACTTGTAGCTCCTTGGGGTAGAGTACACATGCGGACTAAACCAAGAGGCGTCTTCATTGTGGTAATGTCTCGGCTTTCCAAAGTAAGCTAAAATTGGTTATAGCCTGAATATAAATCACCCATGGAATAAATTGCTCTACCTGCAAAAGCCTCAGCAAATTCATCAACAATTGGACCCGAACCAACATTTCTAATAGTGACTTTATTGAGAGGCTATAAATCTTGAATGGATCGCAAAGATCCATTCTTCTTAGGCATGGTAAACCATCAGTTAGAATACGGAGCTGAAGATAGCTCCAATATTCACATCTTTATCTTTTTATTTAAAAGCTCCAGTAACTTAGGAAAATGAGCCCTTGGTACCGGAATTGGTTTAAGATTCCAAGGGATGTGTGGGACTGTGAAAATCACCATTGGTGCCACAACACTAGGATCCACACAGCCAATTTCATGAGGCTGAAATGAAAAAGCTTTTCCATGTTTCTTCAATATCTGCATAAAAGATTGCTTTTTAGCTGGCAAGAGAAAAGAGTCTTCGCCAATTTTTAGCTCCCGTAAGCTTTCAGCTATAAATTGGTGACGAATATCTTTGGGGTCACGAAGACTTGGTTGTTTGGATGCCCTTTCAGTCAATCCCTCACTTTCGGGAGGTAATGGAGTTGCCACCGTCTTGACCTTCTTGTCAACTGTCTTGTACTTTGTTTCTACTCTTGCCTCATCCCTGTTTGGCTGTCCAAAAGCTTCATGATCAACAAATTCTTGAATTATGTCATAAATATCCAATGTGTATACCTGTATGGACTGATTTTTCAGCCTGATTTTCTACATGAACAGCTGCGTATTTCAGCCAATGTATCATTATAAATCAGCCCATAAAATAGTCCTGAAATTTCTTCATTTTCAGCCAAAACATCAATTTGCTTCAGCTTTCATTCCACATGACACAAATGCTTTCTTTCAACCCTATTCATGGCTGAAAACTATTTATAACTGTGCACACTGTTGGCTGTAAATACCTACAAATCAGCCTTTAACATAGCCCCCTTCACATGTGGAGGCAAATTTTTATTACATGAAGCATTGCCATAGCCTCCATTTATAGCAATGCAGCCCGAAAACCCTTAAATTCTTGGGCATTAGGAGGCACAGGATGATCTCTCAATCGATCTCTATTTCGGTGATGATTTACACAAATAGTCAGAAATTAGACAGCTTTGTCATTATCCTTACTTCTTATCTGAGCATAAGATGAACCATCATCAAGGGCCTTTGTCTCCAAATGAGACTCAAGAATAAAAGGTTGACCAAGAATGATAGGATAGCTACAAGAATCTTGAACAAAGAAATGAAATTCATCTTTTACATCACCAATAGTAACCCGTACATAAGGACATGCCGCATAGAGATCGCTAGAAGAATTATTCGCTGCTCTCATGCGCCATCTCGGGTCCACATCTATGGGCCATCCGCCATTCTCATAGAGACTTCTTGACATGACATTGATCTCCGAACCATGGTCTATAAGGGCAATGCATGGAGTCTCTCTTTCTCCAATCTTGACAACAGTTTCGATAGTTGCCCTTGCCCAATGGGTACGGGAGTAGTGACTACTTGGAATAAAATGAGCATTAATCTCTTCTTGCATGTTGTGAAAACGAGCTCCTTTCTTATGCATGGGCTGCTCTTTGGATTGAGAAGACCCCACCATAACATTCTCTGCAATAGCTTCTTTAATTTCAGCTTCATAGATGTCTTCATCTTTGGCTTCTATGGCTGCAATTAATTCTTTGATTGCCTCCAATCGAATCCCTTGAGTATTCAGCTTCTCTTCATCCTGCAAATACACATGAAGAGCTTGTAAAAAAACATACATAGATTCTTCAGTTTCTTCACCAATATATTTTCTTTTCCGTTTAATTACATCAATTATTACATCATGAAATCCTCGTTTTGCAATTCTGAGAATTTCACCCAATGTAAATTCAATTTTGCTTTTGAGAATCCTTTCTTCTAGGACCCGCTTGAGATCCCTCGCAGTCTCTATGTTAGACTGTAGCTTGTAGTAGCCGCGATGTTTGCCTTTTCTCTTTCCTTCCATCTTCTTTGCTTGTGGGGCATCTTCCATGACATGCTCTGGCGGTGGTGGTGGATTTTCAGCAGCCTTCTGCTGATCTGGTTTACTTCTTGTCACACGTTTGGTTGGCCCTGAAGAGGAGGGACCGGCAACATCTTCTTCTCTTATTATCTTTTCTTCTACCATAGCTTCTTGATTATTGATTTCAGCCAACTGAGCATTCCATCCGGTTCTACCTCGGATGCATTGACTGGCAGTAGTCAAATATTCTTTGGACGCCTTGCCTCGCTCCATGCGATCTAAGGCTTTCATCCACACTTTAGATTTTACATAAGCTTTACATGCTTTAACAATCTCATTGGTTGGCTCAATTTGGAGCCCGTAGGTAGCTACATCAACAGCTGCATAGGCTGTTCTTGTTGCCAAATCCTCCAGTCTTTTCTTCATGCCACCGTTATCGAAATTTGGCTCAAGAGGAAGCCTAGTTTCGATCGCATGAATTTTACCATCCTTCCAAAAGACTAATTTTTGCACCTCAGATTCACAGAATGCATTGCACTCCCTCTTATCATGCTGTAGGCTGTCACACCAGATACAATGTCTTTTGAAGCCTTCTCGTATGGGTCTTTGGGCAGCTATCCACCCTCTTTCTTCCACTTTCACATAAAGCCTTTCCACCTTGGAATTAATATCCGTTAGATTAAGATGGAGATCCCGCATACTCTTGATCAACTCGTCCATGACATCCTTCTTTGAAGGTGGAATGTAACGTGTCCGCTAGAATCATCCCGAACACGTCCTAGCAGTCCATCGGGAAGGATGTCTAGAAAGCTCCGCCCGGCACTACCATGGAATGTTATGGGACTTGCGTTCTAGGTCTTCCCGCGTCTGCCACGTAGCGGAAGTATCCTGGCCGTTCCCACTTAGGATCGACCTGAATTTGGGTTTTCCTGTTTGGTCATTATCTAGCAACAACTAGCGTCAGACCCGAGCGAACTACTTTACGCAGAAGCGCCCTGTCTGAAGCGGATTCACGCTGCACTTGGTTCAAGGAGAATGGGAAACGAGAGGGATGCAAGGCTCGACCTCTCTGCCATAAGGCATAGTCCCATTCCGTTCCCCTAAAACAGCGTAAATCGGGTAGGATGTAACACTAGGTCATCGTCCTCGTTATTCGCTTTGATGCTGAAGATCAACCTGCTGTTCGTCGAAGACTTTGAGAAAAGTTTCCGGCTAACCAGGACCACCCATCCATAGGACGGACCCATGGTCCATCCTCCACACTTTCCTCGGTTTGTTTTAGTTATGTAATTACCTACCACATTAGTTTGACATATACAAACAGCTTCTTTGATTAACCCTGTTATGCACCGGTTCCTTCACGTAATCTTATCACAGGACATAAAGAAAACAATGCCAAACAACTTCTTTATTATCATTTTATCCTTTTATCTTTGAAATACAAGGAGTTCCCGCCCGTAGGCGTATTCATAATCCGCCCGAAGGCTATCCAGTAATCCACCAGGGATCACTAATCCAAGCTTCCGCCCGTAGACTAGTATGCAGGCCTCGAGATCCAATCCCGAGTCACGTTAGTCTCTTGTGCAGGGCCCGGAAGGCGAGGGATTTACAGCCAGAGCCCCCCCTGGCACCCAAGCGTCCTCCTGCTCCAAGTAGAGCTCAACGGCAAGACCTCTCACGGCGGGTTCGGTCCACGTTCCCGGCGCGGTTAACAACCCCCTTGGTTAGGGTCAGGCAGGCAGTCGGGGGTAACTCAAGCTGCCTCTCCCTTCAGGCTTCAACCTGAAGTATTTAGATATATTTTCGTCCTTTAGTTCATTGAACAAACAATGCAAACAGTGCTTTCCAAACTGTTACAAGCACAATCAATTTCCAATGGTCGTTTAGCTGGCAAACTGTTAAGGAGTGACTCCTTTTCTCCGAATGCAACCCGCATTCGATCCGGAATCAATTGCAACTTGGCAAGATTCCTATCATTCTTGGGTTAGGGTCATACCCTACCAATACTTTAGGTTTTGTTGTGGCAGGATCCAGCGACCATGTCGCTTTAGTTTATTTTTTGGTCATTTGCTTCAAGGCAAACACCTAACCTTTCCTTTTCCTTGGCAGTTATCCCCCAAGAAAAGTGAACAACAGGATGATTACCCATCCTCTTGTAAGTTAAATTCTTTCAATAACTTGCCAACCTCATTTCGAGAGATGATAAAACTCTCTTGTGGGCAAATCTCAAATCTATACAAAGTTGCAGCTTTTTGCACATGTATTGCATCTATGTCACGGGATCATTCTACCCAATTGCTTAGCGTTTTCCGGTCACGGAATTTACCTCCAGCCGAGTGGTAGGGTTTTAGGGTATCCTCCAAACCATTCCTAATTATGTTGGCCCATGATCCTAAAAATAGGCAACTCCGTCGGAGTTTCATCATTTTAAACGAATGATCCTTGGGATAAAACCTTAGATCATTTCATGCATGAACATCCAATTGATTCGACATTTCGTGTGTAAGATTCTTAGGTTTGCGGGTTTTGTCTTGGCAACTAGTGTAAAACTAGGTCAAATTCTTATTGCACTAAACCCTAGTTAACACTTGGGATACCTATCATATCGACCCAACCATGCCCATAAGAATCCTTGTGGTTTAGGTGATTTAGACAACTCAATATACTTGTCTTACGACAAGGATGAACCTTTCCTAAGGTAATAAGCTAAATCTAATGGAGAACAATAGTTACAACTACACCAATACGCGTAAACATGCGATTTATTGCTTTTACGCATCACATGGTTTATGATAATTTTATCTTTCCTTGGTGTAGCAAAAATTCATGATAATCTGGATACTAACTTTTCCTAAGACCTATCAATCATGCCTACAACCTTGTAGTCTATACTTTCGAATCTTGAACCATGCAACCTTTCCTAAATGCGGCTTCTGATGAATGACGTTTCCGCATGATGACTATGCAATACGCAACATTCTCCTAGCTACAATGTAGTTGACGAAGTTTATACCAAACTAAAGCTAGTGTTAATTCATTCCATTTTACAAGTCCATAGATCATTTTCGTGCCCCTCTATTCCTTTTCGAATAACGTCTTATGGGTGTTAACTTTCCCTCATGAATCATTACAAGGAAGATCTATCTAAAAATGGGACATGCCATTAATCTTTCCATGCCTAGTAAAAAGGTGTACCTCAATAATTTCAACCTTGTAATGAGGCAACAGTTGTCCTAGGCTCGTCACTTTTGAATGCACAAAAGGAAACTTACTAATAAGGTCCTGCAAATGCATAGACACCTTATGCTCTTTTCATTAACTCCATTGAACGTACCAATGATCAATTGTCATATCTTAAGCTATCTCTAATAAACGTTCAAATAGCCAATTCATTTTCCAATTGCATTTAACTTGACTAGTTGAATTCGAACATGCATGAGTGCTTCCTAATTCGTGAAGTTATCGTAAATAATTCCAATACTTTTGTGTGGAATCCAAATAGATAAAACCTGGACTTGCGGACTCCGGGAAATATCCACGTATGCTCGGGGTGAACCTCCCGCATCGCACCTTGTGATCTTTCTAGAGGCCATCGCGAATTCGATCTCCAGTTAGCCTTTGTGGATTTCAACTTTTTGCCTTGGCTTGCAATTTTTATGACCTTGGTCCGTCTCCCTTGTATGCGCAATTTCCTTTGAGATATGGCTTCCTTGACCGAAGTTCCGACTTGCGGAATTTGACTTGGGAAGGCCTTAGGGTTCTTATGAGGTCCTTTGGACAATGGAGGTTTGAGAACTTTAGTCCACCTTGAAATTCCGGGTTTAGGAAGGATTTTGTGGGCCTTACGATGATGTTCGCGGAAAAGGGCTCTTGCGAATGGGCCTTGCAAGAATGGAGACTTTAGAGTTCTTCTTCTCCTTCCCTAAAATCCAAGGACCGGCCTTGTAAGTGATTAGTGGGAGGGGCCTTTATGTGCTTCCTCTCTTATTCTTCAAAATCCCGGCCCATGGATGACTGGTGGGAAGGGGTTTTGTAGCCTCCTCTTCCTCAAAGTCCCGGGATGGACTTATTGGGTGATTGGTGAGAAGGCTCGTAGCTTTCTTCCCTTCAAAGTTTGGGAGGGGGGGGTATGAATGGACTAGTGGGAAGGGGGGCTTAAGAAGCCCCCTTAGAAGCTTCCTAGAGAAGCTTCTAAGAAGCTTCTCTCAGCACGTGGCCACGTTGGGGGGGGGGTCCCAATGATCATGGGAGGAAAAGGGCGTGGTCTAGGCGAGGACGGCGGCGGCCTGGTGGTTCCATGCGAGGTGGCGGCTCCCTGTCGGCGGCTCCCCAGCGGCCAGCGACCTTTCCGCACAGCGTCCTCTCCTCTACGGCGACCTCCCTCCACAAGGCAACCTTCCCTCCACAAGGCGACCTTCCCTCCCCTTCACACAGCCCGTCCCCTCCTTCTCACAGCCCGACCACCTCCCTTCACGTCCGGTTCCTCCTTCACGTCCGGCCTCCTCTCTTCACCCCTTCCTTCACGGCATTCCTCCACACGACAGCCTTCTGCCGCAATCTTTCTTATTTCCCCCCTCTCCAAAAGGGGGTGTTTATATAGGCATGGGGGGAAAAGAGGGCCTCCACACACGTGGAGGACTCCTCCTCATGCAATCTGACCTTCTCCTTCCTTGGCCATTCCTCCCCACACTCCCTCTCCTCCAGCCATGCATCGGCTGGGGGAAGGGATAATAATAAAAAAAATTGCCTTGATTTATCCAAATTGCCCCTTCAAAAAGGGTGTTCCCTTGCGGCTTTTACGGTCTCCAATCTCGGCCTCTAATTCTCAACGTGGAGACCTCATTTTGGACGTGCATGGTGTGGATTAGGTTACAAATAATTACGAAGTAGGGAATACCCTTGCACAGGGTTTACACGGCGTGCGGGAAGGCAATATTTACGGTACGCAGTGTGCGGAAATATTACATTCTCTCCCCCTTAGAAGAATCGAGATGTCCTCATCTCGAGATAAACTGGGGATATTGAAGATTGAGAGAGCTTTGTTCCATCCAGGTAGCACCCTCCTTAGGATAATCTTTCCACTGGACGAGACATTCTCTCAAGGTTCTGGATCTCAGTTGTCTCACCCTAGCATCTCAAATCTTGTCCGTCCTTAGTTCAAGGACTCCTTGACTAGGCATTACAATTTTGTTGGTCATCAAGTACATGATTAGGGCTAGGTACATACTTCATTCTTCAATAGACTGTTATGGAATACATTATGAACCTTTAGGTTTTCAAGGAGTTGCAGTCTATAAACATTAGGTCTTAAGCACTTGAGGATCTTGTATGGTCCACAATACCTTGGACTTAGCTTCTTGCAATCTCCTAAGGATAGAGAACTCTTCTTTGGGCATACGTGAATGAAGACCATGTCTCCTTCCTCAAATATTCTATCTTGACACTTCAATTTCGTGTATGCCTTCTGTCTATCCTTCGCAGCTTTGATGTCCCGATAGAGTGAAATCATAAGCTTCGCACAATATCTTCTATTTAAATAACTGGCTTGCTCGTATACATGCTCTCATTCTATAGTAGACATGTCCATTATTGACAGAGAATTCACGATACTTAGCCTCTAGCTTTTGTTCCTGGTCCTTGATAGAGACTTCCCTTAGCATCCTTTGATAGGCTAGATCATGGCATCCTTCCTCTCTAGCTAGCTCAAGTATTAGGTCGTTTGGCATGGACACCTCTGTAGCTAGAGATCTAGCTATTGATAGATTTTGCAAGATTAATGAATTAAGGAATGCCTTGCGATTGAATGCATCAACAACTACATTCTTCTTTCCAGGTCAGTACTTGATCTTAAAATCATATTCCTCCAATACTTCAATCCGTCGACGTTGCCTCATGTTGAGCTCGTTCTGGGTAAAAATCCATTTGAGGCTCTTATGATCGGTTACTAGAGTAAACTTGTTACCCAACAGGTAGTGTCTCCAAAGCTTTAGAGCATGGATGACAGCTAATAACTCCAGATCATGTGTGGCATAATTCTTTTCGTGACTCTTCAATTTCCTTGAAGAATATGCTGATGATTTTCCTACATGAGCACATATCTTAAGGAAAGCATGCTAGTATCAGTTACTACCTCTACTCCTTACTGTGGTCTAGAAGTTTTAGGATCGGTGCTGATACCAAACTTTTCTTCAACCTATCGAAGCTAGTTTGTTCGGCAGTTGACCATGCAATGGGCGTTTGCTTCCTCAATAATTCTGTCAAAGGTGCTGCAATCAAGGCATAGTTTTAGATGAAGACCCCATACCATCCTATCAATCCAAGAAAGCTGATTATTTCTTTGACAGTTGTTGGTATTTGGCCATCCTAGAACATTTCTATCTTAGGCTGGCTCCACTGAGATTCCTTTTTCCGATATGATGAATTCTAGATGATCATTCTGATGTTTGAGGAATGTGCAATTCCATCATCTTAGCATACCGCTTGCGTGACCTCCTTGTCTCAAGGATAATCCGAAGTTGGGATTCATGATCTCCTTCCTATTTGGAATAGAGTGTCGTCGAAGAAGACAAGCACGAAATCATCAAAATATGGTCTAAAAATATCCTGCATTAATCTATTGAAGGTGGCAGGTGTATTTGTAAGGCCGAATGACATAGCCAAGAATTCAAAGTGCCCATATCTTGTATTGAAGGCCGTTTTTGGAATATCCTCATCCTTGATCCTGATTTGATAGTAGCCTGACCTGAGATCAATTTTGGAGAAGATCTTTGCACCTTGAAGGCGGTCAAGAAGCTCATCTATTCTAGGAATAGGGTACTTGTTCTTGACTGATGATTGATTCAACCCACGGTAATCAATACATAGCCGAAGTGTCCCATCTTTCTTTTTCTGGAATAGGACTGGAGCTCCCCATGGTGAATTGCTAGGCCGGATGTAGCCATGGTTTAACAGTTGCTTGAGTTGTTCCTTCAACTCAATAGCTTCCGGAATGGACATTCTATAGGTTCTCTTCACAATTGGCACAGCTCCTATTACTGACTTGATCTCATGATCTACTTCTCTTTGAAGCGGGAGTTCTGTTAACTCTTCAGAAACTACGTCCCCGTATTCCTTTAGCCAAGTGACCAAATCACTTTACTTCAATACTCATAGTCAAGACAATCGTTGATTAAAAAGTTTTATTCCATTCATATCAGCATAGCCCTTTTAGGCACAATTATTTCTTGGGGCGATGGAACAAGTTAATACATTAATTCGAGGAGAATAAGATATTGTTGCATTCAGCTACAGGAACTGAGTAGTAGTACGGATTGGGGTCATCAATTTTCAGGAATCGATAGTTCATTGGAAGATTAGGGTATCTTTTCCCTTGATATCCATTCTTCTCATGACGTCCCAAAACCTTGATTCGGTCGGCAGAGATTCTTTGAATTACTTCTCCGTACACATACTTATTCTGGTTAACCCTTCGACCTCCAACCTGTAGAGTCGCGTTTGCGTGAGCCTCAACAAAGATGAAGAGCTTTACGATCTTCAAATCCTCCATCCACTTGATTCTCTTCAAGTTAATTTGAAGGTACGCAGGTTGATAGGCAGTTATGTAATAGATCCCTGAAACACCCATCCATCTCTGTTCCATGTACACAGGCGATGGATTGTAAATGCGGTCTAGGATGTTCATCATCTCAACCCTTTGTCGATAATTCGTGGAATGCATCGCGGTCATAAACATGACTCGGAACACTAAGAACCTGTTCCATGCTTCATAATTCTGGAATACAGCATTCAAAGTAAGGAAATGTTTGGGACACAACATTTGCTTTAGTTCTTCTTATTAAAATTTCCTAAAAACAAATCCTTTGTTGGTTCGCTCTGATACCAACTGTAACGTGTCCGCTAGAATCATCCCGGACACGTCTTAGCAGTCCATCGGGAAGGATGTCTAGAAAGCTCCGCCCGGCACTCCCATGGAATGTTACGGGACTTGCGTTCTAGGTCTTCCCGCGTCTGCCACGTAGCGGAAGTATCCTGGCCGTTCCCACTTAGGATCGACCTGAATTTGGGTTTTCCTGTTTGGTCATTATCTAGCAACAACTAGCGTCAGACCCGAGCGAACTACTTTACGCAGAAGCGCCCGGTCTGAAGCGGATTCACGCTGCACTTGGTTCAAGGAGAATGGGAAACGAGAGGGATGCAAGGCTCGACCTCTCTGCCATAAGGCATAGTCCCATTCCGTTCCCCTAAAACAGCGTAAATCGGGTAGGATGTAACACTAGGTCATCGTCCTCGTTATTCGCTTTGATGCTGAAGATCAACCTGCTGTTCGTCGAAGACTTTGAGAAAAGTTCCCGGCTAACCGGGACCACCCATCCATAGGACGGACCCATGGTCCATCCTCCGCACTTTCCTCGGTTTGTTTTAGTTATGTAATTACCTACCACATTAGTTTGACATATACAAACAGCTTCTTTGATTAACCCTGTTATGCACCGGTTCCTTCACGTAATCTTATCACAGGACATAAAGAAAACAATGCCAAACAACTTCTTTATTATCATTTTATCCTTTTATCTTTGAAATACAAGGAGTTCCCGCCCGTAGGCGTATTCATAATCCGCCCGAAGGCTATCCAGTAATCCACCAGGGATCACTAATCCAAGCTTCCGCCCGTAGACTAGTATGCGGGCCTCGAGATCCAATCCCGAGTCACGTTAGTCTCTTGTGCAGGGCCCGGAAGGCGAGGGATTTACAGCCAGAGCCCCCCCTGGCACCCAAGCGTCCTCCTGCTCCAAGTAGAGCTCAACGGCAAGACCTCTCACGGCGGGTTGGGTCCACGTTCCCGGCGCGGTTAACAACCCCCTTGGTTAGGGTCAGGCAGGCAGTCGGGGGTAACTCAAGCTGCCTCTCCCTTCAGGCTTCAACCTGAAGTATTTAGATATATTTTCGTCCTTTAGTTCATTGAACAAACAATGCAAACAGTGCTTTCCAAACTGTTACAAGCACAATCAATTTCCAATGGTCGTTTAGCTGGCAAACTGTTAAGGAGTGACTCCTTTTCTCCGAATGCAACCCGCATTCGATCCGGAATCAATTGCAACTTGGCAAGATTCCTATCATTCTTGGGTTAGGGTCATACCCTACCAATACTTTAGGTTTTGTTGTGGCAGGATCCAGCGACCATGTCGCTTTAGTTTATTGTCTGGTCATTTGCTTCAAGGCAAACACCTAACCTTTCCTTTTCCTTGGCAGTTATCCCCCAAGAAAAGTGAACAACAGGATGATTACCCATCCTCTTGTAAGTTAAATTCTTTCAATAACTTGCCAACCTCATTTCGAGAGATGATAAAACTCTCTTGTGGGCAAATCTCAAATCTATACAAAGTTGCAGCTTTTTGCACATGTATTGCATCTATGTCACGGGATCATTCTACCCAATTGCTTAGCGTTTTCCGGTCACGGAATTTACCTCCAGCCGAGTGGCAGGGTTTTAGGGTATCCTCCAAACCATTCCTAATTATGTTGGCCCATGATCCTAAAACTAGGCAACTCCGTCGGAGTTTCATCATTTTAAACGAATGATCCTTGGGATAAAACCTTAGATCATTTCATGCATGAACATCCAATTGATTCGACATTTCGTGTGTAAGATTCTTAGGTTTAGGGGTTTTGTCTTGGCAACCAGTGTAAAACTAGGTCAAATTCTTATTGCACTAAACCCTAGTTAACACTTGGGATACCTATCATATCGACCCAACCATGCCCATAAGAATCCTTGTGGTTTAGGTGATTTAGACAACTCAATATACTTGTCTTACGACAAGGATGAACCTTTCCTAAGGTAATAAGCTAAATCTAATGGAGAACAATAGTTACAACTACACCAATACGCGTAAACATGCGATTTATTGCTTTTACGCATCACATGGTTTATGATAAATTTATCTTTCCTTGGTGTAGCAAAAATGCATGATAATCTGGATACTAACTTTTCCTAAGACCTATCAATCATGCCTACAACCTTGTAGTCTATACTTTCGAATCTTGAACCATGCAACCTTTCCTAAATGCGGCTTCTGATGAATGACGTTTCCGCATGATGACTATGCAATACGCAACATTCTCCTAGCTACAATGTAGTTGACAAAGTTTATACCAAACTAAAGCTAGTGTTAATTCATTCCATTTTACAAGTCCATAGATCATTTTCGTGCCCCTCTATTCCTTTTCGAATAACGTCTTATGGGTGTTAACTTTCCCTCATGAATCATTACAAGGAAGATCTATCTAAAAATGGGACATGCCATTAATCTTTCCATGCCTAGTAAAAAGGTGTACCTCAATAATTTCAACCTTGTAATGAGGCAACAGTTGTCCTAGGCTCGTCGCTTTTGAATGCACAAAAGGAAACTTACTAATAAGGTCCTGCAAATGCATAGACACCTTATGCTCTTTTCATTAACTCCATTGAACGTACCAATGATCAATTGTCATATCTTAAGCTATCTCTAATAAACGTTCAAATAGCCAATTCATTTTCCAATTGCATTTAACTTGACTAGTTGAATTCGAACATGCATGAGTGCTTCCTAATTCGTGAAGTTATCGTAAATAATTCCAATACTTTTGTGTGGAATCCAAATAGATAAAACCTGGACTTGCGGACTCCGGGAAATATCCACGTATGCTCGGGGTGAACCTCCCGCATCGCACCTTGTGATCTTTCTAGAGGCCATCGCGAATTCGATCTCCAGTTAGCCTTTGTGGATTTCAACTTTTTGCCTTGGCTTGCAGTTTTTATGACCTTGGTCCGTCTCCCTTGTATGCGCAATTTCCTTTGAGATATGGCTTCCTTGACCGAAGTTCCGACTTGCGGAATTTGACTTGGGAAGGCCTTAGGGTTCTTATGAGGTCCTTTGGACAATGGAGGTTTGAGAACTTTAGTCCACCTTGAAATTCCGGGTTTAGGAAGGATTTTGTGGGCCTTACGATGATGTTCGCGGAAAAGGGCTCTTGCGAATGGGCCTTGCAAGAATGGAGACTTTAGAGTTCTTCTTCTCCTTCCCTAAAATCCAAGGACCGGCCTTGTAAGTGATTAGTGGGAGGGGCCTTTATGTGCTTCCTCTCTTATTCTTCAAAATCCCGGCCCATGGATGACTGGTGGGAAGGGGTTTTGTAGCCTCCTCTTCCTCAAAGTCCCGGGATGGACTTATTGGGTGATTGGTGAGAAGGCTCGTAGCTTTCTTCCCTTCAAAGTTTGGGAGGGGGGGGTATGAATGGACTAGTGGGAAGGGGGGCTTAAGAAGCCCCCTTAGAAGCTTCCTAGAGAAGCTTCTAAGAAGCTTCTCTCAGCATGTGGCCACGTTGGGGGGGGGGTCCCAATGATCATGGGAGGAAAAGGGCGTGGTCTAGGCGAGGACGACGGCGGCCTGGTGGTTCCATGCGAGGTGGCGGCTCCCTGTCGGCGGCTCCCCAGCGGCCAGCGACCTTTCCGCACAGCGTCCTCTCCTCTACGGCGACCTCCCTCCACAAGGCAACCTTCCCTCCACAAGGCGACCTTCCCTCCCCTTCACACAGCCCGTCCCCTCCTTCTCACAGCCCGACCACCTCCCTTCACGTCCGGTTCCTTCTTCACGTCCGGCCTCCTCTCTTCACCCCTTCCTTCACGGCATTCCTCCACACGACAGCCTTCTGCCGCAATCTTTCTTATTTCCCCCCTCTCCAAAAGGGGGTGTTTATATAGGCATGGGGGGAAAAGAGGGCCTCCACACACGTGGAGGACTCCTCCTCATGCAATCTGACCTTCTCCTTCCTTGGCCATTCCTCCCCACACTCCCTCTCCTCCAGCCATGCATCGGCTGGGGGAAGGGATAATAATAAAAAAATTTGCCTTGATTTATCCAAATTGCCCCTTCAAAAAGGGTGTTCCCTTGCGGCTTTTACGGTCTCCAATCTCGGCCTCTAATTCTCAACGTGGAGACCTCATTTTGGACGTGCATGGTGTGGATTAGGTTACAAATAATTACGAAGTAGGGAATACCCTTGCACAGGGTTTACACGGCGTGCGGGAAGGCAATATTTACGGTACGCAGTGTGCGGAAATATTACATTCTCTCCCCCTTAGAAGAATCGAGATGTCCTCATCTCGAGATAAACTGGGGATATTGAAGATTGAGAGAGCTTTGTTCCATCCAGGTAGCACCCTCCTTAGGATAATCTTTCCACTGGACGAGACATTCTCTCAAGGTTCTGGATCTCAGTTGTCTCACCCTAGCATCTCAAATGTTGTCCGTCCTTAGTTCAAGGACTCCTTGACTAGGCATTACAATTTTGTTGGTCATCAAGTACATGATTAGGGCTAGGTACATACTTCATTCTTCAATAGACTGTTATGGAATACATTATGAACCTTTAGGTTTTCAAGGAGTTGCAGTCTATAAACATTAGGTCTTAAGCACTTGAGGATCTTGTATGGTCCACAATACCTTGGACTTAGCTTCTTGCAATCTCCTAAGGATAGAGAACTCTTCTTTGGGCATACGTGAATGAAGACCATGTCTCCTTCCTCAAATATTCTATCTTGACACTTCAATTTCGTGTATGCTTTCTGTCTATCCTTCGCAGCTTTGATGTCCCGATAGAGTGAAATCATAAGCTTCGCACAATATCTTCTATTTAAATAACTGGCTTGCTCGTATACATGCTCTCATTCTATAGTAGACATGTCCATTATTGACAGAGAATTCACGATACTTAGCCTCTAGCTTTTGTTCCTGGTCCTTGATAGAGACTTCCCTTAGCATCCTTTGATAGGCTAGATCATGGCATCCTTCCTCTCTAGCTAGCTCAAGTATTAGGTCGTTTGGCATGGACACCTCTGTAACTAGAGATCTAGCTATTGATAGATTTTGCAAGATTAATGAATTAAGGAATGCCTTGCGATTGAATGCATCAACAACTACATTCTTCTTTCCAGGTCGGTACTTGATCTTAAAATCATATTCCTCCAATACTTCAATCCGTCGACGTTGCCTCATGTTGAGCTCGTTCTGGGTAAAAATCCATTTGAGGCTCTTATGATCGGTTACTAGAGTAAACTTGTTACCCAACAGGTAGTGTCTCCAAAGCTTTAGAGCATGGATGACAGCTAATAACTCCAGATCATGCGTGGCATAATTCTTTTCGTGACTCTTCAATTTCCTTGAAGAATATGCTGATGATTTTCCTACATGAGCACATATCTTAAGGCAAGCATGCTAGTATCAGTTACTACCTCTACTCCTTACTGTGGTCTAGAAGTTTTAGGATCGGTGCTGATACCAAACTTTGCTTCAACCTATCGAAGCTAGTTTGTTCGGCAGTTGACCATGCAATGGGCGTTTGCTTCCTCAATAATTCTGTCAAAGGTGCTGCAATCAAGGCATAGTTTTAGATGAAGACCCCATACCATCCTGTCAATCCAAGAAAGCTGAGTATTTCTTTGACAGTTGTTGGTATTTGGCCATCCTAGAACATTTCTATCTTAGGCTGGCTCCACTGAGATTCCTTTTTCCGATATGATGAATTCTAGATGATCATTCTGATGTTTGAGGAACGTGCAATTCCATCATCTTAGCATACCGCTTGCGTGACCTCCTTGTCTCAAGGAAAATCCGAAGTTGGGATTCATGATCTCCTTCCTGTTTGGAATAGAGTGTCGTCGAAGAAGACAAGCACGAAATCATCAAAATATGGTCTAAAAATATCCTGCATTAATCTATTGAAGGTGGCAGGTGTATTTGTAAGGCCGAATGACATAGCCAAGAATTCAAAGTGCCCATATCTTGTATTGAAGGCCGTTTTTGGAATATCCTCATCCTTGATCCTAATTTGATAGTAGCCTGACCTGAGATCAATTTTGGAGAAGATCTTTGCACCTTGAAGGCGGTCAAGAAGCTCATCTATTCTAGGAATAGGGTACTTGTTCTTGACTGATGATTGATTCAACCCACGGTAATCAATACATAGCCGAAGTGTCCCATCTTTCTTTTTCTGGAATAGGACTGGAGCTCCCCATGGTGAATTGTTAGGCCGGATGTAGCCATGGTTTAACAGTTGCTTGAGTTGTTCCTTCAACTCAATAGCTTCCGGAATGGACATTCTATAGGTTCTCTTCACAATTGGCACAGCTCCTATTACTGACTTGATCTCATGATCTACTTCTCTTTGAAGCGGGAGTTCTGTTAACTCTTCAGAAACTACGTCCCCGTATTCCTTTAGCCAAGTGACCAAATCACTTTACTTCAATACTCATAGTCAAGACAATCGTTGATTAAAAAGTTTTATTCCATTCATATCAGCATAGCCCTTTCAGGCACAATTATTTCTTGGGGCGATGGAACAAGTTAATACATTAATTCGAGGAGAATAAGATATTGTTGCATTCAGCTACAGGAACTGAGTAGTAGTACGGATTGGGGTCATCGATTTTCAGGAATCGATAGTTCATTGGAAGATTAGGGTATCTTTTCCCTTGATATCCATTCTTCTCATGACGTCCCAAAACCTTGATTCCGTCGGCAGAGATTCTTTGAATTACTTCTCCGTACACATACTTATTCTGGTTAACCCTTCGACCTCCAACCTGTAGAGTCGCGTTTGCGTGAGCCTCAACAAAGATGAAGAGCTTTACGATCTTCAAATCCTCCATCCACTTGATTCTCTTCAAGTTAATTTGAAGGTACGCAGGTTGATAGGCAATTATGTAATAGATCCCTGAAACACCCATCCATCTCTGTTCCATGTACACAGGCGATGGATTGTAAATGCGGTCTAGGATGTTCATCATCTCAACCCTTTGTCGATAATTCGTGGAATGCATCGCGGTCATAAACATGACTCGGAACACTAAGAACCTGTTCCATGCTTCATAATTCTGGAATACAGCATTCAAAGTAAGGAAATGTTTGGGACACAACATTTGCTTTAGTTCTTCTTATTAAAATTTCCTAAAAACAAATCCTTTGTTGGTTCGCTCTGATACCAACTGTAACGTGTCCGCTAGAATCATCCCGGACACGTCTTAGCAGTCCATCGGGAAGGATGTCTAGAAAGCTCCGCCCGGCACTCCCATGGAATGTTACGGGACTTGCGTTCTAGGTCTTCCCGCGTCTGCCACGTAGCGGAAGTATCCTGGCCGTTCCCACTTAGGATCGACCTGAATTTGGGTTTTCCTGTTTGGTCATTATCTAGCAACAACTAGCGTCAGACCCGAGCGAACTACTTTACGCAGAAGCGCCTGGTCTGAAGCGGATTCACGCTGCACTTGGTTCAAGGAGAATGGGAAACGAGAGGGATGCAAGGCTCGACCTCTCTGCCATAAGGCATAGTCCCATTCCGTTCCCCTAAAACAGCGTAAATCGGGTAGGATGTAACACTAGGTCATCGTCCTCGTTATTCGCTTTGATGCTGAAGATCAACCTGCTGTTCGTCGAAGACTTTGAGAAAAGTTCCCGGCTAACCGGGACCACCCATCCATAGGACGGACCCATGGTCCATCCTCCGCACTTTCCTCGGTTTGTTTTAGTTATGTAATTACCTACCACATTAGTTTGACATATACAAACAGCTTCTTTGATTAACCCTGTTATGCACCGGTTCCTTCACGTAATCTTATCACAGGACATAAAGAAAACAATGCCAAACAACTTCTTTATTATCATTTTATCCTTTTATCTTTGAAATACAAGGAGTTCCTGCCCGTAGGCGTATTCATAATCCGCCCGAAGGCTATCCAGTAATCCACCAGGGATCACTAATCCAAGCTTCCGCCCGTAGACTAGTATGCGGGCCTCGAGATCCAATCCCGAGTCACGTTAGTCTCTTGTGCAGGGCCCGGAAGGCGAGGGATTTACAGCCAGAGCCCCCCCTGGCACCCAAGCGTCCTCCTGCTCCAAGTAGAGCTCAACGGCAAGACCTCTCATGGCGGGTTCGGTCCACGTTCCCGGCGCGGTTAACAACCCCCTTGGTTAGGGTCAGGCAGGCAGTCGGGGGTAACTCAAGCTACCTCTCCCTTCAGGCTTCAACCTGAAGTATTTAGATATATTTTCGTCCTTTAGTTCATTGAACAAACAATGCAAACAGTGCTTTCCAAACTGTTACAAGCACAATCAATTTCCAATGGTCGTTTAGCTGGCAAACTGTTAAGGAGTGACTCCTTTTCTCCGAATGCAACCCGCATTCGATCCGGAATCAATTGCAACTTGGCAAGATTCCTATCATTCTTGGGTTAGGGTCATACCCTACCAATACTTTAGGTTTTGTTGTGGCAGGATCCAGCGACCATGTCACTTTAGTTTATTGTCTGGTCATTTGCTTCAAGGCAAACACCTAACCTTTCCTTTTCCTTGGCAGTTATCTCCCAAGAAAAGTGAACAACAGGATGATTACCCATCCTCTTGTAAGTTAAATTCTTTCAATAACTTGCCAACCTCATTTCGAGAGATGATAAAACTCTCTTGTGGGCAAATCTCAAATCTATACAAAGTTGCAGCTTTTTGCACATGTATTGCATCTATGTCACGGGATCATTCTACCCAATTGCTTAGCGTTTTCCGGTCACGGAATTTACCTCCAGCCGAGTGGCAGGGTTTTAGGGTATCCTCCAAACCATTCCTAATTATGTTGGCCCATGATCCTAAAAATAGGCAACTCCGTCGGAGTTTCATCATTTTAAACGAATGATCCTTGGGATAAAACCTTAGATCATTTCATGCATGAACATCCAATTGATTCGACATTTCGTGTGTAAGATTCTTAGGTTTGCGGGTTTTGTCTTGGCAACCAGTGTAAAACTAGGTCGAATTCTTATTGCACTAAACCCTAGTTAACACTTGGGATACCTATCATATCGACCCAACCATGCCCATAAGAATCCTTGTGGTTTAGGTGATTTAGACAACTCAATATACTTGTCTTACGACAAGGATGAACCTTTCCTAAGGTAATAAGCTAAATCTAATGGAGAACAATAGTTACAACTACACCAATACGCGTAAACATGCGATTTATTGCTTTTACGCATCACATGGTTTATGATAATTTTATCTTTCCTTGGTGTAGCAAAAATGCATGATAATCTGGATACTAACTTTTCCTAAGACCTATCAATCATGCCTACAACCTTGTAGTCTATACTTTCGAATCTTGAACCATGCAACCTTTCCTAAATGCGGCTTCTGATGAATGACGTTTCCGCATGATGACTATGCAATACGCAACATTCTCCTAGCTACAATGTAGTTGACGAAGTTTATACCAAACTAAAGCTAGTGTTAATTCATTCCATTTTACAAGTCCATAGATCATTTTCGTGCCCCTCTATTCCTTTTCGAATAACGTCTTATGGGTGTTAACTTTCCCTCATGAATCATTACAAGGAAGATCTATCTAAAAATGGGACATGCCATTAATATTTCCATGCCTAGTAAAAAGGTGTACCTCAATAATTTCAACCTTGTAATGAGGCAACAGTTGTCCTAGGCTCGTCGCTTTTGAATGCACAAAAGGAAACTTACTAATAAGGTCCTGCAAATGCATAGACACCTTATGCTCTTTTCATTAACTCCATTGAACGTACCAATGATCAATTGTCATATCTTAAGCTATCTCTAATAAACGTTCAAATAGCCAATTCATTTTCCAATTGCATTTAACTTGACTAGTTGAATTCGAACATGCATGAGTGCTTCCTAATTCGTGAAGTTATCGTAAATAATTCCAATACTTTTGTGTGGAATCCAAATAGATAAAACCTGGACTTGCGGACTCCGGGAAATATCCACGTATGCTCGGGGTGAACCTCCCGCATCGCACCTTGTGATCTTTCTAGAGGCCATCGCGAATTCGATCTCCAGTTA
This sequence comes from Lygodium microphyllum, assembly GCF_053477565.2. Lineage (NCBI taxonomy): Eukaryota > Viridiplantae > Streptophyta > Polypodiopsida > Schizaeales > Lygodiaceae > Lygodium > Lygodium microphyllum. The sequence continues at coordinate 129,999,393 of NC_141155.1, forward strand.
GCCTTTGTGGATTTCAACTTTTTGCCTTGGCTTGCAATTTTTATGACCTTGGTCCGTCTCCCTTGTATGCGCAATTTCCTTTGAGATATGGCTTCCTTGACCGAAGTTCCGACTTGCGGAATTTGACTTGGGAAGGCCTTAGGGTTCTTATGAGGTCCTTTGGACAATGGAGGTTTGAGAACTTTAGTCCACCTTGAAATTCCGGGTTTAGGAAGGATTTTGTGGGCCTTACGATGATGTTCGCGGAAAAGGGCTCTTGCGAATGGGCCTTGCAAGAATGGAGACTTTAGAGTTCTTCTTCTCCTTCCCTAAAATCCAAGGACCGGCCTTGTAAGTGATTAGTGGGAGGGGCCTTTATGTGCTTCCTCTCTTATTCTTCAAAATCCCGGCCCATGGATGACTGGTGGGAAGGGGTTTTGTAGCCTCCTCTTCCTCAAAGTCCCGGGATGGACTTATTGGGTGATTGGTGAGAAGGCTCGTAGCTTTCTTCCCTTCAAAGTTTGGGAGGGGGGGGTATGAATGGACTAGTGGGAAGGGGGGCTTAAGAAGCCCCCTTAGAAGCTTCCTAGAGAAGCTTCTAAGAAGCTTCTCTCAGCACGTGGCCACGTTGGGGGGGGGGTCCCAATGATCATGGGAGGAAAAGGGCGTGGTCTAGGCGAGGACGGCGGCGGCCTGGTGGTTCCATGCGAGGTGGCGGCTCCCTGTCGGCGGCTCCCCAGCGGCCAGCGACCTTCCCGCACAGCGTCCTCTCCTCTACGGCGACCTCCCTCCACAAGGCGACCTTCCCTCCACAAGGCGACCTTCCCTCCCCTTCACACAGCCCGTCCCCTCCTTCTCACAGCCCGACCACCTCCCTTCACGTCCGGTTCCTCCTTCACGTCCGGCCTCCTCTCTTCACCCCTTCCTTCACGGCATTCCTCCACACGACAGCCTTCTGCCGCAATCTTTCTTATTTCCCCCCTCTCCAAAAGGGGGTGTTTATATAGGCATGGGGGGAAAAGAGGGCCTCCACACACGTGGAGGACTCCTCCTCATGCAATCTGACCTTCTCCTTCCTTGGCCATTCCTCCCCACACTCCCTCTCCTCCAGCCATGCATCGGCTGGGGGAAGGGATAATAATAAAAAAATTTGCCTTGATTTATCCAAATTGCCCCTTCAAAAAGGGTGTTCCCTTGCGGCTTTTACGGTCTCCAATCTCGGCCTCTAATTCTCAACGTGGAGACCTCATTTTGGACGTGCATGGTGTGGATTAGGTTACAAATAATTACGAAGTAGGGAATACCCTTGCACAGGGTTTACACGGCGTGCGGGAAGGCAATATTTACGGTACGCAGTGTGCGGAAATATTACATGGAACAACATGATTTCTTGGTTGCTCAGCCATAGAAAAAGGAGGTCGAGATACAGGAACATGCTCTTTTATGGACTCAGATGGTGCAGAGGTAGAACCCCACCTTAGACGCATCCGCTCTCTCCGAGCAATCATATTAACTACTTCAGTGACATCACCCCAAGTAGTCTTCAATCCCGTCTCAGAGTCAGGATCTTCAAGACGATCAGTTAGTTTCTCTTGAAGAAGACGATCCGCAGCCTTCAGAAACAATTCAATCTTCTGGCTCTCCATACTTTGCTGATCATCAGGATCTAGGTGAGCAAATTTGCTTTCAAATTCGCGGTGAAGAGCATTGGCAGCTAGTCCCTTATTGGGCCTTTCAACCCATTCAATGAAGTTTTTCTTCGTCATGAGGCCAGAATCTTCAAGGAAGAATTCTTCTCGAAGAGCCTTCTTGAATGCAGATCATTCCACATCTTTCTAGAAAAGACCATGAATCCAGTCTTGGAGGCCATGCATGGCCAAATGGGCAAAGTATCGACTCCAAGCATGATGAGGGACCCCAAAGAAGACCATCTTGTCAATATAGAGGTAGATAAAAGAGGACACATTTTGCCCATTAAATTGCTTGAGCTCCTGCCCAACTGCCTCCAAAGATTTAATGGTAGTAGCATCACTCTACTCTTTATCTTGCCTCCGTTGTTGCTGCAGTTGCATCTGCTATTGAAATTGCAATTGTTGTTGTTGGTTCTCTTGCATCAAACGAACCAACTGCTGCAAGGCATCTCCTCCCGAACCTGATGATTCTCCCATTATGCTTTCTCTTCTGCAGCCAACCTTCACGTCCGATTCACCACTGTCATCATCTTGGGGGTTGAAGGTCTACCACTGGGGTTTAGAGCAAAAGAGGAGTGAGAGATTCAAAGGGGAGAGAGGAAAAAGATCAGGGTTTGATGGATTCTCGGGTTATGGAGAGAGTAGATGAGATAGAGAGTAACCAATATCTTTACATAGCTGTGTCATACAAGTTTACCATAATAAACTTGGATCCGATTACATCAATAACCATGAGGTTTATGCATAGATCTATATCAGATTTTTTTCCATTTCCTACAACAAATTCAAGCTCTAATGCCCTCCATTTCATGAAGATACATGTATTGAGACTTCAAGATACAAGGTATAGAGAGATAGAACTCATTACAACTAACATAGAGTCCAAACGATGATTAAAAATGCATCAATAGAGCCACAAATGTACTTCAGCCCTGCATTAAAATAGTAATTTCCAGCTCTCAAACTTGACTCAAAAATGTATACAAACTCATGGGAAAGTCTCTCATTACAATCTCAACCAATGCCCTATTGTTTCGGGAGCATTGTCTACACAAGGAAGTGATTAGATTTTAAGAAACCCCTTCAAATGAATGAGTTTTAATGGCTTCCCTGTTTATGATAGATTTGGGAGAGCCTATTCAGCCCATACATTGGCAAAAATCACCTCTTGACTTGCCCCAAAGTCACTCAAGTACTTGGGCACAAGAAGGGCCTCAATGGTACACGAATATGGTAAGAGAATGGAAGAAGAAGCTCATAAGAGCAGGCTCAATTCTTTATCTCTATTTTTCCCTTTCATGGACTATCATACAAATCTTTTCCATGTTACCAAATGGATGGGGCAAAAGGACTATTACCTTCTTTGTTTGTATCTTCTCTTGATCTTCAGTTTGCTTTGTGTTCGCATGCTTTGGAGCATTCACCATAATCTTCAACTCTCCCTCCATCTTCCATAGGTGTGCAAGCTGAAAAATACACTGCAAAATGCGGGCTGGACTCCTCTCCTTCTTCCACACAAAAAAGAGTTCATATAGATCATATACAAGTCATATAAGTCCTTTGCAACTGTGGACCTAGTCAACTTTGGAGTGCTCTTGACAAAAGTTGGATCTTCTAAGCTAATGAACATCATAAACCAATGTGACATAACCTGTAAACTATCAATTACCACCTGTTGATCAAGTTGAAGGTCCTCATATGCACTATCATTGCCATTTTTCTTGATACAAACTGAAAATTGCATGTCAAGTTACAAAGGAACTTCTGAGATTAAATGACATCTAAGAGAAATGTAAGGGAATAATGACTGAATTATGTATGAAAGTTTGTTATGTGGATCCTAATGAAGTTCTTTTGCAAACAGAAGAACTCCATGTTTTATGCCATGAACAGAAAACCCTTTGACAACGGTTTGTCTGTTATTAATTATTACGTATTTTCAGGTATTCTCATGTGTGATTTTTACTCTTTTTCCATGTGAACTAGCCGTGATCTCCTCGAAATTCAACTCCGATTAGATAGCCTTATCCGACTTACTCCCCTGCACAATTTTTCTTTTTTCTCCATCATGTTTTGGCCCACCATTTTGTATTATTAATTGTTCTATATGTTTGCATGCTCGTTTTAACTGTTGTTTCCATGTGCATCCAAAGCTCTATTGAAATCTCACAATGATATCCCGACATTAATTTCAAATCTTCCTAACTTCTCGCAAAATTGACTTGAAAGAACTCTAAATCATTAAAAAGAGAAGATCTCAAGCAAAATGACCCGAGGATCGTAACTTGACATTTTTCCAGATTGCTAAGGATTGTAGCCATCCGTACGAAAGTTATCGTGTGAAAGAGAGTTGTGAGCCGTAAGTCAAATTTGACTAGATATATTTTAAACTTGGCAAGTCAAATAATTCACAAAGCTTTAAGCTTTAAAAGCTTATAAATAAAGAAGAAGAAGAAGAAGACGTCATGAACAGACCGTTCCCCTTCCCCCCCCACCCTCCCTTTTTTAAATGGGAAAAATAGTGCCATGAAGACCCCAATCTTGGCATCTCTAATTCTGAATCAAAAAGTATGAATTCACCTTCAGTAATTCAGTAATTAACTCTAGCAATCTCCCCCTTTTCTCAGTTCGAAAAGAGGCTTGGATTGAAGCAAGATCATCCGAGAGCTAGGTGAATGAGTCATGGCATCTCTGGCAGCCTCTCTAGGCCTCAAATATCAAATCGCCTGCATATTCATTCCTAATGTTAAGCATGTTGGTCCAAGATGTAAGAAAACTGACACCAAAGTGTTATTAATATCTCATGCATATCCATTCCTATGTAACCCATATTTGTTCCTAATCCTAAATACATTGGTGCAAGATGGAAGCAAAGATATTATTAATATCTAATGTTATTTTTTATTTTCTTATTTAATTTTAATTATTTATCACTATTTATTTTTAAAACATATTTTTAAAAATAAAATATAAATATTTTTTGCAAAGTAGGATTAGACGTTGTGATGCTATTGTAAGCTATAAAGCTTTGGTATGTATTTAGCAAGTAGGTTAAGTTCTTTCATATGAATAAAGATTGAGCTATGAACTTGTGTTTATATAGGGAGAGTAATAAAAGTCGTTAATTATTAACATTAGTTAGTTTTTACTCTAGTTAGTCTTTAGTTAGTAATCTTACTAACTTATTGTGTGGAAATATTGCACACTAGGGTTTTTTACACCCCTTTTTAAGAAATACCACCATGCCTTGGGGGGAAGATGCACTTGATTGTACCATTCATGTACATTCCATGGCATGAGGCTCACTTAGGCTATACTCAATAAGAATTAGAAACATGAGCACATGAGTGTGCACCCTAATTGAGCACACACTATTTTGACACTTCACAAGGGGACATTCTACCACTATAAATAGGAACCTTGGGGTTAGTGTGGATGCATAGGACTTCAACATATGCGAGAAGGGTTTGATTTCATTGTTCAATCATGAGTGCTTGTCAGAGTGGATGGGCAAAGTGCAATCTTTTATGCTCTTGACAGGTGAGGATTTGAGAGGATTAAAGAACTAAAGATGCATAAAGTACCTAGCACAGTGTAGGCTAGGCACTAAATCTTCATTTGCATTCATATTTTCTACATGGGCATTGGGTGTATGAAGTGCAAGGATAACTTCCAAGTGCATGATCAATACAAGCATGAGTGTTTGAGCAATGTGGTACATTAATGGTATGAGCATGGCTTTTTTAGGTGCACGAAGGGACATGAAGGACACCTATCAAGTCGTCATTAGAGTGAGGATCCAGGTTTCTTTTCCATCGAATGAGTTGCAAGAAAGCGGGGGAGTGTAGCATCTACTTTCAACAAGACAGGAGAGGTTAAGAAGAGAAAGTGTGTTTTGCTTATGGGAATATTTATCTACTTATGGCCATAGAGAATTTGGGGTGCCTATTATAGTATTATTTTCTTCTATTTGGGTGGTTAGTTCAGGCCTACTATATGTGTATAGCATGGACATATCAAGTATAGGTGTGTTTGGGTGTGTGATATGTGCTTGTTGTGTATACATACAAGCACTATCAAGTATTGTGTGTGTAAGTGTTGGTCTCTTTGTGCTTTTGTTTTTTGGGGGACCTCTAGGTGTGAAAAAGTGCAAAAGGAGGGTCAAGAAGAGAAAGTGTATTTTGTTTATGGGAGTATTTATCTACTTATGGCCCAAAGAGAAATTGGGGTGCTTATTATAATATTATTTTATTCTATTTGGGTGGTTAGTTTAGGCCTACTATATGTGTTTAGCATGGCCATATCAAGTATTGGTATGTTTGGGTGTGCCATGTATGCTTGTTGTGTATATATATGAGCGCTATTAAGTATTGTATGCATAAGTGTTGGTCTCTATGTGCTTTTGTTGTTTTGGGGACCTCTAGCTATGAAAAAGTGCAAAAAGGAGGCTTACCTACAAGAGTCTCAAAGGGAATATATGAAAAAAAGGATGTGGTGTGAAAAAACAAAAGGTGGTGGAGTTTTTGAAGCCGGAGTCAGAAGGAGGAAGAAGGGGGAGCTACTATTTTTGAGAGGGAACAGAGGTGGAAAGAGAGAGGCCATGCTATAGGGATAGATCCTCTGTATCTTTTGCAAACCTTATTGTGTATGTGAGGCAAGCTACTTTAGTGTATTTTGGTTAGAGTGTCTTTGAGGCAAGGTGATTTTGATCGAAGACACTAATGGAGGCTCCTACATGATGTGCAAGGAAGCGTATGCTATGAAGAAGCATGTTGCATATTCTTGCCATGATAGAAAATCAAAAGGGCGGATCTGGTAGGTTAGGGAAGGCATTGTAGTAGGAAGTATATATCAACAATTTGAGTGGATTATTCCCAACGTTAGCAACTCAAGTGACTCTTGAGAAGTGGCAGGGAAGATGACCATTGCATCAATTTAAGAGGGAGTCTTTAACCTACCCGGTGGGAGTAGTAAGTCTGAAGATTTTTTAAAGGACACACTAGTTTGAGCACAAGGAAAAGGAGCCACTAGTTAGTTTGGCCCACGAATGGAGTCATGGTGGAGAATGAATGCAGCAGCCTGCAAAAACAAAGCCCCAATAGGAGCTTGTGATAACTGAGAGGAAACTAGGAGCTGATAATTAGACATTGTAGCATAAGAAGGAATAAGAACATATTGTCCAGCCTTGATGAACATGAGTTGGAAAAATGGAGCTACACTTAGCATGCAATGAGAAGATTAATAAAGAGAGAGAAGTGCATGAGTACAAGTTCGAGCACTATTGGCTATGGAAAGGAAGAAAGTGAATTAATAGGAGAAGGGAGGTCAACATATCTAGAGAGGAAGGTGCTAGTTAACCTAACTTTACCCTTGTGTGAGGTGTTGCAACTTAGTCTATTTGAGGAGCAGTGAGAGGAGCTCAATATATGGATGAGGGATTGCCTCAAGAATCAAAGGTTTCCAATCTTCAATGGCTATCTTCTTGCCAATAGTAGGCAACTAGTGTAAAAGGAGATATGAATACCAATAGCAAGTTCTTGAGTGTTGTGGAGGGAGTAGGAAGAGTGTCTATGGGATATCAATTGATTCAAAGCTAAGATCCCCAAGATGTTTCCACCAATCGTGTTTCTTCTACTTCCGAAATTGAGACCACATGTTGGGCTTCCTTAAGGATTCATCTATTAAAGACTTACCCTGTTTCTTTGGAGTCCTCATCTATACACATTGCTTTGCTGCATTAATACTTAAATATGCCAATGTGATAGGCTTTACGATGTGTTGTAGCATTGGCCCCTTGGTGCTAAACACATATGCAAATGTAGATGAATGAAATGCAAAAGTGTCACAAGAACTAGTTGGATTAGTATTTTGTTTCTTCAAACTGTGCTATCTACTTTTTATGAAGAGTTGCATTACCGAAAGCTCTTGGGAGAATAGAAATATAGATTATATTTGGCAGCTCTAAGTTAACTACTACATCAATGTTTATAAAAATTTGAGTAATATTGAAGAGTAATGCATGATATAATATGTCTTTGAGTAGTGGTAATTAAAGAAGAGGCTAGTATCTATATAGAGAATCTAAGAGAGAGAGGGGGGTGTTGGGGGGGGGGGGGGGGAGAGATTGTAGTGGAACCCTAGATCATAACATGCACTTCCTTGTTTGTTTAGGTGAAAAGGTTTATGTGAGTCCTTAGATAAGGCAAATATAAAGCTACAAGAGCTGGAGGCATCTATGTTTTAGTACAAACTAAAGCTTAAACCATAGGCATGTTGCAATAATTAGACCTATTTATTAACACAACTACGAGGGATGCAAATGATGTCATGAAATGGTGAGATACTAGCCTAAGGTAATTTACATAATAAGGTGTTGATATAGCCTAGTTGGTCATGAGAACCCGTTGAGCTATACCAAAGGCGACGAACAATAAGAGAAGAGTGACGTAAGTAGAGAAATTACCTATAGTAATTTTGAATACAAAGATATATTAAAGCTTAGATCTCAAGCTTTAGAATATTTGAGATATGCTAGAACTTTTGTGTGGGTTTTCTTAGCTAGTATGGGGTTTCTCTACTTGGGCATTATACTCTAAGGTTGGTTTCTAATGGCCAAGCTATCTTTGAGCCCTAAGATCCTTAGCATTTCTTTTCTTTGGGTGGCTTGCTAGCTATTACTTTCCCACACTAAAAGTCCACCTTATTTTCATTGGCTACATGTTCCCATTCGTTGAGGGTCACTGAAGCTGGACCCACCACGTTGGAAGGTCTTGCCACATTAGGCATGCTGACCTTTTTACAAGGAAGCATGGTGGATGGAGAAAAAGAAAGGGGATAGGACTCGGGTAAGTTACTCATGAATATGTATGTGCATCATGTGGGTTCAAAATAAGGTATTTTTAAATTACAACTTTTATACATTTTTTACATATAGAAGTATGCAATATAAAGGGTTTATTTAGAGATTGAATAGAAAAGGATTACGTTTTATTCAAGAAAAATTCACAGATAAGGATATTTATAAATAGGCCTTGAACACAGGTGATGTAGAGAATATACATATAGTAACTTCCTAGAGGGATAGGACAAGGCAAAAATGTCTATTGACTTCATGAAAGTATTTCAAGAATTTTAGTGTTTACATTCAGTCCCACCCTCTACACTCTTTTTCTTTTTGCTCCTTTCAATCAAACATCCTCGAGCTATCGCTTGCCTCTCCTTTCTTTCTTTCTCTCTCTCTCTCTTCTTCTTATTCTCTCTATGGCTCTCTCTCTCTCTCTTCTTCTTATTCTCTCTATGGCTCTCTCTCTCTCTCTTCTTCTCTCTCTCTCTCTTTTTCTCTCCTATGCATGCCACTCTCACTAGAAATGGCTCATCTCAACATGGCTTCACTCTTTGCTTCCCATGCTCTATTCTTCTCGCCTTGGTCTCTATTTATAGGAGAAGGGGAGGGGGAGGGGATGGGATATTTGTAGATGTCATCACCATAATTGAGGTGTCACAAGGATAGGGATATTTTTTTGGAATCATAGGAGAATATCAACTTGTCAAGTTGTGGCATAAAGAATGAAAGAAATTTTTGGAAGAAGCCTATGTGTCATTCTGAATGAAAGAACTTTTTGGAAGAAGCCTATGTGTCATTCTCATGTAAAGTTTTAGTTGGATTTGAACTCTTCCCTTTTAATGAAGAGTTCTACTTAGAATTGAACTCTTCTTTTCTTTACTAATTCATTGAATTTTCTTTTCTTCTCTTTTTTATTTACATGTATGCCACAAATTCTCATGTGTTTTCTCAATGAGATCAAGGAGATGTTTGCAAGTTGACTCATTTACATGCATATAATAGGTTTTTTTTTGGGGGGGACTTGCAAAAAGTAGGCTTTTTGCACATGTTCTTATGTGTGCAAATAAATGCATATCCATATGTGCCTAAGGATGAGTTTCCATGGAGAATATCTACTTTTTTATAACAAGTAGGTATACATGTGTTCACCTGCATGTAAGTGAACACGTGCTCATGCATGCCTAAGAAAGCACCCATGTGGAATTTTTTAAATCGCCGATCGAGTATGTTACAACTTTCTTGGGGTGTATTTTTTAGCAATGAATCTCTGATTTGTTGAGCATGCTCCTCCTAGGCCTTAATTTTACCATATTGACGAGTCTTCATTATAATGCAATCCTATAGGATCCCCTCTCAATAAATCGGCTATAACTTGAGCAAGGGAACTTCAATTGCCAATATGTTTGGTTCAAATCTAAGCTTGCAATCCCCTAAAGATGAGAATTTATGGTATAATGCATTTAAAATAAATATCCCATGAATCGATTTTTGAGTCTGAATTGTCCAATCTTGCACCCTATTTTGACATATAAGTGCCCTATTTCCACATGTCTAACCACAATCACTTTTCTTTGAGGCTACCATGCCCCAGAGGAAATTGAGTGACCATTGGGCAACTTGTACCACTTGTAATTCACCTCCAATGATAAAGGATGTACCCATAAAGACATGTATAAGCCCTAGAGTTCTTGTAAATGCCCTATTTTAGCTTGTTTTGGGGTGGTGCACCTTTGGCATATGATAACTCTCTATTAGTTGTTGGATAAGGGTTTTTCTAATACAAATTTGATTATGGAAGTCTTTTAGGAGTGTGACACGATTCTCCATCATGATTCCATCTCCCACAATTGGAGCAAACTCTTCCCCAAAGCTCCTAGCATCCAAGTGGCAAGTGGTTGCAACCACAATGGATATAATAGAGTCCTAGATTTGAGGCATTCAACTATCCTCATTAACTCTTATTTATCTCAACCTTGCTTACTCTATTTGAGTTTTGAGGCATTCAACTGTCCTCATTAACTCTTATTTATCTCAGCCTTTCTTGGTCTATTTTAGTTTTCTCAAATAGATTTATGTACATATTACTTACTTTCTCAGAATACATCACATGATATTACATTAAAAAACATATCAATGTTCAAAAGGAAAATTTTGGGAGTCAATAAGCCTTCAACTCAAAAAATCAAATTGATTCATGCGATCATTGTCTTTATGGTAGGTAGACACACACTTCTCATAAGAAGTCTAGCATTACACGTATGGATGAACCTCTCATTCTTGTTCATTCTGATGGGTGTGGTCCCATGCCCTATGTTTCTAGGTGGTGTGAAGTAGTTAGTGAATTTCATTAATGATTATTCGCATAAGGTCTAGGCATATCCCATAAAGCAGAAATCAAATGTATTAGCTACCTTTCAACGTTGGCTTACTCTTGTTGAGAACCAGTCTGGGTATAGGCCAAAATACCTAAGGTTAGATAATGGGGTTGAATATGTCTTGAAAGCATTTGAGTAGTTTTGCAAGGATAGGGGTATTTAGCATCAATTGACTACCCCTTGTAGCCCACCCTAGAATGGTGTTGCAGAGCGCATGAATAGGATGATTCAATAGAGAGTCCATAGTATGCTTTGTCAAATAGTCTTATTGCATCATTTTTAGACAGAGGTAGTTACTATTGTACACTTGACAAACAGATCCCCGTGTAGCACTACCATTGGTTGTTAGGTTGCAAAGGAGGTATGGTGGAAAAACCTCCGTCATATGCTCATTTGTGTGTTTTTGAATGTGAGCCTTTTTTTGCCATGTTCCTAAGGACAAAAGCAATAAGCTAGATTCTAAATTACTGAAATGCATCTCTCTTGGTTATGGGGATGCGAGTGAGATGGGCTATCACCTATGGGATGCACATGCTAGGAAAGTCATCCAAAGCCATGATATTGTTTTCCATGAGGAGAATATGAATAAGTAGCCTGAGTAGGCAGTTAAGGTATATAGGGTGATATTTCAAGGGGAGCTCCTATTACCATATAGATAGCTAGAAAAGCCTATAGTAGTTGATGTTCCAATGCCCCATGATCATGATGTTGGATAAGAAATATAAGCCCCACAACATGTTTTGAGACAGTCTACTAGAGATAGGCATTAGCTTAGTCGGTTTGAGCCATCAATAGACTATGCCATGGTTTTGGTGAGTCCCTTACTTATGAAGAGGTCATTAAAAGATGATAGTCACTCTTGGTAGAGGACCGTGCAATCAGAGTATGACTCATTACTAAAAAACCATACGTGGGATTTGGTTTCTTTGCCCAATGGGAACAATGCATTGCCATGCAAGTGGATGTATAAGTCGAAGAGTATCCCTGGATGCCCCAAGCCAACATACAAGGCTAGATTCCTTACTAAGGGTTTTAAGTAGAAGCATGGTGTTGACTTTGATGAGATCTTTTCTCATGTAGTCAAGATGACTGCCCTACACTTAGTATTAGCCTTGGTAACTCAATTAGATCTGGATCTTCATTAGATGGATGTAAAGATGACTTTCTTACATGCACGGAGGTTCACTCATAGTGAAGAAGACATGTCACCTCCGTGCAAGGACTTCTAAAAAAACCCTTATTAATAGTCCCTTGTATGCCATGGAGAAACCAATCTATGGAGAGAGGTGATCAAATGCATACCTCCCCTTCTTTTTTCCCTCTATCCCCTCCTTAAATTTCAGTTCAATATAGGAAATTAAGAGGGGTCTACCTCTAATGTATACACTTAAGTGCCCCCTTCCAAAAACCCTCCTCCCTTACACTCATGTCATACCATACAACATCTATAGTGAACCCCCTGGGCTTACATGGGGACTTGCATGATGAAATTTATATACATTAGCCTAATGACTTTCATGAAAAGGGCGAAAGAACATCTAGACTTGTCCAAGTTGAGAAACAACCTTTATGGTCTTAAGCAGGCACCTAGGGAATGGTATCATAAGTTTGATGCATTTATACATTCGTAGTCTTACTCTCATAGTGATATGGATTTGTGTCTCTACACAAAGAAGTCTTGTGATGGCAGCCTTATTATCCTGGTACTTTATGCAGATGATATATTGACTATGGAAGAGCTCATGATGAGCTAAATGCTTTGAAAAGCCAAATCAAGAAGAGATTTGAGATAAAAGGCATGGGATAGGTCTCATATGTCCTTGGGATGCACATCACGTGTGATTGCTCTAAGGGGCTCCTTTACTTGTCACAGAAGGAGTACATATAGAGGTCCTTGAGCAGTTTCATATGTAGGATGTTACACCTATCAGCTATCCTTTTCCTTCTCATGTAAAGGTTAGTCAAGCAGATTGTCTACAATTTGATGAGTAGAAGATTGAGATGGCCAAGAACCCTTATGCATCCACAGTCGATAGTTTGATATATGAGATGATAGCCACTTGTCGTGACATACCATTTGCAGTAGGATTTTTGCACACTAAATGGCTATACTTGCTGGTAGGCACCATTGGATGTTGTGAAGAGTATAATGAGGTACCTTAAAGGCACTACAAATATGTGCATATGCTATGGTGGCCACGGTATAAGAGTCATGGGATACCATGACTTTGATTATGTAGAACATGTAGATAGTAGGAATTCCACCTCTGGCTATGTCTTCACCTTTGTTGGAGGTACTATTTCTTGGATGTCTAGGGCGCAAAAATGCACAGCCCTATCTACTACAGGCATTTAGGCTTTCAAGGAGGTTCTATGGTTAGGCCATCTAGTAGCAAACCTTGGTATTACTAGTGTCATCTCTACACTGCATTTAGATTCTATGAGTGCTATTTAGTTGGCCAAGAATCTGGTCTTCCATATGCAAAGAGGTGTATTATCACTTTATCATTGAGGACATGTCCATTGAGCTTGTCAAGTTCTCAACTGACCAAAATCCTGTAGGTCTGCTCACTAAAAGTCTCTTAGCAAAGTGTTTTTCCTTCCTTCAAAAGATGATGTGCATTGGATAAGATGACATATTTTCTCATCCTATTGTATTTTATATGCATTTGTATTTTGTTACTTTTTTCTTGTTCTCTCCTCACTAGAGACACATTCACCTTTAAGTGGGAGGTTGTTGGGGATAAACGCGCATGTGTGTATGCCTCTTATATTTACTTCACACATCGTGACTGTATATCTATAAACTATAGGTGGTGGGCACTCATCATTGTTACTTCATTCTTTATTCTTTCAGTGACTAATAGAATAAGGGAGTTTGGTCATACATTGTGATTGTTGGAGTTTTCACATATGGTGTCTCTTGCTCTCTTGCGCCATAGCTCTTACTTTGCTCTTGCTTCCACTTGTATGCTTCCATTCAAGATCCACCTTTCAATTTCATTCCAAATATTTCTAGTATTACCAATATTGAAAGGTAGATTTATAGTATAATCAATATTTTTTAGAAATGAAAATGAAAATTATAATGAGTATTGAGATATTGATATATAATATAGTTAATATTACTAGAAGTCATATATTTAATATTCAAATATAGATCTATAACAGTAATCATTTTAATATTGCTTATATTCCAAAAAGATATCTAATGTTAGTAGAAATAAAAATGAATATAAAAAAGGGTTAAAATGAGGAGAAAAACCTGAAAAGAAAAATTAGACAATAGATAGGTCAAGAACAAAAATAGTATCAAATTATTAGGAGTGATAGAAAACATCATGAACTTCCTAATAGCCACCATTCACAAAGAAGAGGAGGAATTGCATGAAGGAAAAAGAGGGGCTGTCGCGAAGAGGAGACGAAGAATCCATCCTCGGGCCTTTGTGGTGAGTACATTGCCTCCTCTTGATTTGTTCTAGTTCTTTCTTTTTTTCTTTTGTTTGTTTTTCTTGAGAATGAGGTGCATTGAGGGAGAAAGAGAGGAAATGAGAGAGGGAGAAGAAGAAAGGAAAAGGAAGAGAGAACAAGAGAGAGAGAGAGAGAGAGAGAGAGAATAAACATGAAAGATAACAAACAAAGAGAGAAAGAGAGAGAGAAATGGAGGTAGAGAGGAGAATGGGTGAGAAAACACGAGGGGGTGGAGAGAAACAAAGAGAGGAGCAACAAAGAAAGAGAGAGAGAGAGAAAGAAAGAGAAGGTGGAGAGAACATGAAACGAAGAGCACAAAGAGGTCGATAAATTGTATTAGGTTAGTTAGAAAACTAAAGCTACTCTTCGAGCAAAGGGGGTATTTAAATTGCCCATGGATTTTTTATACACAACAAAGTGGTCTTGGTTAGCTAAGAAAATTCCATTAAAAATGTGAAATGTTAGATTAGGTCAAGTTAGGAATGATCGAATGTCAACTATCCTAGTGTGTCATCCTAGATCCAAATCAATATTATTTTAGGGTCCTAAGTTGAGACTATACCTTATTAACAAAGCGAGGACGTTCTTGAGTTGTATGTCTCCGCTTATATTGGTTTTTTTACATATACACTTAGTCGTGGTTGATGCATATTACTCCCCCTCATTTTTCACTCTCTTTAAACAAATACAATGTTCTACTTAAGTTTGAGAGATGATAGCAAAGTAGTTATCTAAAGCTAATATTAGATAACCATGGTAGGAGACTATAGTCACGATTAAGGCTTGCTTTAGGTTGATCCTTGTGGGGTTGAGATGAGCTTTCCCTAATGAGGTAGAATTAAGTAGTTTGAGGTAATGCAATTTGATTATTACAAGGGAGTTTTGAGTGGAAGTTACATTGATTACCTCTTGATAAATTTGTGCCATTAGGATTTGGTGGATAGACATGCTACAAATATAGATATGCACCTAGATATGACTATAGTCTCTAGATTTGCAAGGCCATGCACTCTCTAGAATTTGGATGAAAAGGAATCAATTTGTGCACACCTTAGATTGACTTTATGATCTTTGTACATTATGAAGGTGTTGGATATAGAATGGGATTTATTGCTTTATCAATGCCGTCTTCCCTATATTAGAACCAACCTTAAGTACATATAGTGGATGGAAAATCTAAAAGTTGTTTAATGTCTATTTTGAAGGAATCTATGGTTAACCATACTATTAATGTATCTAATTTCCATGAAATTTCCATGGGTAAATCTTTATAATAGGATTCTTATCATGATGTAATGTCTCTTAGCTATTGGAAAAACTTAAATAATAGATGAATCTTTTCCTTCTACTTGTGTAAGCTCAATAGCTCCTAAAATTTATGTTAAAATGTAAGAAACCTTATAAAGAATATTTATAATGTATATTAAACTAGTTCGTTATGTGCTGTAAACCAAGACGTTTCAATTGATATTAATTCTATTGAGTTACAAGAGAAGAAATCCCTTCTCAAACAAATTAAAAAAGAAAAAGAGAATGAGAACAAAAATAAGTTGTTTGTAACATAGACAAAATGGAAAACGATGATGGTCATGATGTTCAATATCGCGAGGCGTATCTTAATCAGCGTGTTCTCTCTTAATGCAAGCTGGCAATCAGATGAAAGCGTCGCTTGTCTATAGAACACATACGATGCTTTGACGAGTTCCAATCAAAGGTCATTGATCAGGCGATCTCAGACTTTGAGAAAATTGTAAGAAAAGTGTGTATCAATCATGCCTTACATAAGCAAACTAATTGAATATCATATATAAAAACATTAGAGATAGCCGTAAAATTTATACATGGAGGTGAAGTCTCATCCCAATCACAAGAATGCACCTATTGCGGCCAATTAGAAGAGTTTGTGGGCATGCGATGGATGGAGTGCATGAGCCAATCCACCACTTGGAAGGCACAACTCAGTCTATACCATCAATACTAGAGGAGACATGTAGCCTTTTGGAACTTCCTGTAATCTTGGAGCCTAAGATGGAGGCAAGGATTGATATATTGATGCCCATGGATGTTGAGAAATCTAATCCACTAAGAGAGGAAGCATCCATACCATTATATGATGGATACCCATGATTGGCGTAAGATATGTTAGGTTTGTACTTGCCTCGATTGGTGGGCTAAGCTCCTAGGCATGTTGCTCTTCTCCTAGCTTCTACTCAAAATCCAGCCCTTCCTCTGGAGGTTGATCCTATGGGGTCTAAGCTGGAGGTGGATGTGACCGCCGGCTTGCCTCAAATATTGGCATTGTTCTTTTCTTGTTAACGGTGGAGAGAGCTCGCTCGTACATGCCGTACTTTAAGGCTTTGGTGGTCAATTCTAGCTTCCTTTTCGTCCTCTCTCCGGAATCCTTGCCCTTTGCTTTTGTTACCTAGATCACTGTGCCCAAGAAGGCTTTCCACTGCTCTTTTGAGCTTACTTTTGCAGATTTGGCCCTCTGGCCTCTACCAACACTGGCTCACATTCAACTATGGCCAAGTGCTCAGTACGTTCTCGCAGTCATTCAAAGTTTTGCTCTTCCCACTTTTTGGCCCTCTCTTCCAACTCCTCCTTGCCTTTCTACATGCTTTGAGACAGCATCATCACCACTTGTTGTTGTTCATTACACACATCTAGCATGTGTATTTTCTCCTTGTTCCAATGGTTCAACTGCTGCTTGGCTATCCACTGGGCTTGTTGTGCCATGAAGAGCTACATGGAAGCTTTCGTCAGCCTCTTGAATAGATCTCCATTACTGTGTGTGTGGGCATCTTGGTTTCCTTCCTGCCTTGTCTTTTGGATTTGGCCACCATGGCTTTTATCTCCTCCACCTCTTGTTTCAAATATTCCAGCTCCTCTTGCTGCCTTTGGGTTGCTCACTCGATGGCTTCTTCCCTCTCTTTCTCCAAGTGTTTGATCTCCCTTTCAAGTCTACCTTACTCCACCAACTCTAGGGCAGTCTTCTTTTTCAAGCCTTCTATTTCCTTTTGGTAGCTTTGTGCCCTCTCCTCTGTTGTAGCCTCTAGCTCTTTCATAGCCTCCAGGATGTTGTTCATATTCCCTTGCAGCTCCTCACCCAACTTTACTAGTTCCTCATTGAGCTATTATAGGCTTATATAGCTCTATTTCTCCTTGGCCCACTTTGTTTCCCATTCTCCCTCTTCTCCTTTCTTGGCTTCAAGCTGCTCTTTCAAATCATGGATTTCTCGTTGATGCTTTTTGCCTAGCGGGTTGCTTCCAACCTAAGTGCAGCTGAGGCTTCTCTTTCAATCTCCACCTTCTCGGCCTATTGTTGCTCTCCTCTCCTCCTTGGCCTTCTCTAGCTGCGTTTTAGGAGCTCTTTGACATAGTCATCATACGTTATGGCAGTAGGTATTGTAGGGGATGTTGTAGTCGTGGAGACCTATAGCTTTTGCCTCTTGGGATCTTGCCTTGATTTAGCATCGACCACGACCAGTCTTTTGGCTCTTGCAAGGAGGGGCCCTGCTTCCGAATCTAGAGCTATCTCCTACATCTTTGTCACCAAAAACTGCATCATGGACATCAACTTGCTCATGTCCATGACGCCTGCAGTTTCTTGGGCAGTTGAGTCGGTCGAAGTGTGGGACATGAAGATTGGGGGGCGGGGGTGCATTGGGGCCTTACCCTTGCCCGTTACTATTGGACTGCTTCAATTTTTTAGGCCTTGGCACTGCTGCTTGGCTTTCCTTCCCCTCGAGGGCTCATGGTACTTGGTTCTTCCATGCACAAGGTCTCCTCCACTAACTTGTGTATGGCCTCGGCCATGTCCTCATCTTCCTTTCTTCTTGGCTTTTCTGCCTCTTGCTCTGCTTTTCTCTTTCTCTCATCTTCAGAACTCTTGGACTCTTTTTGGGGCCTCCTCAACTCGGCCCATTCCTCCCTCATCATTGTTTCTTTCGTCTCCTTCTGTAGGTTTAATGGGGTTCCCTTTTTTTGCACCTTTTGCTCTCCTTGACCGGACTGCGTCTCTTGCTCTTCCCTATCACTTATAGTCCTTTCACTGGACTGCATCTATTCATGGTGAGGCAATCGGTCAAGGGTTCCCCCCCACTCCCTCTTCACCTCCCTCTATGTCCTTCAAGGCCTCCTAAATCATGGCCATTAGGATTCCACCGAACCTGATGGTGGATGCCTTGGAGGAGGACTTCTTTTGAGTTGATCTTACTATGGAGGCCAGGGATTCCTGTCTTGTCACTACTATGTTGGTTGTCAAAGCTTTCACTCAGCTTTCAATAGTTTTTCACATGAAGGTGTTCCAATATATTTCATCTAGGGGTCCAACTACGATGCTCTCCAACAATGACTCCCTGATTCTGTTCATAAGGGCATTGTACCTTTGACTAGAAAAGAGAGCATGGACCATCTTTGCTTGCAACATGATCTCAGGATTTGGGATGTCCACTAAGCTTATCCCATCCACTGTGCATACAATGGCCTTGTTCATCTCTAGAATGCTATACAAGTTCCTCTTTGGGCATTACTTTGTCTTGCTAGTCAAACCTAGTGTCTTCTCCACCATTGCAAGGCTCAATTCCACCTCTACTTGGTGGGCTTCTTCCCCTTTCCTGATTGTCACCATGTCATAGTTCCTTTTGGCATTGAAGCTCCTTAGAAATTCTGCACACTTGCCATATTCGATTGACCGCAAGGTGCTCTTCTAGGGGTTGGTCATAGATGGTGGTCAACACCGTATAGGAGGTTGGAGCTACATAAATGGGGTCATACTCCGAGGTTTTGATGCCCCGTCATTGCTCAACTTTAGTCTGCTTTGGTATCCCTTTAATTCCCATTGAAGTCGGAGAGCATACCATTTCCTCAAGAAAGAGGAGTTGATGTGTGAGCGAGTTTTTTTAAATCCTCGATGTCTCTATCTGTGGCAAGGAAAATGATCTTGTGATATGACATAATGAGGTGTTGGTTTCATGTGTGTTCTTTGGAGACCTCAATGGAAATTAGCTCGTTAATTGTGTCGAAAGCCTTAATGAATACAAATTATGATTCTTCCCAAGAGTAGGAGAGTACACACTTCCATTGCTATAGCCTCATCCAAAAGACCTAAATCTAGTATCTCGTAACTTTTAGCAAGTGTCATAAAGGTGGCATCCAAGTGTCTAAGGCAAGCAAACAAGTCATCCCCCGTGTTCTCAGTGAAGTCCATGGCCAAGGTTAGAATTGATCTCTGCTCATAAGAGGGTCTAAGGCATACATAGGTGGTTGAGGTTTGACTGAACTAGAGAGTTCAGTAGAGCAGCACAGCTGATTGTTGCAACTTGAGTTGCTTCTGTGATTGTGGTTGGGTCTCTTGTTCAATAGGGTGGCTGCTAATGGTGCTTTTGAGACCTGAGGGGCACTAGTAGACCTAGGTTGAGACAGTTTGTTAGTAGTGGGTTGTGGTTTTGGCCTATAAATTGGTTTAGATTCTGCGGGCCTAAACTTCAGAGGTTCTAGGGATTTAGCAGCCTGAGTCTCTTGTGGTCTGAGTGCCGATCTGTCTTGATGTTTTGTGGTCAAGCTTGAGGGCGGCGTTTGAATAGGGCCTTTGACCGTTTTGGCCTTAGGTACCCAAATCCAGGTGTTGCTCTCATAATAGCCTTGCGCTTGCAATAAGGTCTTGGGGACCCATAGCGGCTTGACTGTATGTCAATGTCTATGGTCTCGTCTTAGCTTCCTAGGTTTTGAGTGTGGGTCCTTAGCATTGCGAGGCCACGGATGCATGCTCCTAGGTGGTAGGTTTTGATGTTTAGGCATCCATTGAAGCCTTGGTTTGTGGGCCTCAGCTTTGGCTCTAGTGATTTGCTCATCTTGGAGTTTGGCGGGTGGTGACAAGTCACACCCCCTCCCTAGACTTGATGGTGGGGTTTTGTACTGGTGGCTTTGCAGAATTTGAAGGAGTCGCATAGATCTTCTGAAAGAAATGACTATACACACGTTGCCTATGGTGAGGTGAATACATTGGGACTTGTAGTTGACATTGCAATGAGCTTGCTTTTTAAATGGGCATCCTAAGAATGAGTCCATACCTGCATCTTTAATGTTTTGGTAGCACATAAAAGATCATTGGTATGCTCTCAGACTTGATAGAGATTGCAATTTTGCACTTTTCCAAGAGGGCATATGATCAATCCCTAAATGGGGTGAGTTTGGCGTTAGTGGGCTGTAACTGCGATTTGCCAATTTGGGTCCAATGCACATGAGATAGGACATTAAAGTCAACTCCCTCATTGATTAGTGCATTAAGGGTGGTTGTGTGCTTGGCAGTGACAGTCATGCATAGGTAAGGTGATTCTATCATTTCCTCATCCTCATCTTCAATCTCCGTAATTGTGGCCACTCGTACATTGATATGAGGCTCTAGCATTGAAGGCTCATGTAATGGGTGAGTGGGAGGGTAATACTTCTTGATGTGACCTTGCCTTTGAAGAAGCATATGCCCTCTAAATTTCATCTTCTGTTTATAATCCTTGATAGAATACAAGAGTACTAAGTCTCCCTGTTCAAAATCTCATTGTTTGACATGCTTGTCAAACCCCCTCATTTGCATAAGATTGCATTTGCCACTGAGTGGGGTGTCTTTGCTTACATAGTCATGCCCTTCGGGTTGACTAACGAGCCACCTTTCAATGCCTTATGTCTATATTTAAAGACATGCTCAGGAAAGAGTTAGAAGTCTTTGTAGACAACTTCTGTGTTCACTCAACCTGGAGAGAACACTTAGACAAACTCCGAGCAGTCTTTGAACGGTATCGCCTATATCATCTCTCTCTGAATCCCTTAATGTGCCAGTTCTAGGTAAAGCATGGATGCATCCTAGGGCACGTGCTGTCGAAGAATGGCATTGCCACGGACTTTTTGAAAGTTAGGTTCATTGTTGATCTTCCACCCCCAACCAACTATAAGGGAGTTCAATGCTTCTTAGGACATACGGGGTATTAATGGCGGTTTGTGCTGAATTTTGCATTGATTGCTAGACCTCTGTACAAATTGTTGATATATTCGAATGAACTAAAGAATGCCAATGACCATATGAGGAATTAAAAAAGACTATGACCACAAAATCGATTCTATGAACCCCAAATTGGACCATTACCTTCCACGTGCATATTGATGCTTCAAATTTCACTATGGGGGCAATGTTGTGCCAACCTGGTGAACATAATCTCGACTATCCAGTGAGCTTTGCTAGCAGACAACTCACTGAGACCGAGATGAACTACTCGACAACAAAAAGAGAAGGTTTGGCCATGGTATTCACCGTGAAGAAATTTCGGTATTATTTATTGCCATGCCTGTCACTTTCTTTGTAGACCATAAAACCTTTCTATATTTAGTAAACAAACCTTGTGCTACAGGACGCATAGCTCGATGGCTCCTTCTGCTTTTAGAATTTGACTTCTCCATGGTTATACAAAAAGGAAAGTAGCACTACATGGCTGACCACATGTCACGCATCCCTATGGGAGAGGCCGCTGGACAAGGCATCACTAATGAGTTGCCAGACACGCACTTGTTTAGCCTATCCAATGAGAGAGATTTATTTCGAGCCGACTTGATGCCATATTGGGCAGATGATATAGTCCAAGTGCTTGAGCATGGACTACTTGAATGACCGATAGAGAAAGCTCGACTTAGGCGACTTATCCTCAAGATCCAACCCTATCACTTGATAACATGCCAGCTATATAGGCTAGGGCAAGACAGATTGTTACGTAGATGCATATGCGAGCATGAGATGCACAATGCACTTCTCAAAGGCTCACATCAGAATTGCTGGAGGACAGTTTAGCGAAGATATGACAGCCCGCAAGGTGCTGCAATCTCAATTGTGGTGGCCTACACTTTTTCGGAATGTGGCACAATTCATTAAGCACTGTGACAAGTATGTCAAAGGTCTCGATTCACAAGGATCAAATGGAGCTAACCCCAATAATTGCACGATAGCACTTCTTCAAAAAATGGAAAATTGACTTCATAGGACCCATTAGTCCTGCGGCACAATACTCAACCCAAGTACATCATTGTAGCCACTAACTATCTAACGAAATGGGAAAAATCAAGAGCTACGAGAAAGGATGATGCTAGAACGATTGCCAAGCTCCTATGCTTGTTGTAGAGAGATGGCCGCCGTGATGATGTTCATTTAGCCTCCAGCCATTAGCAGATCTTGGCTCACGTTAAGTTACATGGACTGGTGGTCATGAATTGGGGTAGGGCTCATCCTCGCAAGGATAGACCGCGAAAAGGTGTATAGAAAGGAACTACACCTTGCTTATATCATCAGAGATGTTGGTCAAGGCTTCCCATGGTGGCCATGAGGGGTGCATGCCCTCCGCCCAGAGGTGGAAATGGTCACGCAACTTCTAAATATGTGGTGAGAGGGGGACCTAATGAGCTTAGCCTGTTGACCCTAACTCTTCTACCTGCGCTTGACTATTATTGCTTGTGTATGTTGATAATGTCTATACAGGGTCACAAAAGTCATTGTTTATTTATATATATATCCATGAATCCATGTCGCTTCATGAGGATAAAAACTAATTATAGAACTCCGGATTGTACTGGAGCGTGGCACACGCATCTAGTACTCGTGGCAGCTTACTCAATACCGATAGATATTTTGCAACATTGAGTAGCATGGAACCTTGTCCGAGTCTACTGGCAACATATAACTCCTCCTCAATGAGAACCTTATCAAACAGCGAGTTCTCTTGGCTAGGTTGAACTAAGTCCCTACCCCGAATGGTAGTTAGCACTCGAAGGGAAGTTGGTGCCACATAGGTTGGGTCTCTTTGAGACCACCATCTGGCCAATCGCTCCTCGGAGACTGTCATGATCTGGGATCCTAGTTCGGGCCATTGCAATGCAATTTCCATACCAACGCTGTTCAAATTGACTTCGGCCCTCTGATAGTCTCTTTAGTTGCTCTATCTCTAAGAGACTTGGTTGGCAGAGCACATCATTGAATGTGACCGTTAAGCGTAGTTCATCGGCTTCCTCGCCAGAGATGAGTCGCATGCGTTCATACAGGAGCCTGTTATAGTGCTCGTCAAGATGTTCTTGCTCTTCCCAAGATAAGGGAAATGGCAAGTATTCTTTGAGCTACTCTTTAGGGAATGCGCCCATGTCAGCAAGGACATAGACACGTGCAAACACCTTGAGCTTAGCATCCAACTCAGTTAAGCATTCTGCGACACTTCTATATTCCACGAGGGCTTGCTCGGTTGCTATCTCATGCAAGGTTCTAGGAGTTTGCCTAGGCTTTAGCATAGCTGGGGGCTCAGGCCTAGATGAGCAAGATTGGTCAACGATAGGATTGCTTATGCTCTCGGGGATTGTGCATTTTTCCTGAGGTTTTGCTGCTATTTTTTCATGGTTCTCCTTGGATGTTGTCGTATTGCTGTGCATTCGAGGTGTGAAA
Source organism: Lygodium microphyllum (assembly GCF_053477565.2). NCBI lineage: Eukaryota > Viridiplantae > Streptophyta > Polypodiopsida > Schizaeales > Lygodiaceae > Lygodium > Lygodium microphyllum. The sequence continues at coordinate 130,023,219 of NC_141155.1, forward strand.
TCCACCCAAAAGTTGTATGTGTGGCATTTGCTACTTTGTACATACTTAATCGATGTGTTAGAATTGTTTGAAAGAATGCAACATGAGTGCATCAACATGGATATCACCACTTATTTATATATTTTGAGAGCTTGTAGCAACATAGGAGCTGTCAGTAAGAGCAGTCCCTTGGCAAGGTGGCACATATGCCAAGGTTCTATCAATAACTTTGCATTCTCTGCAAATGGCTTGTATTTAGCGAGTGTTGGACTAGTTAGCTATCTCAGATTTTGATTTCAAGACCGAACAACTAATTTGTGGAGGCAAAAGTTATTTTGGTTCCCTTCTTTGCTGATCTTGAAGCCCAGATAGCAAGTATGTCTTGGTTGGAGGTGAAGATGACCTTGTTCAGGTTTGGAGTATAGAGGATCGTGCTATTGTTGCTTGGGGTGTAATGATTGATGGATATGTGACATGTGGTGATTACAAGATGGTTAATCAATGCCTTCAGCTTATGGAACAAGAGGGCTTGGCACTTGATCATCTTATATTTACATGTATACTTACTTCTTGTATCCATGTATAGGAAGTGTGGAAGCATTGCAGAAGCAGAAAAGGTTTTTGATAATCTATTTGAACATAAAACTGTTGCATTGAATGCGATGCTTTGAGTGTATCTGGAGCAAGGTCGAGAAGATAACGCTATGCACTTTTACAGGCATCAAGTGTAGCAAAACAACTCCAAGCTTTAAAGATTTTTTTGGAAAAACAGGAAGACAAAATTAATTATTGAGACACATGCAAAGGAGAGAGAAGGTGCTGAAGCAGCGTACAAAGCTGAACTTGATGAAAAGAATCAGTGTATTTGGAAGTTCAACGAACACATGTAGAGTTTTGCAAAGGAGCCCTGGTCGAAAATGGGTATATGAGGCTGACATTGTGACTCATGATGAATAGCTGAAAGACATGATAAAAAAAAAGCCGCTTTTCTGGGGAGGAAAGCCAATTTGGGGGCCGAAGAAGATCAGAGCGAGGGAACACAAGGATACGAATTGGAATCAGAGAAAAGGGGGACTCCTTCTTTAGAGAGAGCTGAAATCGTCAAGGAGGGAAAAAAGGAATCAAAGATGGTAGCAGGAGACACACGAAAGCTCGAATGAAGACGTAGGCCGAGTGTGACTCTGAAGGAATTCAATGAAGCTAAGACAAACCAGAGAAGAGTGTAATGGGACGAGGCTGTGAGGAAGAAGATGACAACAGTTACAAAAGAAGGAACGAGTGAAGATCTGAAGTTTAAAACAGAGACTTCGGCAATCAGGAAGCTGCAAAGGTTGTCGAAGATGAAGAGGAAGAACATTGAAGCTTTCAAATTGATGCAAATGGGTAACGGGATTGCAAAGCCTGCAGAGGACACTGCGGCAATTAACGAATGAAGCATTGAAGAGCTTTGTGATTTTGGAGAGGAAGAAACGAAGAAAGGAAGTGACTTTGATGAGTTTGGGATGAAGGTCGTCTAAAACCCTTCCCAAATTGGTACCCTTCACAGGTGTGGACTGTGGAAGAGGATCGACTTGCTGGAGCTATGTTTACATGAATCCAGGCAGGAGGGCAATTACAGAAAAGCACTACTATGGTCATAGAAGGGACTATACTAAGGCTGCAGTGGATTGAAGAAGTCTAGGATGATTGACTGTGCTTCGAAGGAGAGAATCGTCAAGTTTTGTCAATTTTTATCATCCTTCCTACTTGTGTCATCAAAGTGCTCATCGTCAGAGGTCGAGGCACACAGTTGACATTCTGTTGGTTGCTTGATGAGAGAGCAGAATAACATTTAGGACAGATCTTTGCAATGTTGCTGGAGGCTTCTTATCTCAGCGGATTCAGGGAAAAACCATATAGGAATGTGTTGGCTGCTGGACATCATGGAACAGGGGCAAGTACCTCAAAGCATGAATATGACTAAAGATTGTGAATATGCTTTAATTGTTCTGGACAACCAGGGTTGCAGACTCTCAGATGCTACATTATGTTCTGTAAACCGAGTTTTATGTAGCTGGTAAGAGTGACAGTTATGAGCTTGATTTGCTCAATCAGTTATCTTTTCCTTGCTGATGCCCTGGTTTAGGTTTAAATGCCTTTGAATCAGTTCAAAGCAACATCGACACGGCAAAGAAAATGCATGTTGCGCAAGTTTGATCTTATCACAGTTCTATTTAGAGGAGAGTAATGTATCTTGGGAGGCTTGTGACAGAGTTTTGACTGTGCAAGAGTTGTGTACATCTGTGCAAAATTGCACCAAACCTGGTTGGCTGTTACAAAGTTTTATCTATATAATAGAGCTGAATGTATCTACAAAAACTGTACCTAAATACAAAGATGCCTTCATAATCCTAATCCAACCCCTTAAATCTTACTTCAGATTTCCTTGTTCCTTTGGAAAAGACAGGCTATTTATATGACATGTGTATTCGTCAAGTTATTTATTAGAGATGCTCCCATTCAGAAGAGATGCTCCCATTCAGATGTAGCTGAATGTATGACACATATTATCTAAAATTGAACTTTCAAATTGAATCTGATCTCGCTTGATTGATCTTCTATCCTGAAATTAGTCAAGGTCCTCTGTGGTCGCGACTTTGCTTTCGTAAACCCTTTGACATCTTTGGTGAACCCGACGTGAAAGCGTTGCAGAAATTTCAGGATGGGAGATACTTCAGCATCTATTTCAGCCTCTTCTACAATTCTAGCTGCGTCCTCTACTTCAGCTCCATCAATGACTGCTGCGTCAAGTATTTCAACAGATGATCTAAAGCAGATTTTGCAGAATATGTCCATGTATATGCAGCTTCAAAATCAGCAGACACAATTGTATATGCAACAACAGCAGCAATTGCATCAACAACAGTTGTCTCAGCAAAGGCAACTATATTCAGAGCAGGAGAATGCAAATAGCGCGACTAAGGCGATTGAAGCAGTTGAGAATGAGAAGAAGCTATTTGATGGTCGTAATGTTTCAGCATATTTGAAGACATATGAGATCAAGATGGGGTTTTTTGGAGTTCCAGCTGGACTTATGAGTAAGTACTTCCTTCGTCTTGTCACACCCGCCTTGAGGGCAAAAGTGACTGATCTTTTTATTCAAAATTAACATTGGCAAGATTTTAAGAAGGCCCTAAAAGAAGAGTATTTCCCTGAGGACTTTGGGATGGCTACACGGCGGTCATTCCGAGAGTGGGTCTACATGCCAAACAAAGGTCTAGCTGCTTCAGAGTTGATTCAGAATTTGAAGAAAGGTATAGTCAGCTTGATGCCATTGAACAAAGAGCATTGGATGTTGAAAAAGTTGAGCTTTTCTTGCAATCTGCAAATCCTGCTCTTCAGGAAGAATTGGGAGAGCTTCTTGAGGATCGCACGAAGCCTATGGGTCTTAAAACAGATTGGCAGGATGCCCAGGATGCAGTCTCGACTTTGACCAAGAGGAGGATATGGAAGACCCGCTTACAGAATGGTTCTATGACACCGACACCATCGTCTGCTCCTATGCCTGCTTCTATCCCTGTTATTTCTTCTCCTCCTCAGCCAGTTTCTTGGCCTATGCCAGTGCCTACTGTTTCTACTCCTCCTATTCCTCTTGTTCCACGACTGATGCCTGCACCTTCTGCTCCAAAACCATCCACTCCATTAGTGCCTACCTCTCTTGATGACATAATCAAAGGCATAAGGGATTTGACACTGGAGTCAGTTAAAGCGGAGTTGGTGGGAAAATTGAAAGAGTAGTTTGCTTCGACTGCGCCTACTATTTCTTCTAGTGTTCCTACTGCACCTAGGAGTGCTCCTAGTGCACCTAGGAGAGATCGGAGATGTATTTGGTGCGATAGTACGGACCGTCAACATTGCAGGGATTGTGAATCTTTTTAGGATGCAAGGAGGAAGAATTTGGTATTTTGGGGACAAGATGGTAAGATTTGGTTGACTGAAACAGGAGCTCGGCTTGCTACCAACTTTGGTAAAGGCAGAATGAAGAAGTTAGTGGATGACATGGCTACGCGTACTTCTTATGTGACAGCTAGAGGAGATGCTTCTTCATATGGAGTCCAGATTGAGAAGGGATCAGAGAATCAGTCAGCACTATGGACTTATGCTATGGAGATTGCAAACAAGGGAAAAATTCAGCAAACTGTTTTGACTAGTGCAGGCTCTAGCATCAGATCAGAGACAGGTTGGGATTCGCCTGTTGACAGGTACTCTATTTATGCCTACTTGGCTAAGTCTTAGGGAGCAGATGTACTTGTTGAGGAGAAGCGTAAGAGGGATGAAGAAAATCCAAGTGCAGCTAAAAAGACTAGAGGGGGTGAGTTTGTTACTCCACCTACTGCAGGACCGTCTTTGAGACCAGGGCCAGAACGACAAATGGAAGATACTCAAAAGAGAGAAAAGAGGCAAGAACCTACAGAGAGAAAGCAGCCAGGGTTTAGATTGATGTCCGATATTGAGACATCTACAGACATGAAGAAAATCTTTAATGACAAGATACTTGGCAATGAGGTGACTTTCACTATTTCTGAGGTTTTGGGCATCTTGAAAAGAGAGTTTCAAGATTAGTTTCAAGAGGTTCTGAAGAGGAAAAGACATGCATTGCCTACTACTGATACAAGGGAGTTTTGATTGGGGAGTTGGATGAGGATGAGGATGAGGTTTTGGTTGAGAATGCTTCTGTTTTTCCACAAATAGAGACGAGGGTTCAACCTATGCATTATGCTGAAACTGATGAGCCTGCCTTGATACCGCGTAGTCACTTTTCGCGGAGTCATTGGGCTAGGGGAACTACAGAGACGATGGTAAAAATTGGAGAGAAACAGGTGCCTTATGTTGGTTTGGTGGATCATGGTTCAGAGATTAATCTCATAGTTCGTGGAGTTTATGAAAGTAACAGATGGCCTATGGATGTAGAGCATGGGTGGCATATGAGAGCCGCCAACAACACTACAGGTGATTTGTATGCTGCATGTCCCAGTGTCAGGGTTTCTATTGGAGATGCAGAGGAGGATTTCCATTTCTTTGTGCAGGATTCATGCTCTTATCCCATAATTCTTGGACAGCCATTCATCACAGAGATGCGTATGGAAACAAAGGTAATGGATGACAGATCTACTTATGCACGGATTCGCAGCAAAGATGGCATGAGAGCAGTACAGTTTATGACTGTGTGTGTGAAACATGTTAGAAATAGGGATACTCTTAGAGATGCACCTTTGCCCACTGTGAGGGATTCGGGTTTTCATTAGGTACCGCCGTTTCCCGAGACGACGGTGATATAGAGTAGAGGAGATTGGAGTTCTCGCCTCCTGGCAGTAGTGTTTTCTCCTCCAGTTTTGTTGGGATTTCAGCAAACAGTTCGATGAGCTATCAGAAGATTTCTAGGTTGCCTAGAGCTGCCAGGCAGTACATATGCAGAAAGGAGAAAAATGTGAAAAATGCAAGAATTTTAGAGGATGATGAGCACATAGATGGGATGTATGACAGTATGATTTGTGCAGATACGATGACAGAGATGGGAAATATCCTGAAAACTGATATGCAGAGTTATCACAGTAATGTATTAGTGCAATCCCTGGACATGTTTCATGAAATTGCAGATTTTGTCTCACAGATTTAGTCAGAGGCTGAGGTGATTCAACAAAAAGTGTTGAGTGCTGAAGAAATTCAGCAAACAGAGTTTTCGACTGATTATGATCAGCTTACAGAGACACAGAGGGCTGAAAAATTTCAGCCAACAGAGTTTACTGCTGAAATATTTCAGCATCCAGAGTTTAGGGCTGTTTCTTTGCAGTCCATAGAGCAGAGGGCTGAGGATATTCAGCCATTGGAGTGCAGAATTGCTGATTTACAGCAAGATTTGAGTAATGTAGAAGAGCATAATGAAGCCAGGGTTGACAAGAAATACAAAACTGTGGATAAGAAGGTGAAGCCGGTAGCTGTACCGCTTCCACCTGACAGTGATCAGCAAATAGAGAGGGCTGCCAAACAGCCAATTTTGAGGAATCCGGAGCATATAGGCCATAAATTTTCAGCAGAGACTCTTGCTGAATTGAAAATTGGAAATGGTGATTTACTGCTACCTACAGAGAAGCAATGCTTTCAGGAGATGCTTGAGCGACATGGAAGAGGGTTTGCTTTTTTCCCGCATGAGATTGGATGTGTAAATCCTGATATTGTTGCTTCTATGGTGATCTTTACTATTCCTCATATTCCATGGAACCTCCGACCTATTCCAGTGCCTAAGGCACACCTGCCAAAGTTGATTGATTTGTTGAATGAGAAAATCAGGATGGGAATTCTTGAGCCTTCATCTGCACCATACTCAAATAGGTGGTTTACGGTTCCAAAGAAGAATGGTACTCTCCGATTTATACAGGACATGCAGCCAGTAAATAGAGTTACTATCAGGAATGTTGGTATAGGTCCAGTTGTGGATAAGTTTGCAGAAGCATTTGCTAGACGTGCCATCTATTCTTTAGGTGATTTGTATTCAGGATATGATCAATTTCAGCTGGCTTTGGAAAGGAGGGACATAACTACCATGAGAAATCCTATTGGGCTTGTCAGGATGTGTACCTTGCCTCAAGGTGCCACTAATTTTGTTGCGCATATGATGAATGCCATGCATAAGGTCCTTCATGATTACATACCTCAGCTTACTATGCCTTTCTTGGATGATGTGCCCATTAAGGGGTGTGCAGAAGAAGAGAAGAATGAGAGTCTAAATGAGCAGGGATGCAGATACTTTGTGGCTGATCATATTTCAGCTTGTGAGAATATTTTGGCCAGGTTAGAAGAAGTGAACTTGACACTATCAGGTTAAAAATCTGTTTTCGGAGTGAATAAGGTTGTCATTGTTGGACATATGTGTGGGTATTATGGCAGGAAACCCTCACCTGATAAGGTGGATGCTATAGGCAAGATTACTGAGTATTGTTCTACCACTTCAGAGGTACAGAGATTCATTGGAGCTTGTGTGTTTTATATGATTTGGATACCTCATTTTGCACACATAGCAGATTGTTTATATCAGCTGCTTCGAAAGGGGCAGAAATCCTATTGGGATGAGAGCCACACTAGAGCCATGCGGAAATTGAAGAAGTTATTGCAGATTGCTCCTACTCTCAGGAAAGCGGATTATAATTGCGGAAGACCTATTGTATTGACAGTTGACACTAGTCCAATTGGCATAGGTTGGGCTGTGGGTCAAGATGATGCAGATGGAAACAGGTATGATATTCGGTTTGGGGCGAAAGTCCTAAACGAGAGATAGAGGAGATATCCGCAAATCAAGAGGGAGTTACTGGGGATTGTTACGGCTCTCAAATGTGACAAGGAGTACTTTATTGGAGCTTCAGTTGTGGTAGAGACAGATTGCTTGCCATTGATTGGTATGATTACGAGTTGCTCTACTCCAGATATAGCTATGTTGAGATGGATTGTATACATCAAGTCATTAAATACAGAATTTAAACACATAGCAGGAAAGGATAATCCAGTGATAGATATGTTGTCTAGAGCCAGATATGATGATGAGGAAAAACTACTTGCAGAAGAGGATGATGCAGAAATTTCAGCCGCTATGGTTGATCATGTTTGCCATGTCTATGATGTTGTGGCTTTCATAGAAGAACTCTATGTTGGAGATTGGTTGCAGATTGGCAAGTACCTTAGTACACTAAGCAAAAGAGATGAATGGATAGATGAAGAGTTCAAGAAGATCAGAAGGAAAGCCTATGGTTATTTTCTCAAGGATGGATTTCTTTGGAAGCATCCGAAGAAAAGAGGCGGATTACCTTTGAGGGTTGTCTGTGATAGAGGAACAGAGTTACAGGTGATGAGGGAGTTTCATGAGAGTCCTTGGGCTGGTCATAGAGGAGTGTGGGCTACTTATGAGAAAATTAAGGAGAAATATTGGTGGAAAGGCATGTATAGAGATGTTTCTCACTTTGTAGAGACTTGCAGAGACTGCCAGATATATTCAGTAATGCGTCATCGAGATGAGCTTCATCCGACCTATTCGCTATGCATTCATTATAAGTGGGTAGTTGACTTGGTTACTATGCCTATGGGTCTATGGCAGATGAGATATATTGTTTTGGCTAGAGAGGATCTTACCAATCATGTTGAAGGCAGATCTTTAAGAACGAAGACCACTAGTGCAGTGTGTAAGTTCTTATTGGAAGAAATTTTCTGCAGGTATGGCTGTGTGGGTAAGATCACTGCGGATCGCGGTGAATTGGATGCAGATGAAGCTAGGGAGCTTTTCTCTCAACTAGAAATCAAGTTAGCTCTAACCACAGCATACAATCCAGAGGGAAATGGGAAGAGTGAAAGAGGGCATCCGCCGATAGTGAAAGCATTAGCCAAAGCATGCAGAGGACGGATTGGAGAATGGCCGAGACTTCTACCATTTGCTTTATGGGCTGATCGTACAACTCACAGTGTTACTACAGGATATATGCCTGCAAAGTTGATGTATGGTCAGAAACCGGTTATGCCAATTGAGAGTTGTGCTTTGACTTGGTCAATTTTACCTTGGCAAGAGGATTTGTCGAGAGAGGAGCTCTTAGCTCTTCGGATTCGACAGTTAGAAAGAAGACCAGAGGATATTCAGCTAGCTATTGACAGGTTGAAGGTTGCTAGACTAAGAAATAAGGGCAGGTTTGATGGCAGGCATCGCTTGCGGCCTAGAGCAATAGAAGAGGGAGACTGGGTATTAGTCTTTGATAGCAGCCTTGAAAATTAGCATACTACACTTCGGAAGATGGTGAAAAGATGGTTTGGGCCATACATAGTCAGACATGTCTTTGACAATGCAACATATGAGTTGACAGAATTGGATAGGACAGTGCTTAGAGTGCCTATTGCTAGAAAAAGAATCAAGATTTTCAGGAAAAGAGATGATGAAGATTATGCATTGGAAGAATTTGCAAGAGAAGAGCAACAAGAAGAAACTCCAATGGAAGAGATAGATGATATGACAGATAATCTTGTTGATATACCGGAAATGCATAATGAAGAGATTGATCTGTTTGTGGATCTTGATGATAACGATCATGGGTAGTTGGCCCATCCGGAGGATGCGCAGGATTAGAGGGGGTGGATGTCGTATTGCTGTGCATTCAAGGTGTGAAATCCACCCAAAATTTGTGTGTGTGGCATTTGGTACTTTGTACATACTTAATCGATGTGTTAGAATTGTTTGAAAGAATGCAACATGAGTGCATCAACATGGATATCACCACTTATTTATATATTTTGAGAGCTTGTAGCAACATAGGAGCTGTCGGTAAGAGCAGTCCCTTGGCAAGGTGGCACATATGCCAAGGTTCTATCAATAACTTTGCATTCTCTGCAAATGGCTTGTATTTAGCGAGTGTTGGACTAGTTGGCTATCTCAAATTTTGATTTCAAGACTGAACAACTAATTTGTGGAGGCAAAAGTTATTCTGGTTCCCTTCTTTGCTGATCTTGAAGCCCAGATAGCAAGTATGTCTTGGTTGGAGGTGAAGATGACCTTGTTCAGGTTTGGAGTATAGAGGATCGTGCTATTGTTGCTTGGGGTGTAATGATTGATGGATATGTGACGTGTGGTGATTACAAGATGGTTAATCAATGCCTTCAGCTTATGCAACAAGAGGGCCTGGCACTTGATCATCTTATATTTACATGTATATTTACTTCTTGTATCCATGTATAGGAAGTGTGGAAGCATTGCAGAAGCAGAAAAGGTTTTTGATAAGCTATTTGAACATAAAACTGTTGCATTGAATGCGATGCTTTGAGTGTATCTGGAGCAAGATCGAGAAGATAACGCTATGGACTTTTATAGGCATCAAGTGTAGCAAAACAACTCCAAGCTTTAAAGATTTTTTTGGAAAAATAGGAAGACAAAATTAATTATTGAGGCACATGCAAAGGAGAGAGAAGGTGCTGAAGTAGCGTACAAAGCTGAACTTGATGAAAAGAATCAGTGTATTTGGAAGTTCAACGAACACATGTAGAGTTTTGCAAAGGAGCCCTGGTCGAAAATGGGTATATGAGGCTGACATTGTGACTCATGATGAATAGCTGAAAGACATGATAAAAAAAAGCCGCTTTTCTGGGGAGGAAAGCCAATTTGGGGGCCGAAGAAGATCAGAGCGGGGGAACACGAGGATACGAATTGGAATCGGAGAAAAGGGGGACTCCTTCTTTAGAGAGAGCTGAAATCGTCAAGGAGGGAAAAAAGGAATCAAAGATGGTAGCAGGAGACACAGGAAAGCTCGAATGAAGACGTAGGCCAAGTGTGACTCTGAAGGAATTCAACGAAGCTAAGACAAACCAGAGAAGACTGTAATGGGACGAGGCTGTGAGGAAGAAGATGACAACAGTTACAAAAGAAGGAACGAGTGAAGATCTGAAGTTTAAAACGGAGACTTCGGCAATCAGGAAGCTGCAAAGGTTGTCGAAGATGAAGAGGAAGAACATTGAAGCTTTCAAATCGATGCAGACGGGTAACGGGATTGCAAAGCCTGTAGAGGACACTGCGGCAATTAATGAATGAAGCATTGAAGAGCTTTGTGATTTTGGAGAGGAAGAAACGAAGAAAGGAAGTGACTTTGATGAGTTTGGGATGAAGGTCGTCTAAAACCCTTCCCAAATTGGTACCCTTCACAGGTGTGGACTGTGGAAGAGGATCGACTTGCTGGAGCTATGTTTACGTGAATCCAGGTAGGAGGGCGATTACAGAAAAGCACTACTATGGTCATAGAAGGGACTATACTAAGGCTGCAGTGGATTGAAGAAGTCTAGGATGATTGACTGTGCTTCGAAGGAGAGAATCGTCAAGTTTTGTCAATTTTTATCATCCTTCCTACTTGTGTCGTCAGAGTGCTCATCGTCAGAGGTCGAGGCACACAGTTGGCATTCTGTTGGTTGCTTGATGAGAGAGCAGAATAACATTTAGGACAGATCTTTGCAATGTTGCTGGAGACTTCTTATCTCAGCAGGTTCAGGGAAAAACCATATAGGAATGTGTTGGCTGCTGGACATCGTGGAACATGGGCAAGTACCTCAAAGCATGAATATGACTAAAATTTGTGAATATGCTTCAATTGTTCTGGACAGCCAGGGTTGCAGACTCTCAGATGCTGCATTATGTTCTATAAACCGAGTGTTTATGTAGCTGGTAAGAGTGACAGTTATGAGCTTGATTTGCTCAATCAGTTATCTTTTCCTTGCTGATGCCCTGGTTTAGGTTTAAATGCCTTTGAATCAGTTCAAAGCAACATCGACATGGCAAAGAAAATGCATGTTGCACAAGCTTGATCTTATCACAGCTCTATTTGGAGGAGAGTAATGTATCTTGGGAGGCCTGTGACAGAGTTTTGACTATGCAAGAGTTGTGTACATCTGTGCAAAATTGCACCAGACCTGGTTGGCTGTTACAAAGTTTTATCTATATAATAGAGCTGAATGTATCTACAAAAACTGTACCTGAATACAAAGATGCCTTCATAATCCTAATCCAACCCCTTAGATCTTACTTCAGATTTCCTTGTTTCTTTGGAAAAGACAGGCTGTTTATATGACATGTGCATTCGTCAAGTTGTTTATTGGAGATGCTCCCATTCAGATGTAGCTGAATGTATGACACATATTATCTAAAATTGAACTTTCAAATTGAATCTGATCTCACTTGATTGATCTTCTATCCTGAAATTAGTCAAGGTTCTCTGTGGTCGCGACTTTGCTTTCGTAAACCCTTCGACAATGTGACTGGTATAGATTTGTCACCCTGTTGCGACAGCATTGTATCCACTCTTGATTGGTTGCTGCGAGTTCTATTGCTAGTGGATTGAGTGTTGAAAGCAACTGTTGATGGCAACGGCTACTTTGATTTTTCAGAGCACACGGATGTGTCTGCGCTATTAGGAGAGATGTCAATGGGTTCATTGGTGGATGGACTTGATGCTTTATTCCCCAACTCTCTAGCGTTCTTGGTCTCAATGCTCTTCGGGTCCACAACCATCTGTCGTTGTTGTTATTTTCGTTGTTTTCTCCTCTTTTTCTTGGTCAGTGAAGGTGCATAAATTAATGACTCAAGACCGTGAACTAGGTCAGTCGTTGATGTGCTTGGTTGGGCCTCAACTTTCCCTTACTCTGGTGTCTCCTCATGGGACATAGCCATGGCCTGCTAAGTAGCCTTGCTAGGTTGTGAGGGTACAACTACCTCCCTTTTTGGAGAGTCTAGCTCTTCCCTTCTGTTTAACTCCTCCAGTCTAGGCTTTAGGCGCTTTGGAAGTGCTGTAGTTGTTAATGAAGTTGGTTGCGACACCTCCTCCACAGGCAAACTACTAAGGGCACATTCCGCAAGGGGCATTGTCATGGCCAAGGGCTATGACTGCTGTGATCCCTGATTTGAAGTAGTAGTAGCTAGTTCAGTGGACTTGCTACTATTGGTGGATTTTTCGGTGTCAAGTCCTTATGGCAATTGGAAGTGCTTGTGTCGTTTGTTGCCCTTAGAGCATTCACTTGCGTAGATCAAGTATCCGTTGAGCTAGCCATGGTGGATTGCATAGGCATATCCTTAGGTTGAAAGCTAAGGGTTGTGTTGTGTCCTGCCTCTTGGACATTTGGAAGCTCTGATGTAGGTAGAGATTGAGATTGAGTAGCCGCACTTGACGAGTGTTGTGCTTCTTGTGTCCGTTTAGGGGAAGAGGGTGTAGGAGACTTGGGACTCCTAAGTGGCTTTGACACTGGCTGGGAGATTTGCTCGCTGTTGTCAGATGATTTTGCTATTTGCTTTGTTGAGCATTTACCCTTGCCATGAGCAATGTTGTGCTTATGATGCCTGCTATCCTCTTGGGGAATCAAAGGCTCCTTGGGCACTAGTGGCTTTTGTGTATCCTCAACGATTACATTTGATATCTGCTTGTCAAGCATGCTAGGCTGAGGATCTACTCTCCAATTGGTCCCGTTGGGTTTCTTGATTTCGACCATGAGGGGCTCGGTCACTCCACTGTTCTTGACTTGAGACTTGGTTTTTCATTTAGATCTCCTCCTACACTTCTTTGATTTCGACCATGAGGGGCTCGGTCACTCATTTGCTCTTGATATGATCTGGCCTTCATTTGACAAAGGAGGTTTAACAGGGGGTTTTGGTACCCAAATCCACCGGTTACTTGCATAATACCCTTGAGCACGTAGCAATGTCTTAGATATCCATCGTGGCATTGTATTGACTCTCCATCGATGCCTTCGTCTATAAGGCTTGGGCTTCTTTTGGGGTCTTCTATGATATTTGTAAGTCCAAAGGCCATCCTTGGCATTGTGTTCTGACCTTCTTGTTTTAGGCAATGGCCTCACTCATTGGTTCTCGTTGTTCGACCTGTGCTTGCATTAACTCTTCCAACAAGTCCTTGCTCTCGTCAGCAGGCTTGACTGTTATGTCAGCACCTTGCTTGCCTTTCCCTCGAGGTTTGATGAGGTCACTCTTGCTAAAGGTCGTGACTATCCTTACACCCGATAGTGTCAGGTGTATCCTCTGTGCTATATAGTCAGCCTCACATTTGGTCGCCCTTTTGAAGGGTCTTCCCAGGAGGGTTTCCTTACCATATTTAGCACTATTTGGAGGAACATGAAATAGGATAGGCAAGCTTTCAGTTTCAATTTTTGCAAGGATATTGCACTTCCCCATGAGTGCTTGTGGAGGTCCCCCATAAGGGCTAAGAGTTGCATTAGTTGATGTCAGTGAGGATGGTTGTATGCTTGGTAGTGATCGTCGTGCTTGGTAAGCTGATTCTATCATTTCCTCGTATTCATCTTCAATCTCTGTAATTGTGGCCACTCATACGTTCATACAAGGCTCCAGCATTGGAGGCTCATGTAATGGGTGAGTGGGAGAGTAATACTTATTGATGTGACTGCCATTGAAGAAGCCTATGCCCTCTTCTTCCAGGGTTTCGAGTTTCACATTACTAGTTCTACCGATGGTGCGGACCCTGAAAGGCCCTAGTCCTCTAAACTTCATCTTCTGTTTATGACCCTTGATAGAATACAAGAGTACTAAGTCTCCCTATTCAAAATCTCACTATTTGACATGCTTGTCAAACCAGCTTTTGTATCTTGCCTTGTCGCATATTAGCGTGTGGAGGGCTAGAAGTTGAGTTTCTGATATCGGGCGTTCTAGCTCAAGTAGGTGCTATGTACATGCCTCCTTTCCATCCCATCTCTCTTTATGGGAAATTCTTAGGCTAGAACAAAGAACTCTATAGGTAGAATCGCTTTCGTTCCGTAGGTCAACTTGGAGGGAGTCTACCCATAGCCATTTTATAAGTTGTGCAGTAGGCCCATAAAGCTGCCATGAGCTTGTTATCCCAATTGCTATGTGAAGCAGAGACTACCTTGGTCAGGACATTTACTAGAATTTTATTTGTAGACTCAACTTAGCCATTAGCTTGAGGATAGTAAAGTGAGGATTTCCAATGGATGATTAGAAAGATAGATAGGAGATGAGTGATCACTTCATTGATGAAGTGTGTGCCTTGGTCACTAATGAGTTCAATGGGGCAGTCGAATCGTGAGATCACCTGCTCCCAAAGGACCCTGGCAATGGTCCTAGCGTCATTATTTCTTGTAGCTCGTGCATCCGCCCACTTCATGAGATAGTCTATGGCAACAATGATGTATTTTGCTTGTGAGTATTGTGCTGCGGGAGTGATTGGCCCAATGAAGTCAATTCCCCATTTCTCAAATGGTTGCCTTGCAATGATCAAACTTAACTCCATTTTGTCCTTGCAAGCGGGTACCTTGGTCCTTTGGTACTCATCATAGTGCTTTGCAAATTGTGCTGCGTCTCGGAAAAGAGTAGGCCACCATAGTTGAGACTATAGCACCTTACGGGCTATTGTGTCTCCACTGAAATGTCCTCTTGCTATTCCGCCATGTGCTTCTGCAAGTGCATGGAGTATTTCATGCTCGCACACACATCTGTGTAGCAATTCGTCTTGCCCTAGCCGATAGAGTTGGCCTATCAATTAATAAGGTTGGACTTTGAGAATGAGTCACCTAAGTCGAGCTTTCTCTATTGGTCATTCAAGGACTCTGTGCTCAAGCACTTGGACTATGTCATTTGCCTAATAAGGTGTCAAATCAGCTCTGAACAAATATCTTTCACTGGATAGGCTGAATAGATGTCCATCAGGTGTCAAGATTGTGGGAGAGAAGGAAGGAGTCTCGCTTGAAGCTTTCTTGCTTGCACAATGGGGGAAGACACACAAGGGTGGAGGCTGAAAACAGTTTTCCTCTTCTTAGTTGTGTAAGCCAAAAGAACTCAAGTACAAAGAAATAGAAGAACCCTATATATGGGTCTCAAACCAAACTCAACTAACTAAGGTGGCATACTAACTGAGCCACGAACTAGAGTAGATAAGGATAGCTATCATGTAGCTATTATTCATGGGCGGTGTACCAACCGCGTCTGCAACTGACAAGTCGGTGACATAAATAGACAACGGTCACCCTGGCGTATCACGAGTGGAGCTCGATATCTCAACACTCCCCCTCGAGCTCAATCCCAATTCCTGCACACCAAGCAGGTCTCTGAACTTGCGTAGCTTCTCTGCACCCAATGCCTTCGTGAATATATAAGCTACCTGATCCTCTGTGCTGACATAAACTAGATCAATAAGACCTAGTAAAACCCTCTCTCGCACATAATGATAATGCACCTCAATGTGCTTTGTTCTAGCATGATAGACTGGGTTATTTGCCAAGTGTATACTACTCATGTTGTCACAATAAATGACAACTGGTCCATCTGTAGACTGATGCATATCATAAAGTAGCTTATGCAACCAAGCTACCTCACATGCAGCCATTGCTGCACCCCTGTACTCAGCCTCTGTGCTTGACAAGGCAACTGTAGGCTGTTTCTTGCTGCTCCAAGTGACTGCAGCACTCCCAAAAAAGAACACATATCCACTGGTAGATCGTCTATCAGAAATACTACCAGCCCAATCAGCATCAGTGTATCCATGCAACTGTATCTGAACCCCAGTCTCATAAAATAGTCCATAATGCAATGTGGACTTCACATACCTGAGTATGCGTCTAGCCGCATCCAAATGTGGTTTCCTTGGAGCCTGCATAAACTAACTTACCAATCCAACAGCATAGCTCAAATCTGGCCTGGTAATAGTCATATAAATCAAACTTCCTACTATGCGTATGTACATAGTAGGGTCTTCTAGAAGCTCACCTGCATCTGTGCTCAGCTTCACATTCTGCTCCAAAGGAACTGAAATAGGCTTACAGCCTGTCATCCCATATTTGGATAGCATGTCCAATCCATACTGCCTCTGCAAGAGCTGTATCCCACTTGGTGATCTAATCACCTCAATGCCCAAGAAATAACGCAGCTCTCCCAAATCCTTCATCTCAAACTTCTGCTTCAATAGCATTTTCACATGAAGGATATCTTCATCACTGTCACCTGTCATAATCAAATCATCAACATAAATGACAAGTAGCATAATACCTTTCTCTGTTTTTCTCACATAAAGTGAGAAATCTGCCTTGGAAATCTGAAAGCCAATAGTGACAAGATACTGTCCTATCTTGTCAGACCATGCTCTAGGTGCTTGCTTCAAGCCATACAAGGCTTTCTTCAACCTGCAAACAAACTCAGGATGAACAGCATGCACATAACCTGGTGGCTGCTCCATATAGACCTCTTCTTGCAAATCACCATGCAAGAAGGCATTCTTTACATCCATCTGATGTAAAGACCATCCCTTTGATGCAGCCATAGCAATGACTACTCTTACAGTTGCCATCCTTGCAACTGGACTAAATGTTTCTTCATAGTCAATGCCATATGTTTGTGCATACCCCTTGACTACTAATCTTGCCTTGTATCTATTCACAGAACCATCTGCATTGTGCTTCACCTTATAAACCCACTTACAGCCAATTGCATTCTTACCTTTAGGCAAAGGTACTAACTCCCATGTAGCATTTGCTTCCAAGGCATCCATTTCTTCATCCATGGCTTTCTCCCATTTTTCTTTTCCCATGGCTTGCTCAAAAGATGTGGGTTCTGGTTCCTGTATCACTTTGGCCATATATGCATAGTGAATGGCTGTAAATCCATCATATTTCAGCCTATCCACAGGATACCTAGCTCTCGTAGACCTGCGCAAAGTAGGTTCACTCCCAGGTGCTCTCAAAATATCCCTGGTCTTCCTTACTCCAGGTGTAACAATAGAAGGAATACCCAACTCATCATCAATGCTCTGTTCTGAGCCACTGGATTCACCATCCACATAAGAGTGACCTGCATTCACATCAAACATGGACTGATCAACCTTCTCTTTTCCTTTTCGTGATACTTGCATACCACTATCTGCATTACTTTGAGAAGATTCTCCTGATCTCAATCTGCCTGTCCATGGTGAAGAATGTGAACCACTATTAGAGGACGCTCCAGGTCCACTAATATTTTGTGACTGCTGCTGTGAATTTTGTGCAGCATTACCATTTTGTGCATCTACATCATCAATCACATTTACTGGTTTATACCAACTACTCATCTCATCAAAAACAACATCTCTGCTCACTGTAAACTTACGAGTAGAAGGGTTATAGCATCTATACCCTTTTTGCTGCAGAGAGTAACCAATAAAGATGCACTTCTCAGCTTTTGGATCCAACTTGGATCTCAACTCATCTGGCACACGTACATAGGCAATGCAACCAAAAATTTTCAAATGAGAAATATCTGGTTTCCTACCAGTATACCTCTCCTCTGGAGTCATTCCATGTATTGCTGCAGTGGGAGTCCTGTTCATTATGTAGACTGCTGTAGCAACTGCTTCAGCCCAATAAAAATCTGGCAAGTCTTTTTCATTGAGCATGGCACGAGATACCTCTCCAATATGCCTGTTTTTCCTTTCTGCAATTCCATTTTGTTGTGGGGTATAACTGCATGAATATTGCTGCTTTATGCCATGCTCCTGCAAGAACTTTGCAAACTCATTTGAGAGGTACTCTCCCCCTCCATCTGACCTTAGGCATTTTATTTGCAGACCTGTTTCTTTTTCAGCCATAGCTTTAAGGGTTTTGAAATGCCCAAAAACTTCACTTTTCTTTTTCATAAAATACACCCAAACTTTTCTGCTATAGTCATCAATAAAAGTGACAAAATAATGACAGCCTCCAAGAGATGCAGCTTTAGTAGTCCACACATCAGAGTGGATTAATTCCAATGGCTTCTCACTCTCTTGAACATGTCTAGGAAATGGTTTCCTTGCCTGTTTTCCAAACTGACAGGCTTCACATACCTTATGCATTTCTGCAACCTCGAATTTTGGCAATCCTGCAACAATATTTTGGGCCTGCATTGATTTAAGTCGCTGTACATTAACATGACCAATGCGTTTATGCCATATATCAATATCTGCAACTACACCGGTCCCATGTGCAAACATTGCTGCACTCAATTCAGACATGTCTGCATCCAACATAAACATTCTGCCCTTCTTCTTTCCTTTTGCTATCAAGCGACCTTTATTTTTCATATCCTCAACAAAGCATCCATGAGGATTAAATCTGACCTGCAAGCCCTGCTCAACCATTTGACCGACAGAAACCAGATTCTTGGTGATATTCGGGACATGAAATACATCAGACAGGTATTTCTTTTTCCCATCCTGCATAGACAAAGGAAATTTTCCAATCTGCACAATAGGATGTGCAGTATCATCACCAGTCTCCACAAATCCTGGTTTTTCCATTTTCCTTGCATCCTCCATCCATTCTGCATGACCTGTCATGTGGTTTGATGCACCTGAGTCAACATACCATACATCGTTGCTTTCTTCTGCACTTGTCACAGAATTGTTCATGTGCTACACCATAAACAGATGCTCATTTCTGTCATCACCCTGTCTACTAGAGGATGCATAATTTCCTTGTTGCAGTTTTCCATTCATGATGTCATTCTGCTTTTTATAGCAGTCTTTAGCCATATGACCCATTTTACCACAATAGTAGCATTCAACATTACTGTTTGCATTTTGGCCTCTTTGCCATCCACCACGACCTCTTTGGCTCCCCCTGCCTCTAGAGTTACCACGTCCTCCTCCATAGGACTGGTTTTCTTGAGTTTGCTGCATATTCTGATTTCTGCCACGGCTTGCAAATCGGCCTCCTCTACCTCTGCCTCTACCTCTTCCAGCATTTGAGTAGAAGACAGCTTCTTTTGAAGTTCCTCCTGAAGAAGATGCACCACCATTTCTCTGTTCCTCAGAAATTAGAAGAGCAATCAACTCCTCAAAATCAGGAAATCTTTCACGAACTGAAATGGATGTCCGAAACTGTGCATAATCCTTTCCTAGACCATTCAAGGTCACAGAAACTAAATCATCATCTTCCACTGGTGACCCAATGGAAGCAAGTGCATCTGCAATCTTCTTCACCTTCATGTGGTAGTCGTTGATGCTCATATTTTCTCTTTGCACATTGTGCAACTCTTGCTTGAGCTGCATTTTCCTGGCTTGCGTATTTGTGCTATACATTTTTGACAAAGTATCCCATGCCTCCTTTGGCGTACTTGCATCCTGAATATGCACAATCATAGAGTCTGAAATGCTGATAGACAGCCAATACATAACTTTTCTGGCTCTCTCATGCCATGCTTTAAATGCCTGCATTTGTTGTTGATTGGGAACATCAGGAAGAACTGGTTCTTCTTCATTTCCTGCAACAAATTCCCAATATCCTTTTCCCATAAGGAAATTCGTCATTCTAAACTTCCATGCTTGGAAGTTGTTCTTGTCAAGCTTTTCAGTGACAATCTGTGAAAGAGAATCAGATGCCATTATAGAAGATTGCAAAAAATTCTGTCACTGCAAAAACCACAGCTTCACCCTCACAAGGGAAAATCAGCAAAACTCGCGAAAGTGGTATTTGACCACACAGTCACTTCCTAATGACGTATTTTGCATCAATAGGCAACAAGGATGATTCTGTAACTCCCAATGTCTCTATGCACAGGCATACAATGCAATTTCTACAGTAACTTTTCACCGACCTGTAGAATAGTGGTCGCACAGCATAAAACTGGGCCTTTTCCTGAGTGCATGCAGAAAACTTCCGCCTCCAAAAACAGGCCCCGAAATGGCCTCAAATCAAAAAAACAAGGTCGCCAAGGGCTAAATCCCTTACCCGCAGCATTTACTGCCCTCTTGCTTCACCGCGAAGGGCGTCTCAACCTGAGACAATGCACTCCTGCACTTTCCGGCTGTGCTACCTGCAGAGATCTGCTCCCAAAACAGAAAATGAAAGCAACACTGCTCCTCTTACCAAAACACCGCGAGCTTGGCTTGCTTTCTTGAGCTCCTTACCACGAACAAGGCTCTGATACCATGTCAAGATTGTGGGAGAGAAGGAAGGAGTCTCACTTGAAGCTTTCTTGCTTGCACAATGGGGAAAGACACACAAGGGTGGAGGCTGAAAACAGTTTTCCTCTTCTTAGTTGTGTAAGCCAAAAGAACTCAAGTACAAAGAAATAGAAGAACCCTATATATGGGTCTCAAACCAAACTCAACTAACTAAGGTGGCATACTAACTGAGCCACTAGAGTAGATAAGGATAGCTATCATGTAGCTATTATTCATGGGCGGTGTACCAACCGCGTCTGCAACTGACAAGTCGGTGACATAAATAGACAACAGTCACCCTGGCGTATCACGAGTGGAGCTCGATATCTCAACATCAGGTAGTTCGTCTGCAATTTCTTGCCCACCAGTGGCTTCTCCTGTGGGGATGCGAGACATGTGGTCGGCCATATAATGCTGCTTTCCTTTATGCACAACCACGGAGAAGTCGAATTCTTAAAGCAGAAGTAACTATCGAGCTATGTGTCCTATGGTGCACGGTTTATTAACAAGGTAGAGTAGGGCTTGATGTGGTCAACAAAGAAGGTAAAGGGTATAGCCAAAATATAATGCCAAAACTTCTTTACAACAAATACCATGGCTAACCCCTCTCTCTCGGTTATTGAATAATTCATTTCTGTATATGTGAGTTATCTACTAGCAAAGCTCACACGGTAGTCTAAGTTGTGTTCACTAGGCTAGCAGAGCACAGCTCCTACAATAAATTTAGAAGCATCAATGTGAACATGAAAAGTGATTGTCCAATCTGGGGCTTGTAGAATTGGAGTGGTTAGACCATTTTTTAGTTGCTCATAAGCGTGTTGGCATTCCTCAGTCCATTTGAATATGATCAATAGCTTGTATAGAGGTCTATCAATCAATGCATAGTTCAAGACAAACCGGCGATAATAAAATGTATGGCCTAGGAAGTACTAAACTCCCTTGTAATCAATTGGTAGTGGGAGATTGACGATAACCCTGACTTTCGAGAAGTCACTAGCAATGCCATTCTTCGACACCATGTACCCTAGAATGCATCCCTGCTTCATCCAAAACTGGCACTTTACAGGGCTCAATGAGAGACGATATAATCAACACCGTTCAAAGACAGCTCAAAGTTTGTCTATGTGCTCCTTCCAAGTGGAGTGAACACAGATCGTCCATGAAAACCTCTAACTCCTTCCTAAGCATTTACTTGAATATAGCACACATGAGCCTCTGTAAGATAGCTAGCACGTTAGTTAACCTGAAGGGCATGACTATGTAGGCAAGGACTCCCCACTCAGTGGCAAAGGCGGTCTTGTGCTGTGAGGGTGCACTTGCACTTGGTTGTACCCCGAGAAGCCATCCAGGAAGATTTAGGCCTCTTTACAAACTACTCTTTCAAGCATATGCTTGGTATATGGCAATGGATAATTATCTCTCTTCATAGTAGCATTTACCTTCTTGTAGTTGACGCACACTTTGATCTTCCCATTCTTCTTTAGTATGATGACTATGGGTGAGACCCAGTCTGTGTGCTCAATCTTGTAGATGAATCCTACTCTCATTAGCTTATCACTTTCCTCCTTGATAGAATGGGAATGATTTGGGTTCATGGGGTATAGTCGTTGCTCGACCGACGTTGCATGGAGCTCTCATCTGTTGTTTGGTACTACTTGGGATGAGACCGGGTTGGTTCCTCTTTGTGCACTCCTAGTCATCATGCGGATTGCCACTGAAGGCTCTTCTCGGGTCTTGCCAACTTCTTTAATAGCTTGCTCGTATTCCTCATTATCTGAGAATGGCATGTCTATTATAGCAAGGACATGCATCCAATCTCACTCCTCCTCAGGGGCAAGAGATATACTTAGTCAATAGCCCATAAAATTTCCTACTCTGGCTGCCACCCTTCAGCATAGAGGAGATAGCGTCTAGGTTGACCATCCAGGTGTCCATCTCTACTCTTATGGCTTCCGTTCGATTGCCTAGGAAGATCAAACCATTGCCCCAGTCTTCCGTTCGATTGCCTAGGAAGATCAAACCGTTTCCCCAGTCTTCTATGACTCTTGCATTGCGCATCAGGGTCAACCTAGCAGGATATCATAGTCCACTCCCTTCATGACTATAAAGTCAACCGAGAATTGGACTCTTGTGATTTTTACTAGCCAATTATTTAACGCATCGAATGGCTTCACTTTCATTTCTTTAGCTAGAGTGACGTTAAAGCTGGCTATCTTGACTAGTGGGTTACCCTTGGTCTAGATCACTGCATGGCTCAGCACACTTACTCTCGCTCCCCTGTCTACAATTCCTTTCCTTGTGGTGTCGCCTAGAGTTAAGACCAATAAGACAACATGTGTTTCAGTGCCCTCCCAAAAAGCATTGACATTTAAGGATTTTGACACTGAATGCAGCGTCAAACTCGGTATCTGTGTTTCTGCATCGTGTTCGTTCAAGTCAGTGGCACCCTGCCCTATTGGTCCTTCAACCCACTATTTCAGCTCCTGCCATAGTGACCGATGCTGCCTAAGAAAATCTCTTAGGCTTAGCATCACATGGGTCATTACCAGTGACGTGAGGAGATTGCTAGCTACTTGCCGCGCTCATGTCTCTGTACTTCTTGGCCAATGTCCTTGGCTGATTCACTGGCCTATAAGCATTAGGATTTGTTTATGCGTGGCACTGTTTGTGGTGCCACCGCATCTCTCGATTTTGGTGGTGGAGGTGACACCAACGTGCTTATTCTTGAGAGATCATCGATCTTGTCCTCCAATATAGGCTCAATTTCTTTTAGATGTTCTTCCTAGGCTTCTTTCACCCACTCCTTCACCTTTTCGATGGCTTCAAGTTGGCGCTTTGGGTTGTCAACCATCGCACTTTCTTTCTCAGTCGTCATTGGGGCCAACGTTTCTATTTCTGCATCCGTCACTTTGTTTCCTGCAAGCAGCATTGTGGAACTCTGTGATTTCAGCGTGACCTTTGCGTCTAGTTTCTTCCTCCTTCTCCTACAGCTCCTCTTTCCAATTGAGGTTGCATCTAACTAGCTAGGCCCTAGCAATCATATGCCAGCCTGCTTTGTTTGTGCGCGGGTCATGACATGCAATGGGATAGGCATGGCCTCCTCATCGAGTGTCCCGACACCAAATAACCATAATGGGACTGAGGGCTCGTTCATCAAGTTAGAGGAGGACTTTCGTCTAGGGAAATCAACAAAGAGGTGCGTGATTCTGCATTCATTGCATATCTGATTGGCCTTGTCTCGATTTGTTTGCTCCCATTCAGGGCAACACGAAAGGATATATTGTGGGTGACTACAAGCCCACAGCATGTGATTGGTTCTTGGGTCTAGCCTCCTAAGCCTCTACCTCTCCCTCTACCTAACGCCATCACTAGTAGTGGTTGGTATTCCACAAGGGCTGCATTGCCCTCTTTGTCATATGAGAGTAAGGGTGTTCGTAAGGCTCTTCGTTGTTCGGCTCTTCCACATAGTGGATTGGAGTGTAACTTGGTGGATAGGTCACGTAGGGTCCAAGTGGTCTAGTTATGCCCGTAGGATTTATCTCCATCCTAGGAATGGCTAGCTTGGCATCATTGGGTACTGGGAGAGCCAATGGGGTTTCCCTTCCAAAGAAGTTTGGTGGCCTATTCGCTAGGTATGGTTGATTATATGGTTGTGAGTACGAGAGTCTCCTCCTCAGTAGTCTACAATGCATGGCATTGTGGCTAAACGTATCACAATTGACACAAGCTTGAGACTGAGGATCCTAACACTCAACTGGCATGTGGTTTTTGCCACAATATACACATTGGACGTGAGGGCTCCATCCTCATCTCCGCTAGCTCTTAGCTTGAATCAGTGCCCTTGCCTTTATCTTGAGTACTCGGGCCTAATCTTTTGCTTGCCATTGAAGCTCTCTCGGGATTCCAAGAGGTAGTCTCTTCTCGATTCAAGCTCCTGGAATTTCTCTCACCTTAACCTAGTCATTGTCTCTAATGGCCTCTTTAAAGACTCTCGTCAGCACGTCTCGTTGTAAGCTCGAGTTGCCAGCCAAGACCTTGTAGAGTTCCGCTTCATACTCCATTAATGAATATTGATAACACTACTCTTTCGGTTGATCACTTACCAATAGGAATTCTCTTGAAGAGACTCCTCACATGGGTTATGTAATCCCAGATATCCTCCTTATCCCTTTACTTGACATTCATCAATTGTACAGTAGCAAGTTGTCAGAGTACCCAGGCTCAGAGAATCTCTTAATGAAGAGACTCTTGAGGTTGTTAAAGTCAGTTTGCTCGGCAACGTCTAGACTCGTGTACCAAGTTCTACCCTTATCTCCTAAGCACACACCAAAAGCTTGTGAGCACAAAGTAAGATCGGTGAGGCCGTTGGCCTCGTAGCCTTTCTCAAGCTGCTCTATGACCTCTACCTCTACCAGTAGAGTAAAACACATGTTCAAAATTATTTTTGCTTTGAGAAGAAGATGAATCCAACACAAGATTCTTCTTCTCAAGCATTAGTATAGAAATCAAGTTTGCAAAATCAAGGATATCATCCCTCATATTCATAGATGACTTGAAGCTCGTGTATTCATTTCCAAGTCCATCTAACCATGCATGCACAAAATCATTATCATCAACTACCACATCAATAGATCCAAGAGCTTCCACAATACTCTTGATCTTCATAAGCCATGATCATTAATGGACGGGTTCCATCTTTTCACTTGGTTCAACTCTGACTTTGAGCTACAACTTTCTGGCCTTTGTATTTACTTCAAACAACCTTAACAAGTTCTTCCATGCAATAGTAGAGGTCTCAGATTCATGCAAATATTCCATTATGCTCTCTATGACACAGACAGACAGCAATACATGACTTTACTCTGTGTTTGCTCCCAATCTTTCTTAGTCTTTAATTGTTATGCATTAGCATTTTATGCAAGAACTTTAGGTGCTACTGCCATATCTCGTTGCCATCGTGAACTTTCATACATGAAAATTATTTTTATCAAGGTTCTCACTCACAATCTGGTTGACAGAATACTTACACAAGATCTAAAGAACAGAACAGAATATGAACAAAGCAGAGATAGAATAGAGATAGAGGCTCTACATAAGGTTTACAGAGGGTTACAGAAGGTCATCAGAGAACATCAAATCCTCATAACTCATATTAAAACCATTCCAAACTATCAAAAACTATTTAATAAGCTTCCAAAAGATTTCAACCTTCATCAATCATCAATCCATGCTTCATACAGAAGAAAATCAGAACAAAACAGAAGCTATACAGAAGGCATCATAACCAATTAGAACCTTAATAGAACCTATCAGAACATCACATAGCTTCATATTTCTACTAAAAATCATCATGAGCTTCCAAAAAATAATCAATATCATCCAAAACACTCTCAAACACTTCCATTATCAACCATACATCACTCTAAATCCATCAAAAATCAACCATTCAGACCTCAAAAACAACAAAAATCAGTCAAAAATTTTGTCTTTTTCCACTCTCAACATATCCCCACACTTAGAAAGAAAGCGTCCTCGCGACCTAAGGAAAAGAAGAATATAAGTTCACTAAAGAGCTCAATTTGATCTTCTTTAGTATCTTTAACAATCACTCCACCACGACCCCAACTTATCACCTGTATCTCTAGAAAAGAATACTACTAAAGGAAAACTTTATTATTCATTAACACATCTGATAAACATAGCTGTTGAATTGGATTGATAAAGGGAAAAATAAGCATCATAGCAATGGGCCATTTGTTGATAGTACAATAAGCTAGGAATAGAGGGACCTAAAACGGATCGTTGATAGTAGGCATCAAAGAAGGACCAATCAAATGGATGGTTCTTGGAAAGATAAGCTAGGAGATCCACCCTCGGTTGGTTAGTGCTCTGCACATAAGTAGAAGTTGTATTCTGGCATTGGTTCAGGATTACAGAATCAATCATTGAATGCCATGAAGTGTCAGGGCAAGTAGACACTTTAGAAGAATAGCACTAAAACATGTCATCTATCCTCAACTCCAAATGGTTGACATATAAGGCGGGCACCAAGGCGAACACACGTAGACATGGAACCACCGGGCAGCAAGTGGCCTGCGTGGGGAGGGTAGGGGAAGAGGGGTGTAGGGGTAGGAAAGGGGGCTAAAAAGGGGGAAACTAGGGTTAGGTTAGAGGAGGGTTAGGTTAGTGTGACCAGGGTAGGTTAGTTGAATTAGGGGGACGGGAGTTAACTAGGGCAAATTAGTTAGCTAGGTCAGTTGGGTAACTAGTTAGGTGAGTCAACTAAGTTCATTAGGTTATTGAGGTGAGTTAACTAAGTGAATTAGGTTAGTGAGCTAGGTTGACTAAGTTAACTAGAGGAAGGGGTGGGAGAAGGAAGCAGGAGGCCGCGAAAGGAGGAGGAGGAGGGAGGCAGAAGGCGGAAGGGAGGGGAGAAGGCGAGGAGGGAGGGAGGCCGAAGGGAAGGCGAAGGGGAGCAGCGAGGCGCTGGGAGGAGCGATGGTGAAGGAGGCGAGGAGGATGGCGGAGACGGAGGGAGGGAGGGAGGGAGGGAGAAGGCGAGGAGAAGGGAGGGAGGCAGAAGAGGAGGTGGAGAGGGGCAGCGAGGCGCTGGGAGGAGGAGGCGGCAGCGAAGTCGATGGGCGAGGAGGAGAAGGGGAGGAGAGGATGGGACGGCGGAGGAAGAAGAGGACGAGGGAGGGAGGGGAGGGGCGATGAAGAGGAAGAGGGAGGGAAACGATGGCGATGGTGGGAGAGGACGATGGAGAGAGAAGGGGAGGGGCGATGAAGAGGATGCAGCCAAACATGTAAGTTGACTTTATTTGTTTTTTTTTAGTGTGTTTTTTTTGTTTAACGTGTTTTTCTTTTTGTTTTGTAAGTTTTATTTAAATAACATGGATGGGGCATCAGGGTGTGGGTTTGCAGGTTTTTTTTTGTTGTTTTATTTTTTTAAATTAAATTTAGTACGATGTTGTGAGTTGTTGTGTGTTTTGGGGGTTGGATGGTTTTGGTTTGGTTTTTTTTGTTTGTTTGTTTTTTTAAAAAAAATAATTGTGTTTTGTTTTTTTTTTGTTTTCTTTTTGTGTTTTGTTGTTTTTATGTTTGGTGTTTTTGTTTGTTGTTTGCTGTTTGTTGTTTTTTTTTTTTTGGGTTTTGTTTTTGGTGGTAAGGATGAATGGTTAAGGTTGTTTTTTTTTTGGGTTTTTTTTTTCTGTTTTGAAATTCATTAAAAGGTGAGTGCACCCTGGACCTGCGCACAGGCATGGGGTGGGAGTAAAAAAATTTGCATCGACGGTATCAAACGGGGCATGGATAGCGACACACGAGGCACAAACACCACGGGAGCGTCCGAGGTGCTGAAAACGAAAAATATGCGCGTTCACGCGCGACACGAGAGACACGGCCACACGTCAAGAGGAAGAAAAATTAATAAAACCCAAACCATACACTGGATCGAAAGACGGTAAAAAGAAAAAATGTACCGGGAGACGAGGAGAAGATGACATAAAACTGCAACACGGGTTCCGGGGCAAAATCAGGGTGTTTACATAGAAAAACACAATAAACGGCTCTAAAAATATATACGAGGATTAATATGGGAAAATCTATGCATTGAAACGCAGGGCGGAAAGAAGGAAAAATGTGTCAAATAATGTGCTCGACAAATCTATCATGTCAACACATGGTTTCAACCGAGAGAGGATGCGTTCACATGGAAAAAACCAAAAAATCGGACCCGAAAAGGGATTCGAAAATTAATATGGAATGATTCCTGCACCGAAATAAAGGAAAATAAAAAGATAAAATGTCTAAAAAAATATAATCGTCAGGGCTATCACATTAAATCTCAATTTGGATGGGTTAAAAGGCATTCGTATGGAAGAAACAAGAAAATTACACTAAAAAACACCAATGAAAAGTAATAACAAAAAATCCAGATGGCGAAACAGGGCCGAGAAAAAAGAAAAATTGTGCACGAAGGCTGTTGGATAAGGAGAGCCAATTAGAATGGAATTCTCAAAAGAGTAGGTTCGATTTACATGGAAAAATATTAAAAATATGCACGAAAAAAGCTAAAAAACGCATAAAAATTAATATTGGATGAACCGTGCATCGGAAGAACAGGGAACAAAAAGAAAAAATGGCAAGAGGAAGATGGAGGACAAGGCTGTCATGTCAGATGTGTGTTCGGAAGCAATAAAGATATGTTCCCATGGAAAATCGTCCAATTTATGGGAAATGCTTCAAAAATTAATAACTCAAGAACCATCGGTCGGAACAGGGGTTGGTGAAAAAGAAGAATGGGCAGTTCAAAGGGAGGAACAGGGATGTAAGGTTGGATTTGGATTCTGGCAAACATAGGATGCGTTCACATACAAAACGTCAAAACAAGGGATAAAGAGAAATAGGGAAGGAATGGCCCAAAGGGTGGGGTAAAGTTAGACAGGTGGGTGAAAAAGGAATCCCATGAGGGAAGAAAGAGGTCATGGCATACATCCATGATCAACTTGAGGCATATGCAGGAGGTATGCACATCAAACGCGTAGGGACGTGCCCTCACACTTAAAACCTTAACGGACAGAGTAGATTAAACGACACAACCACAGACTTGTCAACCGACTAGACGTTGGTGTCCCCACACTTAAGACATCACATACACTTGCAAACAGAAAACTAGGGTTAGAAACACTTGGCCCGTTTCGCATATGGTCGAAGGAATCGTCACTGTTACAGAAGGGTTGGAGTCGGCTGTAGGAGAGGTACCACGGCTCACTCCAGCATTCAGCCAGCATTGTAGGGACCATGCAGTAGCACCGAGGGAGGTAGCTGGTTGATGAAGCCCATTGGGGGAGGTGTCGTTGACAAAAGATAGTCACGCAACTCACAGACACTCAAATGGAATGAGAGAACAGTCACTCACCCCATAACTTACATCACTCGAGTTAATATTGATGGAAACCGAGATCTCATAGCCGGTTTAGGAATTGACAAGGGTGCGGTGCAGAGGGAGTATGCCAAGGTGCACAATTGATGGTGCATCAATGCGTCCGGCATATGTGCAAGCAGGAAGGCTAGGGAGCCTTGTAGTACTGTGTATAGAACACAGTGACGTGTCGTGTATTGATGGCAAAGACCCATCCCGTGGGTGCAGAGGGAAACAGAAACGTACCTGACTCCAATGGTCGTAACATCCCTCAATCCTCACCTCTCAATACTTGATTGAAGAAACATCTGTCACACTCAACCCGCCCTCTGTCTCACGCTCTGTTGAAAGATACAGAGGGTAGCCCTTTTTGAAACCCATTGATATAATCCTCACTGTCACTTGTGCAGAGCTTGTATGCCTTGTGCGCTTTTGATGGTGCAACTGTGTATCCCGCCCTGTGCCAGCATATAGTGCAAGAAGAAAGGCCAGCGAGCCTTATGGTGCAGTGCACAGGAACAAATCGTGCGTTGTGCATTGAAATGCCTATCCCTTGTGTGCAACACTCCGTTCACACATCTCACCTCTCATTTGATTTGAAGCGAAAGACTGGTCACTCATCCCACCCTTTGTCTCACTCACTGATCGATATCGAGGATAGTCCATACACACGTCCCCATCCTGTTAGGATGAAAGCTCACATCACTCAAGGGATTGGTGATGAAGATCATGCCGGCTATTGTTGTCATCAGGATGTTGAAGATGAGGCGTACCCAAGGAGGCAGCCAACAAGTCTGATACTTCAATGATTTGTAAGAAAGGTCATCTGTTAAGAAGGGCAAACGGATTGATATTGCAGAAACAATGCACCAAGGGAGGTGGCTTCAAATTACTTGCTGGAAAGGTACTGTTGATGAGTCAGCTATCTTGAATTGCGGGGTGTTACCACCTTTTCCATAGTCAACTTTCCGCCCAAGGGTGTTTTCACCTTTTCTTGGAACGAGGCCTGTTATGACAGAGAATTTCTTCCTTTTCTCCCATAACAATTTTGTTTGTTTGTTTTTTTTTGTTAATAAAGAGAACGGTAGAAGTACCATGTGTTAGGACCAACCTCGCCATCGTTGTTAGATCAGACGAGAAGAGAACAAGGTCGGGTTGAGAGGTATCTGTGAGGGGCTAATAGAATGAGACCACCTCATGAGGAAGATCATAAGGGCTATCAGAAGCACGAAGAGAATGACAGTACGATGCCCAAAAGGGAGAGTGTAGGTTGACTATGATTGTCAAGATCTCCAAGGAGGGAAGTACTTTTTCATATGATAGCCATTGATCAGGAAAGGATCATCAGAGGCATCGACGGTCTGCACTTGGATAGAGCCATTAGGATTGACAACAAGTACTATGGGCCCATTCACCATTGTTGAAGATTGCCAGGAAACTTGCCAAATCTCAAATCATAGGCTAGGACAAGATCACCTTCTTTGAACTCCTTGTGCTTGATAAAATTGTCATGATAGGCCTTGCATAACGTTTGAGTGGTTTCCATACACTGTAGGGCCATCCGTCGTATCTCATCCAAGCATTCCAAGTGCAGGAGGCGGCATTGCAGTGACTCGTCATCTCCCAAGTATTCTTTAACTGCCATTCACAAAGAGGGTAATTCCAATTCAACAGGGAAGACGGCTTCAGTACCATACACTAGCTGGAAATGGGTCTGTCTTCTAGCTGTCTTATGGGAGGTTCTATATGCCCAGCGGGCCTCTGTAAGTTGATCGTCCCAGTCATGATGATGTGTCACAATCGTTCTTGTCAGGATTGAGCAAAGGATACGATTGATGATTTCAACTTGGCCATTGGCTCTGGAGTAGTAAGGAGTAGACTCACGATGATGATGGATTTTATACAACTCCGTCAACTCCTCCATGATTTTATTAAGGAAATGAGTTTCTCTATCACTTACCAGCTCGAGGGGACTACCAAAATGGGTAATAATATTCTTGTACATGAATAGGGCTACGCTATTACCATCGTCCTGCTTTAGACCTTTAGCTTCACACTACTTTATGACATAATCCATACATACTAAGATGTATATGTTCTGCTTCCGTCTGGTGGGTGGATCAATGGGATCCACAAAATCAATCCCCCACTTCTCAAATGGCTTTATGGGAAGAATGGGTTGCAGTGGCATGGCACTTGTTTTGGTGGGTTTTCCCATTCACTAAGAAGTATCACATCTCTTGTAGTAGTCATATACATCCTTGTGGAGGGTCGGCCACCAGTATCTTGCTAATAGAGCCTTTTTGGCTGTCGCTTCTCCTAGGAAGTGTCCACCACATGGTTCGCCATGGCATGCTTTCAATACCATACCGATTTCATTCCTTGCAACACATCTTCACAGCACTTCATCTTTGCCTCTCTTGTACAGTGCACCGCCTAGCAAGGTGTAGGGAGCTGATTCTAACAGAAGCTTCTTCTTCTCATGGCTTGAGGTTCTAGGAGGATACTGTTGAGTTGCTAGAAGGTTGGCTATGTTTGCATACCAGGGAGTAACTGTTTCAACTAGAAACAAAGAAGCATCATGAAGATCTAGATCATCATGTTCCTCTTCTGTAGTTTGAGGGATCCGTGATAGATAATCGGCTAGGACATGGGAATGGCCAGGCTTAGTGACCACTTTAAAATCAAACTCCTAGAATAGGAACAACCATCTCATCAGTCTTCCTTTAACATCTGCTTTGTTCATCAAGAAGGGCAGGGCTTCATGATCAATGTAAAACTTAAAATGCGTTGACAATAGATAATGCCGAAACTTCTCTAGTACAAACACCATTGCCAAGCACTCAAGCTCTGTCACTATGTAGTTCCGTTCCCTATCAGTGACCTTCTGGCTTGCATAATATATTGGTTAATCTAATTTAGAGGGGCCCTTTTGACATAGGACAGCACCTAGCCCTTCAACTGATGCATCTGTGTGCACATGAAACTCCTTCGTCTAATTAGAAAGCTATAAGATAGATGCTTGGATAAGGTACTTTTTTAGGGTATTAAAGGCTCCTTCGTAGTCATCAATCCAAAGGAAATCCACATCTTTCCTTTTAGGAGCTTGTGCAGAGAGGCTGCCTTGGTTGCAAAATGTGCAATAAATCTTCTGTAGTAGCCCACATGGCCAAGAAATCCTCTCAATTGCTTGAGGTTTATTGGTGTTGTCAAGGCGGCAATCTTCTCAATCTTCACCGAGTCTGTTGCAATCCCTTGTGCAAAGACAATATGGCCCAGAAGAACTCCTGATGAAACGCCAAAGACACATTTATCGGGGTTGAGAGAAATCCCATACTCTTGGCATCTGTCAAAACATTGCTCTAAGTGTCCCCAATGCTCACAGATTAAGCTATAGACATAGAAGTCATCAAGATACACCTCAATGAAATCATGCAAATGATTCTGAAAGGCAGCCATCATTACTCTTTGGAAGGTAGCAGGAGCATTATAGAGCCCAAATGGCATCACTCTATAGGCATAGGTCCCCCATCTTGTGGTGAAGGTTGTTTTGGATTGGTCCTCTTCTATGATTTGGACTTGGTTATATCTGCTGAATCCATCCAAGAGGGAATAGAGCTCATGGCCTGCTAGTGTGTCCAACAAATGGTCTATAAAAGAGATAGGGAAATGATCCTTCTTCAAAGTTTTCCGTTCTTCTTGGGTACTATCACAATGGACGAAATCCATTCACTGTTAGCCACGGGATAAATGAACTCAGCTTCAAGAAGTTACAATAATTCAGTCTTCACCAGAGCAAAATAATTAGAATTCATACGCCTTTGTCTTTGCCTTACAGGTTTGGCATCGGGCTCTAGGTCAATGTGATGTTGGCATACTGTGGGATCAATCTCCTTTAGGTCTTTATATGACCAACCAAACACGTCTAAGTTCTCTTTAAGTAGGTCTCGCAAGATTACTAGTTCTTCTTCTGGAATATTGAGGCCCACTTTTAGGTGACGTTCAGTATCGTTAGTATCCAAGAATGTTACCTGCCTTTCACCTTCTACTTCACGTATGAATGTCCTACAGATTGCTTTTGGATAGAGGTCTGACTCTTTCAAGGGAGTAGTGTCATCGTCTAATGTTTCACTAGAACCAGTGTCCTCCTAATCAGATGACTCATTTGTTTGTTTTGATTGTTGGAAGGGTATCAGAGCTTTGTTTGCTTCTGTGCGAGTGGTGATTTCTTCTGGACTTAGGGATTCATCTTCAGAGGATGCGTTCAAAAATGTCACATAGCACGGACCTTCTAGAATCTGTGGCTTTGATGGTTCTAGCTTCTGTTGACAAGGGGCATCATCATCTTTTCTCCAGACTGAACGGTCATGGCGACAGGAGCCATTGGTGAACTTAATTTTTGTGCTTTTGATCCATTGCTTATGTAGATTGTGCATAGTGTGTGGTTCATTGGCTAACCCAAATGGAACCATGGTCGTTCCATCCAACACCCTAAGATCTTCGACCTCTACGGGACCCGTACGGACATCGACAAGATCATCCACTATCAGAGGATCTTCTTCAACTGCACTTTCATAGCCTGCTTCATTTTCTTCCTCATCATTTTCTTCCTCTTCCTCTGGAGGCTCTGTCTCTGCTTCTGTAGAGGCTCTGTAGAAGAAGAACAGATCTTCTGCTTCTGTCTCTGGCTCTGTCTCTATTACTGTCTCTGCAAATGACATGTAATAGGGAGAACAGTACATCCATGCTTCTATCTCACTATCAGAGGTGATTTCAAAAGTCAATTCTAGTTGAGACAGGAGGTATTCTCCCATGGACAAGGACTTTTCTTCCCTTGGTAGTTGGCTTACAGTGCCCACTGTTAGGGATTGTGCCTCTGTTTTCTTGGGAAAGATCTGTTTAACAGTCTCTTTGTCTCCTAATGTACCATCCGTCACTTCGTTGGAGGAGTCAGTTATGACTTCGATGGATGTGGATCCATTGCCTTTTTGCGATCCATACAATTTCAACACCACTTTGTTGGGTCCTCTACCTAGGATTAGGGTTTCTTTGAACCAGACCGTCCTGGCTCTCGCTTCATAAAGCCAAGGTCTTCTCAACAATAGAGGGTATGAGGTCCCATAAGAATTTGGTTTAACCACCAGATAGGTTAGCCAGTAATCTTTTCCTGCAATGGTTGTTTTTACGTATGGGAGGATGCCCAACGGTTTAATTCTGCTTTGGTCTGCCAATTTGATAAGCCACTGTATAGGTTGAATTCCTTGCAACCCTAAGTCCTTCATTGTCACATCCGTCATTATGTTTATTGATGAACATACATCAATCAATGCATTCGAGATAAAGCATCATTCAATCCATACACTAATCTATGGGGTTCTAGGATCTAGGAAGGTGTTAGCCACATCCACTTCCTTCACAGGTTTTGAGGCTCTATTGAACTTTGTTGTTGTTGCTGGGGAAGCAATCCTTAGGCCGGGTCTTCTTATCAAGATGCTTTTGAATTTCTTTCGAGAGCTAGGAGACAGCATCAGCAACTGTCGGAATGTTAAGTTCTTCCTGCAGTCATTGACAACCTTGCTTTAGCTTCGTCATACAATCTTGCACCTTCCATTGCAGCTTGCAGATTGACTGGTCTTCTCAATTCCACGAACTTGCGAACTTTTGGTTGTAGGCCTCTAAGGAACACTCCTTTCTGAATGCCTTCGCCCAAATGATGGTTAGTCAATCTTTTCAGGATGGATTCCATAAGCTTATACTCTTTCTCCAGATGCCTGACTTAGGTTCATGAACTCCTCTCGCATCCGCTCTTCAAAACCTTCACGCTTGAATTTAGTGAGGAAGGCCAACTTTAGGTCGTCCCGTGCGCCAAAAGTTCCTGCTGCTTGTCTCTCATACCATTGAAATGCCGCGCCCTTGAAAGTGGCCGGGAATATTGCGGAATATTGCTAACCAATACTGAGGGATTCTGGCATTGTTACCCACACATGCTACCATAAATTTTGCTACATGAAGATCAAGGTCTTCATTATACTCTCTCTTGAAAATTGGCAATAGGACTATATTTGTTCGCATGTCATCAATATTTCCAAGACGAATCTGACTAAGAAGGGGACCCTGAGTCACCATGGGAACTTCTGTAAAGAGTGCTTTTAGGGCGTCAAAGGAGGCTTATGCTGCAAGCTCGTTCTTAGCCTTGATTCTTGCCTTCTCTCTTCTCACATACCTCTGGACTTGTTCTAACGCTTGCCTCTTGATCGCGTCATTCATCAAGGACTTGGCTCCAACCAGTTGTTCAGTATACTCAACAGAACAGAATCAGAGAGGGGCTTCAATCTCGGGGGGATTCTCTAGTCAACATCTCCTCTATTTTCTTCTTTTCAACATCTCTGAATTTGGCTTTCAAACCACTACAGAGGGGGAGATATTCCATTTTGAAAGTATCAAAACTCATTCTTCTTAGGATCGTTGTTGTACTGTCATTATAATAATGCCAGCTTCTGAGGATTTCAATAGTGTATGTTGTAAAAAACACTTTGTCTACCAACTTCCTCTAGTGGGTTGCTAATTGGACAAACAGAAGATTGTCAGTGCACCAAGCATCCCACGTATCTTGCTATTGAGCATCCACGAACAAATCCCAACTCTTTTCCTTCTTGTTTTTGTGAGCTTCCACTGACCACAACTCCTAAACCTTCTTCACAATCTCCCACTTGATGATGTCTGGAAACTTCTCAATAAATACCAAATCTTCCATGGATAGTCATTCTCTCTGCTTCTATCCTTTAATTTGTTTCCAAACAATTTTTCACCAAGATGCAAGTTTCTACTGCTTCAACATGAAGAGGAAACAGTCCACCACATAGAGCTTGCATCATGATGGTAATATGTTTCCGCCATTGTGGGATGAACTTATTGTGGAAAGTGGCTTTGGCAATAAGAATCTCCAACTCTTCAGTGTGGAAGAAGGAAATTTGCAAACATCCATTCAATTCTTTTCTTCTTGGCAATGCCATTTCCTTCATTTTCAGCCTCTTCTGATGCTTGTTGATGGCAAGTTTCCCGGCAGCACACCAAAAACATGGAGTCCCAAGAGGAACACCAAGGAAAAGGGGATTCTTCTACAAGAAAATCTATCTTGTAACATCAACAAGCTTGTATTTCATTCTTTTGATGATCAAAACAAAGAAAATAGCAAATCTTCATGTAGCATCATAGTAAATATCTCCCATGGATTTGATAGAATCAACCATAATCTTCAATATCTTTAGAGAATCCATCAATAGAACAATGAGTATAAAAGAATACACCATTTTTTAATGGAAATAAATCACATAGTATTCATCTTTATTGTCTTCATAGTTTTCTCACTTGATCTCTCATATACAGATACACTGTTTTGATAGAAATTAGACTACCTCTGGCTCTCTCTCTCTCTCTCTCTATAGTACATCATCTCCTCACTACAATACTCAATAATGACTCTCCAAAATCCTTCTTAGGTCGTGGATACACCTCCCAAGAGGTATGTTTGATGCGAAGAGGCACCAGAGCCACTACAGTGTCTCTTCATAGCTTACTTCTGTCTCTGTTACTTCACTCTACACTTCAGTTTTCAGCAGCTGCTTCTTCCATTTGTTTTAGCTCGTTTAAACCTAGATTCATCATTTTCAAAAGTTAGAAAACTTTTGCAAATTCACATATATATTCTACATAACACTTACAAAAGATCTACAGAACAGGAACAAAGCAGAGACAGAACAGAGATAGAGGCTCTACAGAAGGTTTACAGAGGGTTACATAAGGTCATCAGAGAATATCAAATCCTCATTACTCAGACTAAAACCATTCCAAACTATCAAAAAATATTCAATAATCTTCCAAAACATTTCAACCTTCATCAATCATCAATCCATGCTTCATACAGAAGAAAATCAGAACAAAACAAAAGCTATACAGAAGGCATCAGAACCAATCAAAACCTATCAGAATATCATAGAGTTTCATATTTCTACTAAAAATCATCATGAGATTCCAAAAAATAATCAATATCATCCAAAACACTCTCAAACACTTCCATTATCAACCATACATCACTCTAAATCCATCAAAAATCAACTGTTCAGACCTCAAAAACAACAAAAATCAGTCAAAATTTCAGTCTTTTTCCACTCTCAACAGCAAGATGGGAGAATATAAGAAATGTGATATTGAAAAAAAACAACAAAGGTAGAAGGAGCAAATAAAATCAGTATGTTCTACCACAACAAAACAAGAATAACATCCAATACAGAAATCTATCCTAAATACTCATAATTCAGCCCATAGATTCTTGAATAAAAAAATGATTGAAAACAACAAATAATCTTCAAGAAAATGGTACCAAATTTAGGTTACATTGTAGACAATAGAAGGAAAATGTTATCTTGAAAATGTTGCAGTCCACATTTTTTCTAAATGAGAAAACGATATTCAATTTTTAGAAAATTGGTACAAGATTTGAAGTCACGTCATAGAGAGCCAAGAACAATCTTGGTGTCATGAGTATTACTAATCACATTTTTCTTAAATGAAGAAATCATACTAAATGACATCATCTTTTCAGAGATAACGACAAACATTCAGGTTACGACCTCAACCGCCCCAATAGGGCAACATCCTAGAGGATTTCGATTACATATGAGAGATAGATCCAAAAATATGCATACAAGGAGTTACAACCAAGACAGTCACTCTTCACATGACTTCACATGACATTCAAGGGTTTTTTTATACATAGTAAATAAGGCATCTACATGCATACTTTGTTCAATATGTAATTCAAGCATTAATATGTATAAATGCAGTTGAGTGTAAAGATTTACATATGGATTGCACGATACAAGGAGCTTAAATATTTATGGACACAATATAAATATAGATACCACATCAAGATAAACATATGCACGAACACGATATGACTGAGCAAGAACTTGTGGAGATGAAAATTTGATCATGGAAGCACTACCCTTGATTGTAGAGGAAGTGGGACTATTTATTGAA
The DNA here is from genome assembly GCF_053477565.2 of Lygodium microphyllum. Lineage (NCBI taxonomy): Eukaryota > Viridiplantae > Streptophyta > Polypodiopsida > Schizaeales > Lygodiaceae > Lygodium > Lygodium microphyllum. The sequence continues at coordinate 130,061,628 of NC_141155.1, forward strand.
CATAATGTATCTAGCTATCTCCAAGTTATTGATGAGCAAATCTAGTAGTTTGGTATCCCAAAGAAGTATAGGATTGAACATTTTGAATGCACTAATGAAAGTGGGTTTAAGAATCAAGCTCAAGAGATATAATAGATGCATGCTATAACATGGGATGTGCTAAGATATCAAGCTCTACATGAGCTAGCATCCACTATACATCTTGATGATATGGCAAGATATTCTTCACTGGCGTGCTAGGTGACTGACATGAGGATATCAAGAAGGCCATCCAAACCTCATCACTTTCCTCCAATATAGCCTGTCTCCAAGCTGACAGTGAATCAAAATTGTGACAAGATATTATTCATCAGCATGTTAGGTGATTGACATGAGGATACGTTATTGATTCTATAGCCAGACTACACCCATGTGATCCACCCTTGGTTGTGGCACATTCATGGTGCCACTTTTCTTTCCTTTGCAATTTCACACTTAGTGACTGTGTGTACATACATTCTAGTACTTTCATTCATGTTGTAGACTTAGTTTTTCTTTTGTGAAGAAAAAGAAAGAAAGTAGAATAAGATTTAGTCCTATCTCTCTGTGTTCTCAAGTCTCCATTGCTTTTGTTAATATGTGCTCTTGGGTGCTTCACCTCTTATTAACCCCAAGTCGAGATGGCGGAAAAAGAAAGGGAAAGGCAAAAAAAAACATGGAAAAAGAGCAAAGACACGCAGGCGATCTCCAAAACTAAGCCAGGGCAAAAAGCACAATTTTAAATGAAAGGCGCCTCAAAGAACTTGGAAAACTCTTGTAAAAGAGCGCCAAGCTCCCTCTTGTGCCAATTGTAAAATATTAGACGCGTGTAGGCTAGAGGCATAAGGCTAGAAGAGGGAAATGGAAAAAGGACCTTGCCACAATGGCCGGTCATGTAAAAAAGGGATGGGTACCCATGGGATTTTAGGGTTTGTATATATAAAGTTCAAAAAGTGAATGAGAGCTCATTCTTTGATGTGTGGCTAACAAGAACTCTCTTCTTCTTCTCTCCTCATCTTCTTGCTTGTGTGTGCTCTTGAGAGAGGGAGTATGAGAGTGTGAGGGAGTGAGTGTGTGAGAGTGAGGGATCAAGAGGGTGAAGCTCTTCACCATCTCCTCTTCTCTTCTTCTCTTCTCTTCTCCCTTCTCTTGCATGCGGCTATGGAGGATGGAGCTTGGGGATGGAGGAGGCTTGAGGATGCTTGAGCTCGCATCTAGGATCGTGGAGCTACCGGGGTGTGCGAGAGAGGAGGCAACTCGTATCGGCATCAAGGTAAGCTCACTACACTCATAGGATCGACGGCGCGTCGGCTAGGTGAGAGATAGCCATTAGAGCTCACTTGAAACACTTGAAGCAATAAGCGGTCCGTGGGTCTTGGTGGTTGAGTGAAAGCTCCCACTACATTTTGATTCGATTGCCAGGACCAACAGATTCAAGGTTGAGCACTTGCGTGCCTCATATCGAGCATCGAAGTAAGGGATTTATCCCCGAAACGGAGCTTGAGATAGGTAGGAAGTTTGGGTATTTTTTATCCTTAAAACAAGTAAGTATTTTGGAACATTTTGTTTGTTTGATGATTGGGAAACATGGAGAAATTATTTTAGTTTTTTGCTTTCGATTTTTGTTGCATTTAGCGTAGGTTAGGATTAGGAAATTGCATCGGAGAAGGGTAGGATTTACTGTTGCAAAACAGGGTAAAACAGGGCAAAAATCGTGCAAAAAATGGTAAAAACCTCGCTTGTGATGCCTAAGATCGCCAAGTGAGTGATTGGGGGCATCAACACCATACTCGGGAAGGGGCATAAGAGCCAAGAGGCCAAGGGAGAGCTCATTTGTGACCAGTTCTATGAGAGAGAGAGAGAGAGAGAGAGAGAGAGAGCCATTGCACGATTCGATCCAATCGCATCATCGATGAGCCTACAGCTCTATTCAGGTATATGAATTCCTTCTCCTATCCCCCTAGATAGGATCTGGAGGTTTATGCTTGCTATGATTGATTAAATCGCAAGAATCGAGCAAAATAGACCTCTCGCTCTGTCGTAGTCGTGCCGCATCCGACCTGTCCAAACGGTCGCTTCTGGGCCGATTCCCAAAATCGGCCCTCGACTCTCTTTCGTTCGGCCCACTCGGCCCGAAACCCTAATCGGCCCTCAGCCCGGCCCTCGGCCCAGATCTACTCGGTCCGTCTGAGTCACATTCGGCCCTCGGCCCGTTCGAGTGACCTCGTCCGAATTGACCATTCGGCACGTCCAAGCCAACCTGTCCGAGCGACTTTGTCCGAGTCTGCGCCCTGGCCTGTCCGAATCTACCGTGTCTGAGTCACGAATTCGGTCCTCTGCCCATGCACCTCATCCCGTCCGAGTGACTCACTCGGACCCTACAATTTGGACCAGCTGGGCCGAGTGAAATTTTTTATCAAATTCTCAGAAATTTGACTTGACCCGGCTAGAGCTCAGCAGCACAAACTGTCGAAAGTCCTTCTGATGCTCAGAACTTGATTCTAGCACACGGAATAGACGAAATCATAGGGAGCAGTTTGGTTAGCAGCGAGACCCATAGACCTAGACGCAAAGCGCTGAGTAGTTAAAACCTGATTGGCCAAAAACAAACGAGACAACATATTAGAAAAATCCTGAACCCTGTCGAGGCGGCTACAACAAGCCTATCAGGCCCGAAACAAAGCGAGAGTGCGTAAGATACTTCGAGATTGTTTACTGCACTCACCTTGAATTTCTACACTTGAATGCACTTAAGGAAATTGAAAGCCTGATTGAGCACAAGTACACGAGAAGCGACACGCACACTGAGTGATCATAAATTGAGAATTGTATTCAATAACTGAAGAAACTCACTCAGATAAACCACTCAAGGAACCCACCAATAGGAGAGGACCCAAGACGTAGACAAACCATCAACGCGCAAAGTAGGACCAAGCGGATGGCAACGACGTGGATTTGACAAATCTACTCAACCTGATCAACAGCTTGGGGGAGCACGACAACACGACTATGGCAGAAGAAGGTTCAGATCATAGGTCTAATGAGGAACTCAACTTGAACGTCTTCCCGGAGGCTATTCAGCAGAGCTGGTTAGCAGCTACGATGCACACACCCAGTACGAGCACCACGGCAGGACGGCAGACGCTATCATCGCAGGCCTAGAGGAAGAGAGAAAACTAGCTCACAAGGCTTTGCGAAGCATAGTCGAATACAATAGGGACCAGCATGCTAGGAACCAAAGGCAAAGCACAAAGTTGCGTGAGGTACAACGAGTGCTGAACTTAGCAGGTAAAAACCAAACAGATCACGAGAGAGCCCTTAAAAGGAGACTTGACATTGAGCGAGCTTCTCATAAAGCAACTGCTAAATATCACAACAGCAGAGCAAAGTGCCGCGGTACTAGCGACATCGCTGCTCACAGGATTAGGAGCGAACCAAGGCTCAAAGAGCCAGTCTAAAATCCCTATTGTTGCCAAGCAACTCAACAAATACCAACCCCATGACAATTCATACAACTTTGTAGAGTAGTTCGAGCAAGTCTGCGAAGCCAACAGCCTCAACGACTTGACTCAACGCTCTCAAGCGTTTGGGCTCTGCTTAGGTGACAAGGGAAGGACTTGATATACAAGCCTAGATGTCGCAGAACGAGCCAACTTTAGTGGTCTCAAGGATCTCTTCATTAAGAGATTTGCCGAGCCTAGATACTCCAATAATCTACTAGTATGCTTGATGAACATCAAGCAGAAAGAGGAGGATATTCGTGACTACGTGACCCACGTGAGGAGTCTCTTTCTGCTTGATGAACGTCAAGCAGAAAGAGAAGGAGGACATTCGTAACTATGTGACCCACGTGAGAAGTCTCTTCAAGAGAATCCCTATGAACGAGCGACCAATTGAAAGAGCAATTTTGACTGTATTCATTAGCGGAATTCGAGACGAGGAGTTATATAAGGCTTTGGCACGCAATTCGAGCTTGCAACGAGATGCGCTGGCTAGAGTGTTTAAGGAAGCCATCAGAGTCGATGATCGGCTGAAAGAGAAGAGCTCCAGGAGCTCGAACCTAGAAGAGACCAACTTGTGAGGCTCAGACAGAGCGTCAGCCTCTACTGAGCGATCAGTCCCATCATCCCAAGATAAGGGAAAGGCCACTAAGACGAACCAAGACTTGGGTGATGTAAAGATGGAGTTAGCCAAGTTGCAAGACATGTTGAGACGACCAACGCACCCACACGTCCAATGCGTGTACTATGGCCGAAACCACTTGCCAGCTGATTGTCAAGACCTTGTGCTAACTGCGGTAGGTTCGGTCATGACGTTGCGCATTGTAGATTACCAAGAAGACTTCCGTACTCGCAACCCTACGGCCAGCCTTACCTAGCGAACAGGCCACAGCCATTCTTCGAAAGGGAAGCCCCATTGGCCCTTCCTGCGCCTAACGACATTAAGCCAGTTGTTTCTAGGATGGAGATAAACCCTACTGGCATACCCAGACCACCTGATCCTTACGTGACCTATCCACCAAGCGATGCTCCAATCTACTATGTGGAAGAACCAAATGAGAAAGAAACTTTATAGTCATGAAGGGAGTGGACTACAATATCCTATTAGGCCGACCCTGGATGCGCAACGCTAGAGTCATCGAAGATTGGGGTAATGGCTTGACCTTCCTTGGCAATAGAACAGATATCGTGAGAATAGAGATGGACACCTGGAAGACCTCACCAGCAGTCGACTTAGATGCCATCTCTGCTATGCTCAAGGGTGACACCCAGGTCAAGAAGTCCTATGGGCCCTTGACAAGTATATCCCATGCCCAGAGGATGAGCGAGATTGGATGCACGTCCTTGCTACAATCGACTTGCTGTTCTCAGATCATGAGGCGTATGAGCAAGCCATCAAAACAATTAGCAAGTCTAATGACACACCCTCCGTACCAGTCTGCATGATGGCAGGAACCCTTCGTGGGAAACCTAAGCCTGTCAACTTCCAGGTCCCAACCAACAAAAGGGAACTCCAGGAGATACTGGAATACAACGGACAAGCTAGTTGGCAATCCAGCTGCAAACTTCAAACCAATCCAAGATCTCTTAGATGAATCTAAGTGGCAATGGACCAGAGTGCATGACTTAAACCTCATGTATAACTGGGCCCTAGTTCCTGACCAGTGACAAGAGATATACCAAGCCCTAGGAGACGACGAGCAGTCTGACGAAGAGGACTCTATTGACGAATACAAAGACTACCAATCCTTCAGTGGACGAAAGTGAGGGTGAGGTGGATACCATGGAATACGACACTGAAGGACAAGAAATAGAGCAAATACGAGCAGATTCCAAGACCCAGAAAAAGAGTATCTTTAGGATAGAGTGAGAAGTCATGTGCATGGAATGTGATCAAGCCTGGTTGGAACATGTAGGAGCCATAGACCTTGAGCAAGCAGGCCTAGCCCAGCCAGGAACAACATCAGTGCTTAGGACAAAGTCGCCGTCCGAACTGCGCCCACCAGGGGAGACCACCTCTTCTAGCAAGGAGACGGGGAGTTGGACTCTAAGTCAGAGGTTAGTTCGGATAGAGATCCAGAAATCCCTAGGCCACCTATGGCCAGATGCACCAAGGGGGACCTACCCCTCCACCTGAGGCGCAGACGATTAAGGCAGAAAAAGGCAAAACAACGCAGGGATACACGAACGGAAGAGCAGCGAAAACCGCATGACCTCCCTAAACAATTTACGAAATTCAAAAAAGGGGATGGGGTAGTAGTTCTATTAGGTTCCAAGCGCCAACAAGGGCAAACGAGCAAACCAATCGAGGGACTAGCCAAGGTCAAGGAGGTGAACCTAGCCCAGGAAGGGGAAACACCCCAACCAGTCTTCATTGCCGATGACTTGACTGAGGAAGAAGAAACGAGTCTTGTCGCTCTCTTGCGAGAGTACATAGACGTGCTCGCCTGGTTCTTAGAAGAGCTTAAGGGGGTAGATCCGAGTGCCGTGACTCAAAACATACCCATGACGCCAGACGCAACACCAGTCAAGCAGCAACCATACCCTATGAATCCAAAACACGCTCATGCTATCAAAGAGGAGATTGATAAGCTGATGAGAGCAGGATTCATTTACGAAATTGAACACATAGACTGGGTATCGCCCATAGTCATTGTGATGAAGAAGAATGGAAAAATCTGAGTGTGCATCAATTACAAGAAGGCAAATGGTGCTACTAAGAGGGAAAACTATCCATTGCCATACACCGAGCATATTCTTGAGAGAGTGGTAGGCAAGGAAGCCTACAATTTTCTAGACGGCTTCTCAGGGTACAACCAGGTGCAAGTGCATCCTGCGGACAAGCACAAGACTGCCTTCGCCATTGAGTGGGGCATCTTTGCTTACATAGTCATGCCCTTCGGGTTAACTCATGCCCCTATCACCTTCCAACGCCTCATGTGCACCATCTTTAAAGACATGCTTTGCAAGGAGCTGGAAGTCTTTGTCAACGACCTCTGTGTCCACTCGACCTGGATCGAACACTTAGACAAACTCCGTGCAGTCTTTGAGCGGTGTCACTTATATTGTCTCTCCTTGAACCCCTTAAAGTGCCAGTTTTGGGTAAAGCATGGATGCATCTTGGGGCACGTGGTGTCGAAGAACGGCATTGCCACTAACTTTTCGAAAGTCAAGGTTCTTGTTGACCTTCCACCCCCAATCAACTATAAGGGAGTTCAATGCTTCCTAGGCCATACAGGGTACTATCGGCGATTTGTACTGAACTATGCATTGATCGCCAGACCTTTGTACAAGTTGCTGATCGTCTTCGAATGGACCGAGGCTTGCCAACGAGCATATCAAGAGTTGAAAAATGCTCTAACCACAGCACCAATTCTATGAGCCCCAGATTGGACCGTTACTTTCCACGTGCATATCGATGCTTCTAAGTTTGCCGTGGGGGCATTGTTGTGCCAACCTAGTGAATGCAACTTAGACTATCCAGTGAGCTTTTCTAGCAGACAACTCACTAAGACGCAAATGGACTACTCGACAACAGAAAGAGAAGGATTAGCCACAGTGTTTGCTATGAAGAAATTTCGGCACTATCTATTGGCCACACCCTTTACCTTTTTTGTGGACCATCAAGCCCTGCTCTATCTAGTAAACAAACCTTGCGCTACAGGATGCATAGCTCGGTGGCTCCTTTTGCTCTTGGAATTCGACTTCTCCATGGTTGTACGAAAAGGAAAATAACACTACATGGCTGACCACATGTCACACATTCCCACGGGAGAAGCCGCTCGACAAGGCATTGTTGACGAATTACCCGATGCCCATCTATTTAACCTGTCCAGTGAGAGAGATTTATTCAAGGCTGATCTAATGCCATATTGGATGGATGATATAGTCCAGGTGCTTAAACACGGACTGCCTGATCGACCGATAGAAAAAGCCCGACTTAGGCGATTAATCCTTAAGATCTAGCCCTATCAGCTGATCGCAGGCCAACTCTATAGGCTGGGGCAAGACGGATTGCTGCGCAGATGCGTATGCGAACATGAGATGCACGATGTGCTCTCAAAGGCACACAACGGCATTGCTGGAGGGCATTTTAGCGGAGATACGACAGCACGAAAAGTGTTACAATCTCAACTGTGGCGGCCCACGCTTTTTCGTAATGCAGCACAATTCGTCAAGCATTGTGACGAATGCGAACGGACAAAAGTCCCAATTCGCAAAGATCAGATGGAGTTGACCCCAGTTATTACATGACAACCCTTCAAAAAATGGGGAATTGACTTCATAGGACCCATCGTCTTGCGGCATAGTATTCACATGTCAAGTACATCATTGTGGCCATGGACTACCTCATGAAAGGGGCAGAGGCAAGAGCGACACGAAAAAATGACGCTAGGATGACTGCCAAGTTCTTATGGGAGCAAGTGATCTCGCGATTCGGCTGCCCCATCGAATTGGTCAGTGACCAAGGCACACACTTCATCAACAAAGTGATAGCGCATCTCCTGTCCACCTTTCTCATCATCCATCGCAAATCCTCGCCATACTACCCTCAGGCAAACGGTCAGGAAAAATCCACGAATAAGATTCTTGTCAATGTCATGACCAAGGTGGTCTCAGCCTCATACAGCGACTGGGACAACAAGATGATGGCAACTTTATGGGCTTACCACACAGCTTATAAAACGGTTGTCGGTCAAACCCCCTTCACGCTGACCTATAGAACTGAACCAGTTCTACCATTAGAATTCTTTGTTCCTAGCCTGAGAATAGCACTTCAAGAATGATGGGAAGGGAAGGAGGCATGGACGCAACGCTTGGTTGAACTCGAACACTTCTCAGAGACTCACCTTCTAGCCACCCATGCGCTTATATGTGAGAAGGCCCGACGCAAGAGTTGGTTTGACAAGCATGTCAAGCAGCGCAACTTTGAATAGGGCGACTTAGTGCTTCTCTACTCAGTTAAGCAGCATAAGCAGAAAATGAAATTTAGAGGCATTGGACCTTTCAAGGTTCGTGCGATCAGCCGCACAGGCAATGTCGAGCTCAAGACCTTAGACAATGAGGGCATAGGCTTCTTCAATGGCAGTCGTGTCAAGAAGTACTACCCTTCCACCCATCCTTTACACAAGTCCCCAATGTTAGAACCACCTGTCAAGATACGAGTGGCCACAATCATTAAGATTGATGATGAGGATGAGGAAGCCGTAGAGCCCGCATACCTCCATATCACGGTCACTGCAAAACAAACATGCGCTTTCAATGCTTTGATCGACGAGGGAGCAGACTTCAATGTCTTAGCCCACAATCATTGGACTCAACTTGGCAGACCACCAATTTAATCCACTAATGCGAAATTAAGCCAATATAGGGCCCATTCCTACGCACTTCTTGGCAAGTGCAGAGTCGCCATTTCTATTGAGTCTGAGACTGTCCCAATGATTTTTTACGTGTTGCCAAATGCTAAAAACGCAGACATGGAGTCGCTACTGGGGCACACTTTCAAAAAACAGACTCACTGCAATGTTGATTATGAGTCACAACGCATCCACCTCGCAATAGGCAACGTTCACATTGTCACAGCTTTCAGCAAGGGCTGCGCGACCTCATCACTGTCCACAACGCCACCAGTAGAAATATCCGTAACCAAGTCCAAGGAGGGGGTAGTGCGCGGCCGCCACCTCCCAGATTTCATGAATCACAGCCCACAACAGCAAAACCTAAGGCCCAATAGCCTAGATTTCAATGGCAGTCAAAGCAGCCGCAACCGATGCTGCCTAGGAGTCGACGCTCCTACCTATCCTTATAAAACCAAAAATTCTAAACCTAAAAGGCCAAGACACAGCCACAGAATGCGCCGCATGATCAAGAAAAGATGGGTCCCTAAAGCCCTCTTGCATGCATAAGGCTACTATGTGGGCAACACCTGGCTATGGATCCCTAAGGTCTACACGGCCAAAGGCACTACTCATACACCGCTCTCAAGCTTGATCAACCCAAGCCCCATAAACCCTCCAAACCATAAGCCCCACTGCTCTCCAAAACCATAGCCATCTGACTCATCCACACCTAAACTCAAGAGAGTCACAAAATCCTATCAGCGCAAACAACATACTTCGTTACAAGAGTCATCACCCGACCAAGTCAATTCGACTCCCTAAATCCAACTTGAATGCAGCAGTCCGTCTGTCGTGGCTGCCCCTAATCCACTCATAATCCAAGCAACCCAACCGCAAACTCAAGAATACTTCCAACTGCAACTCTTTGTTGCCACAGGCTCTAGTCCTAGCAAACCTCGACTACTCGTCGGCCTTACTCCCTCTTATGAATGCAAATCCTTTTTAGCGCTAGCCGCCGACCTCGCTGAGGACACCGGGGATGATGTGATGGAATGCATTAAACAACTAGACACCACCTTCATGTCGCTAGCACTAAGCTACGACCTCTTGGACTTAGGATTATTGGAGGAACCTTTTGCAACTGAAGTTAAAACGATGCCATGCTCCTGGAAGACCTTTGAATTTGCATTCCCAAAAGCTTCTCGCTCCGCTGCTGATTTGCTCAACAGCGAGATCTCCAAGGAGCAAGCCATCAAACAGCACCTCATCACATCATACGATCAGCGAACCACTTTTTCTATCATTGATCAAGAAATCACAGTGTTATCAAAGCTCACTAATACTGACTCCCCGTTCTTGAGGCATTGGTACACTCTTAGGCTGCAATGGAAAGTTGAAGGGTGCCGTATAATGACCAACGCTGAGCAGCGCCGCACTAGCAAAACAACGGAATACAACCCCACATATATCGCGCCAACCTCATATAGAGTGTTAACCACTCTTCAAGGCTGACCCATGGAAGAACAAATCAAAGGACACCCCTACCTGAACCGCTTGTTGACTGAGGAAGAGTTACACATTGCTAGCCGTGTCAACTCTGGTGACTTCTTAACATATGTTCTCACATACATCACGCAAGTGGGGATTCAACCCTCTGATCTGGACCACGAAGCTCACTTAGAATACAACCCCCAGTTCTATGATTGGCTCCTTCACAAGTAACTCCTACACCACCATGCCGAACGCCCTTGCCCTTCTAACCCTAAATCCTAGGAAGGATTCTTCTCAAGCTGGAAGGGGAAGGGGTAAGGTGAATAAGGTGAATCAAATCAGGCCAATTAAATCAAAATTAGTGAAACACATAAACATATATTATGAAAAACGGATGGGGTAGGAAAAAGGGTATGAAAACTTTGAAGTAAAGGATAAAAAGTCAAAGTCTGGAAATGAAAATCTACATTGGTTCGTAATGAATTCATGCAAAAAGCATAGAATTTTTCTTTTTTAGCAATCAGCAAATTACTATGTGGAAAGATAAAATTACGGTTTATGACAAGAACGAAAAATATCGCAACAAGACCATGCCCACCAGCTTCCATTCACGGAAGAGGAGAGAGCGCAGTACAGCATCACCTTGGAGAGCCACGCCTACAACCAACTAAAATTCCGAACTATTCACAACTTAGAAGGATTGGTGGCCAAAGAAGAGGTGGCTAGGAGAGTCATTGAAAACTGCAACTTCACCAAGTACCTGGAAAGATTCGCACAAGAACCGGACCACACAAGGTGCATGAAATTTCTCATACCCGACAACGAATGCAGCACCGTCACAATAGGAAGGGGACAAAATGCCAAGCAATTGTTGGTTCGCTTATCCCCTGCCTTGGTAGAAAAGGCGTTGGGACTAGAACCAAAAATAGAAAAGAAGCAAAAGAGGGATGTGTATGCCATGCTGGGGATGAGAAAGGAGGACGAGCTGACAAACGACAGCATCAACATTCAAGATATCCCTGATGCAAAAATCGGACTGCAGGCAAAACTGATACACACGCTCTTTTCTAGCCAGTGCTACAATGCATTGATGCACTAGATCAATGTGCCAGTATTGGAGAATGTCGTGGCTCATACCCTGTATGAAGTCGATTGGAATGGCTATGTGCGCAAAACCATCGACCAGGCGGCTAAAGCACTGGCTTTGGGAAGCATGCCAGCAGGTGGAGGGTCGCTAGCTTCCAAGGCCACAGAGAGGAAGAAGGCCTCGTCTAAGGCCTCATTTATCGGCTACGGAAGCATTTTGGCTGCGCTCATCCAGGAGGCAATAAAGGAGACAAAGAATGCAGAAGAAGAAGAAGGAGAAACACCGGATAGGTCGCCCCCTCACCAGGACAAAGAAGGGTCCATCAATAGAACTGAGACCGAGGAAGAAGGGGAAGAACAGAAAAGCAAGAAGATAACCAAGAAACCCAAGAAGAAAACAGCCCAAAGGAAGAAAGAGGATTACGAAGGCCGCAAGAAGGAGAAATAGGACTTGGAAAGGGCCAAAAAAGAATCCCTTAAGGAGGCCAAGGAGAGGGAGAAGAAGAAGAAACAGGAAGAAGAAAAGGAAAAGGAGGAATTACAGAAGGCAAAGAAGGCGTCAAAACAGGAGGTTGAGGAGAGGAAAAATAAGGAAAAGGGAGAAAAAGACAAAAAGGAGGAAGAACGCCAAAAAATAGAAGTGGAAAGGCAAAGAAAAGCCACAGAGGAAGACGAGGAACTAAGAAGGAAGGAGGAAGAAGACCTGGTTGAGACTACACACCGGTCTATCGAACAATAAAGTAGGGCAAATGAATTGGGGAATCTGAGCCCGCAAAGAGAAGAAGAGCCTGGTTCTAGCACACAGGCACCAAAAATCGTGTCGCCCACTGTCATTGAGGGCAAGGACAAAGCCCCAATTCACCCGATTCCGCCCCTCATGGTGCCTCGCACCGAACCAACCACCATCACCCCCAGCATCCTGACTAGTGCTAATGTTTCAAATTTCGTGGCATGGATGCAATACTTCATCAACAAAGAAATGGGCTACGGACAAAGCACCGAAACTACGGCCACAAGGCAAAAGAGGCCAGCCACTGATGTAGAATCAAGGCAAGACCCTAAACGGCAGAAGGTGGAAGACTCGACATCACCAACCCAGACAACAATGACGCCATCAGCTTACTACAACGAGTACGTCGCTGAGCTACTCTCCCAATTGGAGAAAGCTAAGGAGGAATGAAATATAGCTGTGGCTGAGTTAGCGGCTAAAAAGGAGTCAGTAGAGCTACCTTCCAACTCGACAAAACTAGAATGATAGTCATGCAGCAAAGGGAGATCTCGGATCTCAAGCAAGAAGTGAAGGCTAAGGACGATAGGAAAGAGCACTGGAGGCAGCTACTAGACAATGAAACATAGGAACTTGTGAAAATGCAGAGAGAACACAAGCTCTTGATCATGCAATATGAGGAGCTAATTGCAAAAACAGCCAAAGTCAAAGCGCTTATGGCTGAGCTCAATGCCAGGGGCGAGGAAAGAAAATAGAACATGGAGCAGTAGTAGAACAAGATCAAGTCCCTGACTGATCAGCTGAACTCCCAAAAAGAAGAACAGGAGACACTGGTCAAAGAACGGGAATACCAAGAACAAAGGCTCACGACCCTGGCTCTAAGGCAAGGAGAGAGCCTAGAAGAGATGAACAAGAAAGCAGAGGAGTGGGCCACGCAGAATAAAAGAAAGGTGAAGACACTGGCACGGCACCTTGCTCTGGTGGAAAAAGAGAAGATCATCGTAGAGAACAAGACAGAAGCCGCCCGGGTAGCCTTTGGTACCCAACAGAAGGCCTTCCTCAACACAATCATGGACACCACCCGCCCAGAGGAGGGAGAATCATTGGAGGTGGCACAAAAGAAGCTTAACATTGCACGCAAAGCCCTGCATGCAGGACTGCAAATGCCACCCCAACCTGCGGAGGTTAGACTGAGCCTGGAAAAGTAAAGGAAATACCTACTGCTGGCCGGCTTAACCCCCCAGGAAGTAGATGCCATAGGATTTGAAGAGAGAGCACCACATGCAGACCGGCAGGGGGAGGAAGCAGAACTCGAATTTGACATGGGCAGATTCAGAAAGGATGTGATCGCACAACCCTCCTCGCCGCAGTCTCAAGAACAACAATAGGAGGACCCATCTGCAGAGAGACAAGCCGCACTTAAAGAGAGATGCAGGAAGCTAGTCGAAGAAGCCAGGAAGCAGTTAAGGGCTAAGCCATCCGTGCAGCCGTCCGCACCCCTCCCACCTTGCCCTGATGACATCCCAGTTGGATTCCATGCAGAGCTAGCAGTTGGGGAAGGACAAGAAAAAGAAAAGGATCCATTCACCTTTAGCTTTCTCCTTCCCAACAATCTACGGAGGGTCTTGCCGCTTAAGGTAATGGAGCAGGTAATCGCGATTGGTGGCCGACTAGGGCAAAAGTGGCTAGAAGAGAGAGAGAAGACCCCCATCTCTTGTGAAACTGAAGAGGCCGACTAGTGGCAAAACAATGTTTTTGAAGTTTCACATATAGTACAGGGCTATAAAAGCCAACCCCTGTGGAGGAGGCGAGTATGCGACATTAGTATGCTCGCCTGGATGGCATTTTGTAACACACTGCCCTTCGAGAGGAACAACCCCACGTACATGGCATACCCTCGAAGGATAGGTGTGGATTTTGATGCCACCCTCCACGGGCGTTACGACTTTCCCATTATCTATAACTCCAATATAATATCCTTCGAACATGCCCTCCTCTTTAACCTAGAAAGCCTAGATGACTCTATGATGCGCTTCCTTGCAGATTTCTCTTCATGTCCCGACCCAGCTTTTGTAACTACATATAACTACGTTAGATTACTTAAGCTATTACTTAAGCAGGACCCAACTCCACAAGAGCGCGGTCTGCCTCCCCTCTTCTTCGACCCTAACGCCATTCATAACTGTGCCATGGCTTGTCTCATGATGAGGGCTAGTCTCCTCCCTCCTTTTGCCTAGCCCTCCTAGAAGACATGAATGACAGCCAGTTTACTAGGTGCAATCACCCTTTCCTCTCCACCACCTCTCTCCACATCCACATGAATCTGAAAGGATACATACAAAGCTACCAATTTTTTAGTAAATCCATCCGACCCCCTTTCCCTCCTCATTCAGATGAAGAGAATTTGGCCCTGGCTGTCATTCTACTACTGTAACTTCAAAAAAAAAAGAGAGAAAAGAAAAGTAAAGTAAAGTAAAAGCGAAGAAAAGAACAACATGAAAGGAAAAGCATGAAAGACACTCTCCACTGACTGGACAACATAGCCCACTTGCAAAAGCACTTACCACTACATAAAGCACGATCACTGCACCCAGGGGTTCTCAAGTTAGGCATGCCCAGTGGCTTTGGTCGGCCGGCTCCACTCCTAACCCCCTAGCCCTTTTGCTCCCCCACTCCACGCTTAGGGCACATCAAGGGCAGGACATACCTAGGGAGGTAACACTCGCCTATGGCTAGACCTGTCACCCTAAGCCACTTGCACCGCACCTCCCTTGGCACAAATGGGGTCCTCAAGTGTGGGACATCACCCAGGCTTGCCTGCGATTAGATCCACCTCCCCATTTCACTAGCACGAGCACAATGCACTAACACAATGAGGTAGGCACTTCCCTTAGAAACAGCATCGCACCTTCTCCTTTCAGGCATCACAAAAAGCAACAAACCACCAACTTTGGAGGCCCCCGTCAACCACACAATACCCATTTGGCTTCTCCAACAAAAATCATTTCACAACTTCCACAAGCACCTGAGTCTCCAAGTGGCCCTCACCTTTACACCACTTGGCCAATTGTCTGTCAACCTATAACAACACAGAAGTGCCATGGGACTGGCACCCGTCTAGGAGGGGGGTAATGTTAACCCCAAGTCGAGATGGCGGAAAAAGAAAGGAAAAAGTAAAAAAAAACATAGAAAAAGAGCAAAGACATGCAGGCGACCTCCAAAGCTAAGCTAGGAAAAAAAGCGTAATTTTAAATGAAAGGCGCCTCAAAGAACTTAGAAAACTCTTATAAAAGAGCACCAGGCTTCCTCCTGTGCCAATTGTAAAATATTAGACGCGTGTAGGCTAGAGGCATAAGGCTAGAAGAGGGAAATGAAAAAAGGACCTTGCCACAATGGCCGGTCGTGTAAAAAAGGGATGAGTACCCATGGGATTTTAGGGTTTGTATATATAAAGTTTAAAAAGTGAATGAGAGCTCATTCTTTGGTGTGTGGCTAACAAGAACTCTCTTCTTCTTCTCTTCTCCTCTCCTCATCTTCTTGCTTGTGTGTGCTCTTGAGAGAGGGAGTGTGAGAGTGTGAGGGAGTGAGTGTGTGAGAGTGAGGGATCAAGAGGGTGAAGCTCTTCACCATCTCCTCTTCTCTTCTTCTCTTCTCTTCTCTCTTCTCTCGCGTGCGGCTATGGAGGATGGAGCTTGGGGATGGAGGAGGCTTGAGAATGCTTGAGCTCGCATCTAGGATCATGGAGCTATCGGGGTGTGCGAGAGAGGAGGCAACTCGTATCGGCATCAAGGTAAGCTCACTACACTCATAGGATCGACGGCGCGTCGGCTAGGTGAGAGATAGCCATTAGAGCTCGCTTGAAACGCTTGAAGCAATAAGCGGTTTGTGGGTCTTGGCGGTTGAGCGAAAGCTTCCACTCCACCTCTCTTGAACGTTGTTTATTTTCATAGTATTAGAGCCATCCCACAATTGCGCGGAGCTTAATTAAAGATTGAGGTAAAGGCATTGGAGCACGAAAGAAAACAAGCAAGCAACAGGTAAGAAGTTCTTTCACCTTGCTTCGTTTGCCTTAGGTTATAGCTACAAGGAGGTTCCAGTTTAGTCAAGAAAAGTTCGCCAAGATCAAATGTATGTGTCACAACTGAGTGTAGTCCAACAAGTGCCGTCCAAAGCACTTGGCCTATGTGCTCATGTGTGAAGAAGATCATTGTTTGACTGTTTTAAAAACTCAAATCAAGGAGCTAATAATCAAAGCCATGTGGGCCGACTCAAAGGCCACATGGCCATTGTTGTTATGATGGATCATGGGGCTAATTTTAACAAGTCAAGGTGCCTATTTTTGTGGTGATGACCAAGTTGGCCACTTATGGCTAGGGCCAAGACATTAGCCACTTCTCCTATCAAATGGGCCAAGAGGTTGGTATGAGGCGGTCGAGGGTATGACCAAGCAAGTGGAATGGCCATCCAGGGCTTACTTATGGCAAATTCACGTGGCCAAGGGCTTGATATGCCCAATTGTTTTGGTGAAATGGCTGTTCATTCATGCAAAGCACATAAGTGTGTGGGACCAAGGTGATCAAGGTGGTGTGCCATAGCCAAAGGCCAAGATTGATTGCATGGTAGTCGAGGACCAAGCCCTACCCGCTACTTAAACATGCAAGGATAAGGCTTATTGGTGAGCGAGCCCTACAAGCGGATGCCTAAGGTTGTGTGCATGGTCCTATTTAGATGTCACAAGCTAAGTGTTATTGGTGGAGACAGAGGGTAGTAGTAAGTTCATCCGAGGCCAAGAAGTAGCTAAGCAAACACAGTTGTTCAAGGTGGAATGCCTAGTGGTGGAGGCAAAGGGCCAAGTGCAACCAAGTCATCTACAAAGCACCCCTTTCAAGACAAAATGGTGGAATAGAGGAAGAAAGGCAGCCAAAAATAGTCACCTGAGTGAGTCCCCCCCACCCACATTCATTGGAAAATAATTACTCCCCTTCCTCATCATTAGGTTCATCTCCCTCTGCATCAAAGCCTCCCCCCACCCAAACCATCAAGAGGTCATCTCCCCCTCCTACTAAATTCTCCTTCTCCCCATCATCATCATCACCATCTCCTTCTTCTTCTTCTTTCTTAGCACCTCTCTGAGCAAAGAACAAATCTTATTCTCCCCTAATAACATATAAGTAATTCAGCCCACACACAAACACACACATAAAAAATATAAAATCGCCCCCTCTCATTTTTCCAAAATGGAGGCAAATAGGAGCTAACAAGCTCTAAGAGCTCTAAGTGAGTGAGTGAGTAAGCGATCGAGTAAGAATGAGAGAATATATTAAACAAATAGAGAATGAGAGAAAGAGAGAGAGAAGATATGAAGTGGAAGATAAATAACAGAAGGAAATAGAGAGAATAGAGAGGGAAAGAGAGAAACAAAGATGAGAAGGGAGAGTGAGAAAGAGAGCGAAACAAAGCTCATGCCACTGATGATGCATACATAAAATCAAGCTCACATACAGAAAGGAAAAACCCCTTTCTCTTTTATTTTCTCTAAATCTTCATTTCCTTTTATGAGAATGCCACCACATGAGCATACAAATGTCTAGGTTTCCTCGACCACCATTGTGAGCCCATCATTTGACTAGCAACGATGCAAGCATGCAAGAAAATGCTCTGTCCAAGCATCGCCTCCACAAACAAGCTCTTGACTTTTTTGGGCCTTTAATACAAGCACATGTGTATCCTTCTTCACTTTCACTAGCTTTGTCTTCATAGCATATCCATTGTCTTCCCTTCCACAAACTCCTCTTTCTCTTCCTCATAGTTTCAGTTATGGCTACCTCATCCTCTCTACATCCACAATATGAATTTAGCACCACCAAATATAGAGCCAAGTGCGCTTCCACCCTCCTTGACTTCTTGTTAATTTTCATCACCATATCCACCCTACGCTGACTAGCATTGTCATTGCCCTAATCATCTTTCTCCTTGAACAATGACTTACCTATTTATGTAACTCCTAGGAAAGCTTTGAAACATGGTGCGTTTTCATTTTTTGCCTTGCACGGCTTTGCTTTTGCGTTTCTACCCAAGATGGTATACTCTTGGTTGTCACCGCATCCATAAATTACTTTTTCTTTCCTTATTGATATCAGTACTAACTCCATCAACTCCAATATTTGCATTGTCATCTTTATTAGCATTGTGCCAAGTATGCTACATCCAACCACTTTTTACCAGCTCAAAAATTGCATGCCTTTGGCATTGATTCAACACAAGTTATCGCTGCATATGCACTCATACTACCACCCTTAGCAATTTGCCATGTCATCCAAGCTTGTAAGCCTTATCAAATGGGCATAGAGACTACTCATAAACCCAAGGAGTATTTTGATCATCATCTCAAAGACTTGTACTCTTAAGAGCGTCAAATGGCTGAACATCATAAATACCATTAAGAGAAACATGGACTCGAAAAGAGCCTCATAAGGAATGGATTGAGAAAGGGCTAATTTTTTGTAATCTCGAGTTGGCCTCAATGCAATTATGAAGAAGACAAATCATAGATTGTTTCTATCAAAAGGGAAAGGCAAAGCACAAAATTCTATTATTAACGATTTCTATGAGGTGGCTTAACAAGATTGGCCCTTAACCTAGTGATAGGCAAAGAGCCTAATATGAGCTTGAGGTCTAGAGAGTTCAAAACCCACATGCATGAGCTAGGGGGGATAGTAATTAGAACTAGAACTTTCACCTCAAAGTTTGGCGCATGTCAACACTTTTTTCAAGAGGCGTTGGTCTATATGCGAAATCAACATGGTGCATCTCCAATTGCAGTGAAACTTAGTGAGTAGGAAAAATAGTGTTCCCTAGAAATAAACATTGTTTGTTCTATTTGTTATGTTTCACTACTTAATTTATACTCTTTTTTCTCTTAATACATCTCTAGAAGTGATATTTCTTCTAAATAATGTATCTCTCCAAATTGAAATTTTGATCGCTCCTCCTCAAGCTCAACTATTTTCTTCATTGCTTCATTCATAGCACAATCATTACTACCTCTAACTAGTTCTCTAATGTCCCATTTAATTTCACGATCAGTATATTATTTTAACCCTTTATTAGTGCTAGCATACTCCAATCTATTCACATTAGAGAAAATTTGAGGTCAAAAAATGGCATTGATAAGAGAGTTTGACCAAAATATTCCCTCGAAAAATGGGGGCACAATAAAATTTTCGCAAATGAACTCCAAATTTATCAGAGATTTCCCTCACAAGAACTTTGTTGTTGTCCTAACATATTTCTCAAGAGAGTGGCCGTTGCCTCAATCCATTGTGTCAAGTAGTTTATCAAAACAATAATATATTTAGCCTATGAGTAATAGACTACAAGACTTATAGGTCCAACAAAATCAATCTCCCATTTCTCAAAAAGTTGTTGGGATATGATTGGCATCAATTCCAACTTATCATTTTATAAAGGCACTTTGTGATAACCATTCAGCTATGTGTCCAATTGTATAAGATTTGTTTACTAAATAGAGGTTGATTATCAACAAAGAAGGTGAATAACATCATTAGCAACTAGTAGCAAATTCTTTTCACAAGGAATACCATTGCCAAACCCGCTCTCTTAGTACTAGATTAGTTCATTTCTATGTCTATGATTTTTCGACTAGCAAAGCTCATGGGAGAGTTCAAATTTTGTTCTCCAGGATAGCATAGTAATGCTCACACAAAAAACTTTGAGGTATCAATATGCACATGAAAGGTTATGTTCTAGTTTGGGGCTCATAGAATTGGAGCTATTGATAGAATCTATTCTAGTACTCATAAGCACAACAAAATCTCTCTGAATTGAAATTCTAATCTCTCCTTCAAAAGCTCAACTATTTTCTTCTGGCCAAATTGACTTGCTTTACCTTAGCAAGTATCTCTATTGGCTCATTGATATGTTCTTGACACTTCCCTCATAACAACACTACGATTCAATCTCCTTTTGTGAATTTTATGAAACATTTGGAGAGATCTTGGGGTTTTTTTAACTTCTTAGCTTCCTTCTTTTTCCTCCTTCACCTTTTTGCACCAGAAGTGGATTAGAAGTTATCCTTTGGTGCATAGAGTTCTGGTGGCAAAGGGATTTTGGGATCACTAGTGGACCTAATTCCTCATATAGAGTTGTAGCTGCATCTCATTTTTCATTTAGAGTTGTAGTTGCATCCTTCACTAGACAAGGGCGTTTCATAAGGCAGTCGTAGCAAATTTGATTCCAAATCCATATAATGGAACCGGTTCCACTTGGTTTATTCCTACTCATTCGTAGCCTAACAGCTTGAGGTATTCAAGCCAAGTCTAGCTAGAGTCCATCTTGATAATTTCATCAATGAGCAATGTAGGTGATTTTCTAAGTTTGGAGTCAATGATGATTTGCTCTATTGTATGCCCATATGTGTCATAGTCAATTGTTTCAAATTCATTTCCTAAGGTTTCTCCCTTGGGTTCACAATTAGTGTAAGCACTTTTTGTGTTTGCTTCATCAAGAGATTCATTGGTAGATGGTACATTATGATTGAGAATGCCACTCTCACCTAGCCATTGCATTCATGGGTATTGGGATAGCTTCATTGTCAAGTGCTTCTAGGTTGAAGAGTCTGAGTGGCACTGAAAGGTAGGATTGTTGAAATACTATAGGGAATGTGTATGATGATGTGGATATATTATTTGTGCATTTCCTATATGGAATGGTATGTTTCATGTGGGTAGTTTTATTTTCTCAAGGCTTGGTTAAGTGAGAAAGGGTTATCACTTACTACAACAAGTTGGAGACACCATGCCTAACCTTGAGTTCTTAGGTGAATGACCTAGAAGTGATAGGATCTAGGTGTTGGTGATGTTCCTAAAGGTATAAGGGTTTGTGGAGTGCCTAGTGGAAGGCAAGTGCACATGAACTAAGCATGAAGGATGTGACCTCAATAACAATATGTATATGGCTAATTACAACTAGTGACAAGTTAAGAGCATGTCTATAAAAGTTTAATATTGAAGAGTGCTAATGTCAATGGGTGCCCTAACTACTTATGATTCTTTTGGCATATACATGCATTAATTTGCGTATGAGTACCTATGAGTGGCCTCTACAAGAGCATTGCAAATAGTGAGTATGCCTCACAAATGTGAGTGCCTGTTTCTAAGGATGAAGAGGATATATAGCTTGCAAAGTATGTGGCAGAAGAATGTGTTGGGATTGACCTTAAGTATGTCGATTTGCATATGGGAGGAGGATACCACATGTAAGGAGGATACAAGTCACTGGTTGTCATGAAGATGACCCAATCAATGATAATGCCATGTTGGGGGCTATTACAGCACCCTGTCCAAGAGTATTTGTGAGCCATGCTAGTCTAGTTTAGCCAAGAAAAGTTGGTCAAGATCAAATGTATGGGTCACAACCGAGTGTCGTCCAACAAGTGTCGTCCAAAGCACTTGGCTGATGTGCTCTTGTGTGAAGAAGATCATTGTTTGATTGTTTAAAAAAAGTAAATCGAGGAGCTGATAATCAAAGCCATGTGGGCCGACTCAAAGGCCACATGGCCATTGTTGTTATGATGGATCGTGGAGCTAATTTTAACAAGTCAAGGTGCCTATTTTTGTGGTGATGACCAAGTTGGCCACTTATGGCTGGGGCTAAGACATTAGCCACTTGTCCTATCGAACAGGCCAAGAGGGTGCTATGAGGCAGTCGAGGGTGTGATCAAGCAAGTGGAATGGCCATCCAAGGCTTACTTATGGCAGAGCCACACTACCAAGGGCTTGATATGCCCAATTGTTTTGGTGAAATGGTTGTTCATTGATGCAAGGCACATAAGTGTGTGGGGCCAAGGTGATCAAGGGTGGTGTGCCATAGCCAAAGACCAAGATTGATTGCATGGTAATCAAGGGCCAAGCCCTATCCGCCACTTAAACATGCAAGGACAAGGCTTATTGGTGAGCGAGCCCTACAAGCGGATGCCTAAGGTTGTGTGCATGGTCCTATTCAGATGTCACAAGCTAAGTGCTATTGGTGGAGACAGAGGGTAGTAGTAAGTTCATTCGAGGCCAAGTAGCAACTGAGCAAACACAGTTGTTCAAGGTGGAATGCCTAGTGGTGGAGGCCAAGGGCCAAGTGCAGCCAAGTCATCTACAAAGCAAAAGATTCAAGACAAAAATGGTGGAATAGAGGAACAAAGGTAGCCAAAAATACTCACCAGAGTGATTCCCCCCTTAGCCACATTCATTGGAAAATAATTACTCCCCTTCCGCATCACCAAGTTCATCTCCCTCCACATCAAAGCCTCCCCCCACCCAAACCATCAAGAGGTCATCTCCCCCTCCTACTAAATTCTCCTTCTCCCCATCATCATCATCACCACCTTCTTCTTCTTCTTTCTTAGCGCCTCTCTAAGCAAAGAACAAATCTTATTCTCCCCTAATAACATATAAGTAATTCACCCCACACACAAACACACACATAAAAAATATAAAATCGCCCCCTCCCATTTTCCCAAGATGGAGGCAAAGAGGAGCTAACAAGCTCCAAGAGCTCTAAGTGAGTGAGTGAGTAAGCGAGGGAGTGAGAATGAAAGAATATATTAAACAAATAGAGAATGAGAGAAAGAGAGAGAAGATACGAAGTGGAAGATAAATAAGAGAAGGAAATAGAGAGAATAGAGAGGGAAAGAGAGAAAGAAAGAAGAGAAGGGAGAGTGAGAAAGAGAGCAGAACAAAGCTCATGCCACCGATGATGCATACATAAAATCAAGCTCACATGCACAAAGGAAAAACCCCTTTCTCTTTTATTTTCTCTAAATCTTCATTTCCTTTTACGAGAATGTCACCACAGAAGCATACAAATGTCTAGGTTTCCTCGATCACCATTGTGAGCCCATCATTTGACTAGCAACGATGCAAGCATGCAAGAAAATGCTCCATCCAAGCACCACCTCCACAAACAAGCTCTTGACTTTTTTGGGCCTTTAATACAAACACATGTGTAGCCTTCTTCACTTTCACTAGCTTCGTCTTTATAGCATATCCATTGTCTTCCCTTCCACAAACTCCCCTTTCTCTTCCTCATAGTTTTAGTTATGGCTACCTCATCCTCTCTACGTCCACAATATGAATTTAGCGCCAACAGATATAGAGCCAAGTGCGCTTCCACCCTCCTTCACTTCTTGTCAATTTTCATCACCATATCCACCCTACGCTGACTAGCATTGTCATTGCCCTAATCATCTTTCTCCTTGAACAATGACTTACCTATTTATATAACTCCTAGGCAAGCTTTAAAACTGTAATATTTCCGCGTACCGTACCGTAAATATTAACTTTCCGTATACCGTGTAAACCCTGTGTAAAGGGTATCTCTTGCATTGAAATTGTTGACGGCGTAATGTGTGACCCGCGCGCGTGAAATGGGGTCCTCTGCGAATGGTAAATTGAACCGGGTGTTAAAAAACCGCAAGCCGCACGGAAACACCCTCTTGGGAGGGGCAATTTAATTAATTAAATGCAAATTTTTTGTATGTTTATCCCTTCCCCCAGCCGATGCATGGCTGGAGGAAAGGGAGTGTGTGGGGGGAGGATGGCAAAGTGGGGGTTTGCATGGGGGAGTTCCCCACGTGGGTGGAGACCCCTTCCCCACCCCCACGGCCTATAAAAACACCCGCTTGATGGGGGTGTGCTTAGAGAGGGAGAGAGGAGGAGGGAGAAAGGTCTGTGTGAAGGGAGAGAAGAAGGAGAAGCCGCCAGCGCTGAAGATCGCCGCCGTGCTGCCGCCCAGCTCCGCCGCCAGTCCGCTCTGCCGTCGCCCTGGCCGCCGGTCTTCTGCAGCTACCACCCCCGTCTGCCACGCTGATCGTCACTCGCCAGGCCGCCATCCCATCGCCACGTCGTCCACGACCCTGCCCACGTGCTCTCAGAAGCTCCTTTGGAAGCTTCTATAGAAGCTTCCATAGGGGGGCCTCCCTAAACCCCCTTCCCACGACCCCAATTTTTCCACCCTTTTCCACCATTTCAAAGGCACTTTTCCACCACTTGTCCCAAAGGACCTTTCCCACGGCATCTTCCCGAAGATCCGTTAAATACCCCGGGATTTCTAAAGAAGGAGACGGTGAGGCCATAAAGACCTCACAAGAACCTTCGACAAGACTTCGGACAAAGACATTAAATCCGCAAGCCGTCCAAATACCGCGCTGAATCGAGTTCGTGGGAATTCCGAAGCTTTTGTCGCAAGCTCTATTCCGAAGAGGAACCCATCCGCATACAAGCACAAAGGCAGATCGGAAGTCAAATTTACGACTACGATGGCTCCAAAAAGATCCCAAGAGGCAACCGCGGGAGGCTCGACTCCAAATGTGCAAGTGGACATCACCCCGACACCACAAGTCCAGGTTCTTCCGTGTTAATTCCGCATAAGGAAATGTTTAGGCGCGCTTAGAAAGGGAATTTCATGTTTACGTTTAAATTAAAAGCATATGGAAATTGAAAGAAATGCATCTTTTGAACATTATAAAAGATTGAACGATTAGAGAGTTAGATGCATGTAGATGGTACCTTATCAAGGTAAGGAATCTAATCCTAAGCAAGGAAACGGAATTTATATGTGCATTATTTGTCATCCTAGATATGGTAGATTAAGCGTATATGCACATTAGGTAACATACCTCCCATAATGATTTCATAGGGAAAGGCTAGCACCATAAGGTTTCATTCGGAAAGAATTAATAGGGTACTAAAGTGAACTTATAACTTGCAAAATAGTTATAAGATGGAATAGAATAACACTAATTTCGCTTGAGTATCATCAACGACTTAGTGGCTAGGAGAATGTTAGGAATTGCGTAGTCGTCATGAGAAAAAGGTCAATCATTAAGAGCCGTAATTAGGTGTAAATGCATAAAATGAAAAAGGGTAAACAACAAGGTTGTAGGTACGACTATTGATGTAAGACCTAGAAGGTCCTAGGAAAAGCTGTAGCTAGATTATCGTGCACCAAGGAAAGATTGCATGGTTCGCCAATGCATAAGTTTCGAAAGCATAGACTACAAAGTAGTAGGCATGATTAATTGGTAAACCCTAGGGAGACTTAGGAAAGTTAGCGTACAGATTAGTAAGTAATTTTACCTTACCAAGGAAACGGCAATCAATCGCATGTTTACGCGAATTGGATCCCGTTAGATTTGGTTTATCACCCTAGAAGGATCATTCTTGTCGCAGAACAAGCCTAATTGAATTGACTAGGTAATATAAACATCAAGGATTCGTATAAACATGACTGAGTCAATATGATAGGAATCCTAAGAGATAACTAGGATTTAGTGCAAGGATAATTCGACCCCGCTTAAGACAAAAAAAAACTGTGAGTCTAAGGATCTTACACGCATTCACAAAATGTCGAAGCGATTGGTTGTTTATTCATGAAATGATCTAAGGTTTTATCCTAAGGATCATGATGGAA
Source organism: Lygodium microphyllum (assembly GCF_053477565.2). Lineage (NCBI taxonomy): Eukaryota > Viridiplantae > Streptophyta > Polypodiopsida > Schizaeales > Lygodiaceae > Lygodium > Lygodium microphyllum. The sequence goes on from NC_141155.1 coordinate 130,087,271, forward strand.
CTCCGACGGAGTTGCATATTCTAGAATCATGAGCCAAACCTAATTAGAAATGACTTGGAGGATACCCCAAAATCCTGTTACTCAGCTAGGGTTAAATTCCGTGATCGGAACGCTAAGGAATGGATAGAAGGATTCCGTGGAATAGATGCAATACTTGTGCACAAAGCCGCAACATTGTATAGTCTTGAGATTTGTCCACAAGAGAGAGTTTTGTCATCTCTTGAAAATGAGGTTGGCAAGTTTTTGAAGGATTTAACTTACAAGAGGATGTCTAACCATCCTGTTACTCACTTTTGGAATAATTTGCCAAGGAAAAGGAAAGTTAAGTATTTGCCTTGAAGCAAATGACCAGACTATAAACCAAAGCGACATGGTCGCTGGAACCTACCACAACTAAACACTAAAGTATGGGTAGGGTATGACCCTAACCCAAGAATGATAGGAATCTTGCCAAGTTGCAATTGATTCCGGAACGAATGCGGATTGCATTCGGAGAAAAGAAGTCACTCCTTAACAGTTGCCAGCTAAACGACCATTGAAATTGATTGTGCTTGTAACAGTTTAGAAAGGACTGTTTGCATTGTTTGCTCAATGAACTAAAGGATGAAAATATATCTAAAGCTTCAGGTTGGTGCCTGAGAGGCAGCTTCAGTTACCCCCGACTGCCTGCCTGACCCTAACCAAGGGGGTTGTGAACCGCGCCGGGAACGTGGACCGAACCCGCCGTGAGAGGTCTCTCCGTTGAGTTCTGCTTGGAGCAGGAGGATGCTTGGGTGCCAGGGGGGGCTCTGGCTGTAAATCCCTCGCCTTCCGGGTCCTGCACAAGAGACTAACGTGACTCGGGATTGGATCTCGAGGCCCGCATACTAGTCTACGGGCGGAAACTTGGGATAGTAATCACAAGAAGGATTACTGGATAGCCTTCGGGCGGATTATGAATACGCCTATGGGCGGGAACTCCTTGTATTCCAAAGATAAAAGGATAAAATGATAATAAAGGAGCTGTTTGGCATTGTTTTCTTTATGTCCTGTGATAAGATTACGTGAAGGAACCAGTGCTTAACAGGGTTAATCAAGGAAGCTGTTTGTATGTGTCAAACTAATGTGGTAGGTAATTACATAACTAAAACAAACCGAGGAAAGTGCGGAGGATGGACCATGGGTCTGTCCTATGGATGGGTGGTCCCGGTTAGCCGGGAACTTTTCTCAAGATCTTCGATGGACAGAGGAGGATCGTCATCACCAAAGCAAGCAAGGAGAACAATGACTTGGAAGTACTGATTACCCGATTCAGACTGTTTTAGGGGAACGGAATGGGACTATGCCTTTTGGCAGAGAGGTCGAGCCTTGCATCCCTCTCGTTTCCCATTCTCCTTGAACCAAGTGCAGCATGAATTCGCTTCAGACCGAGCGTTCTGCGTAAAGTAGTTCGATCAGGTCTGACGCTAGTCGCTGTTAGCAAAGACCAAACAATTCCGTTCGATCCTAAGTGGAAAGCGCCCAGGACACTTCCGTTACGGGGCAGACGCGGAAGGTCCTAGATTACAAAACCCGCAACATTCCATGGGAGTGCCGGGTGGAGTCTTCTAGACAACCTTTCCGATGGACTGCTAAGACGTGTCCTAGAGGATGTTAGTGGACACGTTACAAAAACATGGTGCGTTTTCATTTTTTGCCTTGCACGGCTTTGCTTTTGCGTTTCTACCCAAGATGGTATACTCTTGGTTGTCACCCCATCCATAAATTACTTTTTCTTTCCTTATCGATATCAGTACTAACTCCATCAACTCCAAAATTTGCAGTGTCATATTTATTAGCATTGTGCCAAGTATGGTACATCCAACCACTTTTTACTAGCTCGAAAATTGCATGCCTTTGGCATTGATTCAACACAAGTTATCGCAGTATATGCACTTATACTACCACCCTTAGCAATTTGCCATGTCATCCAAGCTTGTAAGCCTTATCAAATGGGCATAGAGACTACTCATAAACCCTAGGAGTATTTTGATCATCATCTCAAAGACTTGTACTCTTGAGAGCGTCAAATGACCAATTATCATAAATACCATTAAGGGAAACATGGACTCGAAAAGAGCCTCGTAAGGAATGGATTGGGAAAGGGCTAATTTTTTGTAATCTCGAGTTGGCCTCAATGCAATTATGAAGAAGACAAATCATGGATTGTTTCTATCAAAAGGGAGCAGCAAATCACAAAATTCTATTATTAACGATTTCTATGAGGTGGCTTAACAAGATTGGCCCTTAACCTAGTGATAGGCAAAGAGCCTAATATGAGCTTGAGGTCTAGAGAGTTTAAAACCCACATGCATGAACTGGGGGGGGATTGTAATTAGAACTAGAATTTTCACCTCAAAGTTTAGCACATGTCAACACTTTTTTCAAGAGGCGTTGCTCCACATGCAAAATCAACAGGCCCCTTTACACATGGTAAGATCTTCTCCTTTTGTGCATGTGAGCGTCAACTATTGGGTTATTAAAAAAAACCATTTTTCTATCAATTTCAAAAATCCCTCCAAAACCTGTCAACCCAGGATCCAAGTTTTGAAATGCAAAAAACCACTTCATTTTCTATGAAAACCACATTTGTGGGCCAATGGTGGAAAAGGGAGTGGATAAAATGTGCAACCACCTCCTTTCCCATTATTCCATGTTCTAATACACTAGTTTAAGAAATTCATTGACTCCTAAGCTAAAGGGCCCTTTCTGAATCTATAATTTCCCTGACGATGTGTTCTTCGAAATCCCTAGAATCCATCCATGCTCAAAGAATACTCAATTGAGCACATCTCATGATCTATACATCCATGAATTACTGGTCGAAACCAAACATACAACCTCAATCGATAGGTGTTCATGCTATACAATCCTAGTCGTTGATGATACATCTCTCTTCGAGTTGGATTTATCCATCCTGAAACCCTTAAAAAGCCGGACCAGATGTCTTCACAACATCGTGGTGCCATGTAAGACCTTAACGAGCTCTAATGGGGAAAGCCATGCTCTAATAAAAATTCATCGCCCTATGGTCCATAAGCTGATTACTCCAACAACATTGTCTGCACAATACTTAGCAAATTGGTCACCACGTGTGACAACCATATTAGGATAGCAAACCTCCTATTGCTTATTGTGGGTCTACATAACCACTCACAAGGACACCATTTCACCTCACCGAGTTTATTAAACTTGCCTTCCGGTCCGGAAGCACTCGCCATGCTATAGAAGTTCGCCATTCACAACTCCGGAATAGGTAGCACTCTGGCAATCAAAAGAGGAAACCCACAGGAGTGAGGGGGGGAGAAAGGAAAAGAGGGAGGTAAAAAAGAGAAGAAACAAACACAAAACAAGAAAAGGTTGGGCCAACCACCACTCACTCAAGTTACAACTTAAATGTAATTTCAAAGACGCATCGTCTCACACCGTAGCTGCTGGCCGCCAACCATTAGGCAGGAGCGCCCTTGGGGCCATGCTAACTAGTTGGAGTGGATACGAAGAAATAAACGTTGGTGTTTAGATCATTGATTCGCCTTGGATTGGGTGCTTCAATTGTAATCAAAGTGATCAGCCAATCAGTGGCGTGTGATTATTATTGAATCACGCGAGCTGGCAAGCCAATTCTACCTTCCTATTTTGAAAAGGAATTGAATTTATGTGAGCTGCTTGGACGTCAGTGCCTTGCTTGCAGGAGCTACAATTTGACTTGAAGGCAGCTGGGAGGCTAGAAAGGAAAGGCTTATAAAGAGACCAGTAGAAGCCTAATAGAGCATAGAGGGAGAAGAGAGAGAGAGAGCTTGAGCGTATGAAGAGAAGAGTAGAAGCCTGTGGAGTATAGATCAGAGGCTGTTAGTATCGGATAGTCAGAGTCGATTCCCCACTCCGAGAGAGAGAGAGAGAGCGAGCTGCGAACCATGGCATCCTACTGGCACCCCTGCCTTGCCCACCTCATCATCCTCCCTTTGATCCTCCTCTTTGTCTCTGATCAATCTTGCCAGCTTGCTTCTGCCAAGACTAGATACTTCCATTTCACTGTACGTTGCATTTTGATTTTGACAACAGCTCTCCTACTGATCTCTCCGTTGTAATGTAACTGTCTCCTCCTTAATCGACAGGTAGAGTTGAGGTAATCCATTGTTTATTGCTGAACAGATCCAGTTTGCGAGCGTCACACGTCTCTGCCACACCAAGTCCCTGGTCTCGGTGAACGGCCAATTCCCGGGCCCAGCTAGCTACGTGAGAGAGGGTGACAAGGTGGTTGTCAATGTTACCAACCTGGTCACCTACAATGCCACTATTCACTGGTAATTCGACCGCAACTGATCCCCAGGCCCCATTAGCCCCCGGGGAGGTCTGTCGCGAGACTGGGTTGCTAACCGGATGACCAGCTCTGAAGCCTTAACATAAAAATCCTCTCGTGCGCACATGCACATGCACGTTGTGTTCTTATAATATGCAGACCGTGCATAATATCCCTGATATGGGTTGCCCACCTCTGAACTGCACACGCAAACACTACATACAATGTAGGCTAGTTTACATGAGCTGCGAATCAAATCCAACCCTACGTAGTACGCAGTAAAGCCACTGGCTCACTTTCACCCAATGTGTACAAACTCCTTTTTTTGTTTTTTCTTGTGTGGCTCCCCCAATTCCACAATCTCTGCAGTGCCCACTTGCAAGCTTATTACTGATGTCCGTCTGCATTTGGATTTTAACTCTGGTAGCAATGTGCATTTGGTGAAAGATCAGCTTTGGAGTCGGCTTTTGAGACCGTAATAATCATGAACCTGATCTCTTTTCTCTGCATTCGACTGTGACAGTGTGTGATTGTGTGTTTTACTAGGCATGGAGTCAGGCAGGTACTGTCTTCATGGGCTGACGGGCCGGCCTATATCACACAATGCCCAATCCAACCAGGCCACTCTTATGTCCACCGCTTCCAAGTCGTCGGACAGCGGGGCACCCTCTTTTGGCATGCCCATTTCAGCTGGCTTAGAGCTACTGTCCATGGTGCCTTCATCATCCTTCCCAAGCACAACGCACCTTTTCCTTTCCCCAAACCACACAAGGAGATGGAACCCCTCATCCTAGGTAACATGTATCCACCATTAACGCTACAGCACTTATAACAGTTCTTTTTTATGCATTCACCTTGAGTCAATGTTCTTCAGGTGAGTGGTGGAATGCAAATGTGGAGGACATTATTGCCCAAGCCTTAGCAACGGGAGGCACTTACAATATCTCCGATGCCGTCACCATCAATGGGCAGCCTGGAAGCTTATACACCTGCTCAGCCCAAGGTAAGAGGCATATGTATGACTGCTGCGGCCAGCAGAGGTTGAGGATGGATTACGATCTATTTGAGCTAGTAAACTTCAGCAGTCGTGGTTTTAGTAAGCATTATGGTAATGAGCAGGATCCCATTGAGAACTTGATCAAGCTGTTCCCTCAATCGCATAACTCTTCGGGGGCTATGCATGGATTGCAGGCACTGCGGTGTACAATGTGACCCGGGGGGAGACATACCTTCTACGAATAATCAATGCGGCCGTGAACTTCCAGTTCTACTTTGCCATAGCCAACCACACCATGACAGTGGTGGAGGTGGACGCAGAGTACACAGAGCCCTTGCCGACGGACATGATCATAATAGCCCCGGGGCAGACGACGAACGTGCTGATAAAGGCCAACGGCTCCGTATCCAACTACTACATGGCGGCTTCTGTGTACTCTCCCCCAAACATCAGTATGGTGCCATTTCCTCAGACCCCCACAACTGCCATACTCCATTACAAAGGGGCAGAGCCTGCCTCGTTCCTGCTGCAATCGGACACATCAAACAAGAGCACGCCCCCTTCGTCGGCCTTGCCTAACTTCCCTCTGGCCAACGACTCCACCTTCCAGGTGAACTTCACCCAGAGCCTGAGAGGGCTGAACTTCTCTCGAGGGTACTACTACTATGATGTGCCCAAGGCGGTGGACATCGACCTGCTCCACACTGTGGGATATGCCCTTCAGCCCTGCAACAATGCCACCAGTACAGGAAGCGCCGCCGACTCGTGCCAAGGACCCAATGGCACCATCTTCAGATCATCCATGAGCAACATCACCTTTGTCAACCCTCCAAGACTGTCCCTAATTCAGGTGATCGGGGTGTTGCAAGTGACAACTGCGAGTAAATATTTAAATCATGCCTGGACACTAGAAGAGCAGGAGTAGGATTGACACTAGAGTTTGCAGGGCAACATGAATGCTGTTGATTAATGCGGAGCCCCATAGTCACAGAGACAGAGAGAGAGAAAGAGAGAGAGAGAGAGAACTGCGAGCGCAGGTTAGCGTCATCTATCTATTTAGGAGAGACTTGCCACAAAGACTATCTCTGATGATGATGATGATGGCGACGATGGAGCACCTCCATTGCAGCGGCCCACAGTACCAACAAGCAACTGATCGCAACAAGGTCCTCGGTCTCTGCAGGGCCTCACACGCACGCACACACACACACACTCTCTCTCTCTCTCTCTCAGCCTAGAACTTAGAAAAGTCTGGCCATATCTAAAGTCTAGCCTAATCACTTGTGTGCCGTGGCAAATGGCAATGTGGCTAATGAGCCTTCCGAAAGTTTGAAAAGGCGCGTGTCCTCCGGTGGATCCCCATGAAACACGGGCGCTTCTCCTCCTAAATTCTTATTTTAAAAACGAGGATCGGCCAAGAATTTAGCTTATCCCCACAACAAAGTACATATTTACATGTTATATTTGTGTGTGTGTGTGTGCACACGTGCAGGTGCGTGCATGGGGGTGGGGTTGTGTATGTAAATATGTATGTATGTTGCGTGCTGCTTGGTAGATGTATCTCTCATTCCGTCAGTCGATTGAATGCAATGGCAGGCCTACTATGACCACATAAACAGAGTGTACACCTGGGATTTCCCAGATGTCCCAATGTTCCAATACAATTACACTGGTGTCAATCCGGCAGACAAGGCAGCATTGCCAAGGACAAGGGTGAGGGTGATCCCATTCAACAGCTCCATTCAGGTGTGTTACTTTGTTGGAGACAATACCCGATGGAGGGGGGTGGTGTTTATTAACCGTATAATGATAACGACTAGCTTTTTTAAAAAAAACCATGACTTTATCCGTGAATATGAGCCACTTAAAATGGTTCTCCTCGGAATTCAGGTCGTTTACCAGAACACCGCCACGCTCTTTTTTGAGTCACATCCCATCCACCTTCACGGCCAAAGCTTCTATGTGGTGGGCACTGGCATTGGCACCTTTAACCCCGCGACCGATCCAGCCAACTTCAACCTTGTCAACCCCCACTCTCGCAACACCGTAGCTATCTACCCCGGTGGCTGGGCAGCTATCCGATGGCAGGCAATGAACCCAGGTAAACATAGAATGTGCTCTCGCAAACCTTCATTATCCCTATGTTGCCTTGTTCCACTCAATAAAATGCCTAAATTTCTGCTCAATTCCTACAGTTTTTAATGTACCTTTTTGGTTAGGTTTGCTTGGTAAATAGTCAAACTATTTGGGTTAGCCTTACCAAGGAAGAGTTATCCGCAAACAGCTTGCAAACTCTAATCTTCTCCCTAGGTTAAGGTTGCCCCTCAAAGCTATCCTTGGGGGCAGTTTAGGGAGTGCCCCGGTTAGATTCTCGTTCAAAATCTATAACTTAACCAAAATCTACAATGGGATGTGCAATAAGTTAAGTACAACATTATTCAAATCATATTACTAAACCTTTAAATCTAACACCAAGATCTACTTCCATGTCATATGAAGGCTTATTCCTTATACCAAACATCTGGTTACATAGGATCACTAGGCTCGCTTTCAACTTGTATTGCTAAAACACCACCTTCATTGCATTTGCTTGTAACGTACTTGGTGATGCAGGACATCATCTTCACTAACGTGTTGTTTTGCGGTTTGATCAGGAGTATGGTTTGTGCATTGTCATTTTGACATACATCAATCATGGGGCATGGACATGGTCTTCATCACCCTTAATGGTGTGGGACCTTCCCAAACTTTACCACCACCGCCCAGTGATTTACCACAGTGTTAGTGGATATGCAAGATTTAGATTTTGTTGAGGCCACATTTCCTCATATTGGAGATTTTGTATTGAGGCAATTACATTCAGTAATTATTTCGTATGATTTTTGACAAACAGTTAATGTGAGGAGCAAAGACATTTTTGCATTGTCTTACATGCATATAATGTGTTTGTCTTGCTTGTGAATGTTCTACACCCATTCAAAATCTCTATAATGTAAGCAAGCTTTCACTAAACCTAACATATTCAACCAATAGGAAGCTATACATGCCTTGTTTGATGTCTAATGTGTGTGTGTGTGTGTGTGTGTGTGTGTGTGTGTGTGTGTGTGTGTGTGTGTGTGTGTGTGTGAGAGAGAGAGAGAGAGCGCAAGAGAGAGAGAGAGAGAGAGAGAGAGTGTGTGTGTGTGTGTGTGTGTGTGTGTGTGCATCAAAAGATCATGCATTCAATTAGCAACAAGACAAAGTAAAACACAAACAAAATTGATGAGGACAAATAGAAAGCAACTCAATAACACATGAAGATCATACAGAGATCACACAAGGCTTGCCCCAAAGTGAGGCACTAAGAATATTGGTGACTAGTCTCCAACTAAGTTTTAGTGAAAAATGAGTATAATGCAAAATTAATGGCAATGGGTGCCTAATAGGGTTTATTTTATATAGGTTATAAATGGTGGGTGGGGGACTTTAAGGGGGTCACAAGGATAGTCACATTGATGAGACCCACGATGACTAAGTACAAGCACCTCACTACAGAAACCCCAATATCACTTTATAAAATAGCATGCATAATTCTAACTCTCCCTCTTCATATTTGAGAAATTCTATGAGTAAGAAGAGATAATAATGATACAAAGAAGTTAAGAAACTAGGGGAAGTATGGATGCCACATTCGTGCACATAGATGAGATGTGCCTTAAGGATGGAGCAAATAAAATACTCAAATACAAAGCATGGAATGAAGAAAAACTTGCCACAAGGCATAGCTCTCCAATATCTAGGGTAGTCCAAGAAAGAGTTGCTCAATGGTCCAAGAAGAACATCCAATAGTCTTCAACTATATGCATCATTTAGAAGGTCACACAATGTTGAAGTGGAATTGGTTCTCAAGCCATTGATTACAGTAGGGACTAGACTCATGAAGTACCTCCCAAGAACTAGTGTTGGATTCTTGTGAGGAAGTGAAACCAAAAGGACACCCAAGATACACTAATCACAAATCACTCCTCCTTAAGGTGAGTGTCAAATATTTATAGGGGAGATTGTTGGCTTCCTCCCTCTCAAGCACCAATTACCATAGTTCCCCTTGACTGATTGACTTCAACTTGCATTAACAACTCCTCAACCCCTCCACCAAAGGTACACCAACAATGGCAATAAGTATCTCATGAGAGAGACTTAAAGTGAATGCAGCTTAATACTCAAGAGGAGGCATAGGCTATCCATGGTGAAGAATCCTCCATGCCTCAAACATCTCGGGTAGTGTACTTGAAATAAAACTAAAAAGATGCTCATGCACAAGCCAAGAAGCTAATATGAATGTGCAATAAGGATTCCAAAGCACAATTCAAATCATACTACTAAACCTTTAAATCTAACACTAAGATCTACTTCCATTTCATATGAAGGCCTATTCCTTTTACCAAACACTTGATTACATAGGATCACTAGGCTCACTTTCAACTACTCAAGCTACTTGTTGTCTTCTTGTTTGACCCGCCTAATTGGGCATGCTTTTTGCATTGTGTTTCTAATTCTGGAGCCTTGATGCCCTTTGAAAATCTTCAAGTTCAAGGTGGCAACAATCTCATAATCTTCTAAGGGGGGTGAATGTGGGGTATTTATACTTCATATAATCACACACATGAACATGTCTCTTTCTATACCTAAAAGGTATTACAATTATATGGTGGCCTTGAGAGTGGTCTTGTCTTTCCAATGGATTTTCCACAAGTACTTCTAGTGTGTCTATTTGAGGATTCATATGCTTGATCATTATGACAACTTGTATAGCTAAAACACCACCTTTGTTTCTTTTGGTTGTCCATAATGTACTTTGTGATGTGTGACATCATCTTCACTAATTTGTTGTTTAATGGCATGTTTGGTTTGTGAATTGTCATCTTGACATACATCAATCATGAGGCATGGACCTAATCTTCATCACCCTTAATGACCCTCCCAAACTTTACTGCCAAGGGATTTACCACAGTGTTAGTGGTTATGCAAGATTTAGATTTAGTTGAGGTCCAATTTCCTCATGTTGGAGGTTTTGTATTGAGGCAACTACATCAAATAATTATTTCAAATGATTTTTGACAAACGATTACTATTAAGGACAAATTCATTTTTTTGCATTTTCTTGCATTCATCTAATGTGCTTGTCTTGCTTGTGGATGTTCTCAGCACCCATTTTAAATCTCTATAATGTAAGCAAGATATTACTAAACATAAACTATTCATGTAATGGAAAGCTATGCATGCCTTGTTTGACATTTAATGAGAGAGAGAGAGAGAGAGAGAGAGAGAGTGTGTGTGTGTGTGTGTTAACCCCAACACGAAGAAAGCAAAATGAAATAAAAAAGACATAGGGCAAAGGTGGAAAAAAGGTAGCCCAACTGAAGAAAGAAGAGGAGGAAAGGCCAAAAGCTCAAGGGCAACCTTAAAAAGTCCAAGGCAAAAACAAAAGGAGAAAGGTGCATTTTAAAATACAAAGGCACACCCTGAAATCTTGTAAAAGAGTGCCAGGCGGTGGAAAATCCGGAAAGCTAAAACACAAGACGAAGACAAAGGCCAAGGCAAAGAGAAACGGAAGACAAAGGCGCACAAGGAAAAGCGCAAGTCAAAACTTTTGTAAAAGAGCGCAAGCGCATCATGGTTTAATTCAAGGAGCGTCGAGCTCTCACCCGTGCAATTTGTAAATGTAGACGGGTGGTGGAAAGGAAGCTAGGAAGATAGAAGGACAATGGGAAAAAGGGCCTAGCTCGGCCATGTAAAAAAGGGGAAAAGGGGATGACTGCCCAAAAGGGATTTAGGGTTTTGTATATAAAGTTGAAAAGTGAATGAGAAGCTCATTCTTGTGTTGGCAAAAAGTGGCTCTCTTCTTCTTCTTCTCTTCTTGTTCTTGCTTTCTTGAGCTTGTGCTTGAGAGAGGGAGTGTGAGAGTGTGAGGGAGTGAGTGTGTGAGTGTGAGGGACCGTGAGGTGGAGAAGCTCTCCATCTTCTCCTATCTTCTTCTCTTCTCTTCTCTTCTCTTCCCTTGCTCGCGGTGATGGAGCTTGGAGCGTGGAGCTTGAGGATGGAGCTTGCTTGAAGCTTGCACTTCGATTGTGGAGCTACCGGAGTGCGCGAGAGAGAAGGTAACTCGAAGGGCATGGAGGTAAGCTCACTACACCCGTAGATATGGATGGCGCATCGGCTATGTGAGACGTAGCCATTAGTGCTCGGCTTGGAACACTTGAAACAATAAGCGGTCCATGGGTCTTGGCGGTTGAGCAAAAGCTCCCACATTTTGGTTCCGTTGCCGGGACCAACGAATTCAAGCCTTGAGTGCTTGCGCGCTTCGAATAGTCGAGCATTGAAGTAGAGTTTTCCCCGAACGAGTGCTTGAGGTAGATAGGTAGGAAGCGAGGGGGTTGAAGATGGTATTCGATCTCCTTGGCAAGCTGATTTTTTACTTTTTTGAGATTTATGTTGTGAGATGGAGTAGTGTAGGTATTTGCTTTGTGAATTGGATGCATTAGAGTAGGAGAAAACAAAGAAAAACAAAGAAAATAAGCAATAGGGTTTATTGTTGCAAAACAGGGCAAAAATCGCGTAAAAAATGGTAAAAAGCTTGCTTGTGATGCTTAAGATCGGCAAATGAGTGATTGGGGGCATCAACACTATACTCGAGAAGGGGCATAAGAGCCAAGAGGCCAAGGGAGAGCTCATTTGTGACCATTTGAGAGAGAGAGAGAGAAAGAGAGAGAGAGAGAGAGAGCCATTGCACGATTCGCTCTGATCTCGCCATCGACGAGCCTACTGCTCTATTCAGGTATATGAATCCCTTTCCCTATCCCCCTAGATAAGATATGGAGGTTTATGCTAGCTATGATTAGTTAAATCGCAAGAATCGAGCAAGATCGACATCTCGTTGTTGTCGTCGCGCCGCGTTCGGCCCGTCCGAGCAGCCGCTTCTAGGCTGAGTCCCAGAATCGGCCCTCGGCCTTCTTTCGCTCGGCCCCGGCCCAAGTGCCTTGGCCCATCCCAGTGACCTCGTTCGAGTGACCTCGTTCGAGTGACCCCGTTCGAGTCTACCCTGTCCAAGTCCCGAATTCGGCCCTCGGCCCGCCCGTCCGAGTGACCCACTCGGACCCTGCAATTCGGACCAGCTGGGCCAAGTGTAAATTTTTATCAAATTCTCAGAAATTTAACCTGACCCGGCTAGAGCTCAACATCGCAAACTGTCGAAAGTCCTTCTGACGCTCAGATTTTAATTCTGGCATACGGAAGTGATGAAATCGTAGGGAGTAGCCGCTTAGCAGCTTGAAGTAGGCAGGAGCGAGACCTAGAGACCTAGACGCAAAGCGCTAAGCAGTTAAAACTTGATTGGCCAAAAGCAAACGAGACAACATATTAGAAAAACCCTGAACCCCAAAACTGACCCCAAAGGCTACGTAGAGCTAAAGGCACATCACAGACCCATCATTGGGCTGAAACTTAGAACATTAGTTCAAAATTTGGCTATACGGTCCTCCGAATTGCACATGGTGTTTACTGTAACGGCCCTATGAGGCATGGGGAGAGGTGTGGACCCTACTAGGCCTACCAGAGCTGACACCGACTAATGCCCCATAGGGCCGATGAGGCATGGACCCTACTAGGCTGACACTGACTAATGCAGCTCTTAGCCCTTATGGGGGATCTCCACAAGCACTCATGGGGAAGTGCAATATCCTTGCAAAAATTGAAACTGAAAGCTTGCCTATCCTATTTCATGTTCCTCCAAATAGTGCTAAATATGGTAAGGAAACCCTCGTGGGAAGACCCTTCAAAAGGGCGACCAAATGTGAGGCTGGCTATGTAGCACAGAGGATACACCTGACACTACCGGGTGCGAGGATAGTCATGACCTTTAGCAAGTGTGACCTCATCGAACCTCGAGGGAAAGGCAAGCAAGGTGCTGACATAACAATCAAGCCTGCTGACGAGAGCAAGGACTTGTTGGAAGAGTTAATGCAAGCACAGGTCGAACAATGAGAACCAATGAGTGAGGCCATTGCCTGAAACAAGAAGGCCAGAACACAATGCCATGGACGGCCTTTGGACTTACAAATATCGTAGAAGACCCGAAAGAAGCCCAAGCCTTATAGACGAAGGCATCGATGGAGAGTCAATACAACGCCACGATGGATATCCAAGACGTTGCTACATGCTCAAGGGTATTATGTAGGTAACCGATGGATTTGGGTACCAAAACCCCCTTTTAAACCTCCTTTGTCAAATGAAGGCCAGATTGTATCAAGAGCAAATGAGTGACCGAGCCCCTCATGGTCGAAATCAAAGAAGTGTAGGAGGAGATCTAAATGAAAAACCAAGTCTCAAGTCAAGAACAGTGGAGTGACCGAGCCCCTCATGGTCGAAATCAAGAAACCCAATAGGACCAATTGGAGGGTAGATATTCCGCCTAGCGTGCTTGACAAGCAGACATTAAATGTAATCGTTGAGGATACCCAAAAGCCACTAGTACCCAAGGAGCCTTTGATTCCCCAAGAGGATAGCATGCATCATAGGCACAACATTGCTCATGGCAAGGGTAAATGCTCAACAAAGCAAATAGCAAAATCATCTAACAGCAGCGAGCAAATCTCCCAGCCAGTGTCAAAGCCACTTAGGAGTCCCAAGTCTCCTACACCCTCTTCCCCTAAACGGACACAGGAAGCACAACACTCGTCAAGTGCGGCTACTCAATCCCAATCTCTACCTACATCAAAGCTTCCAAATGTCCAAGAGGTAGGACACGACACCACCCTTAGCTTTCAACCTAAGGATATGCCTATGCAATCCACTGTGGCTAGCTCAACGGATAATCGATCTACGCAAGTGAATGCTCTAAGGGCAACAAACAACACAACCACTTCCAATTGTCATAAGGACTTGACACCGCAAAATCCACCAATAGTAGCAAGTCCACTGAACTAGCTGCTACTACTTCAAATCAGGGATCATAGCAGTCACAGCCCTGGGCCGTGACAATGCCCCTTGCGGAACGTGCCCTTAGTAGTTTGCCTGTGGAGGAGGTGTCGCAACCAACTTCATTAACAACTCCAACACTTCCAAAGCGCCTAAAGCCTAGATTGGAGGAGTTAAACAAAAGGGAAGAGCTAGACTCTCCAAAAAGGGAGGTAGTTGTACCCTCACAACCTAGCAAGGCTACTCAACAGGCCACGGCTATGTCCCATGAGGACACACCAGAGTAGGGGAAAGTTGAGGCCCAACCAAGCACATCAACGGCTGACCTAGTTCAGGGTCTTGAGTCATTAAGTTATGCACCTTCATTGACCAAGAAAAAGAGGAGAAAACAACGAAAACAACAGCAGCGAGCGACAGGTGGTAGTGGACCCCAAGAGCATTGAGACCAAGAGCGCTGGAGAGCTGGGGAATAAAGCATCAAGTCCATCCACCAATGAACCCATTGACGTCTCTCCTAATAGCGGTGAAACCTCGGACACATCCGTGTGCTCTGAAAAATCAAAGCAGCCATTGCCATCAACAGTTGCTTTCAACACTCAATCCACCGGCAATAGAACTTGCAGCGACCAATCAAGAGTGGATACAACATTATCACAACAGGGTGACAAATATATACCAGTCACATCTAAGGAGAACCATGAAAGAATAGTAGCAAAACCTCAGGAAAAATGCACAATCCCTAAGAGCATAAGTAATCTTATCGTTGACCAATCTTGCTCATCTAGGCCTAAGCCCCTAGCTATGCTAAAGCCTAGGAAAACTCCTAGAACCTTGCATGAGATAGCAACCGAGCAAGCCCTCGTGGAACATAGAAGTGTCACAGAATGCTTAACTGAGTTGGATGCTAAGCTCAAGGTGTTTGCATGTGTCTATGTCCTTGCGGACATGGGTGCATTCCCTAAAGGGCAGCTCGAAGAATACGTGCCATTTCCCTTATCTTGGGAAGAGCAAGAACATCTTGATGAGCACTATAATAGGCTCCTGTATAAATGCATGCGACTCATCTCTGGCGAGGAAGCCGATGAACTACGCTTAACGGTCACATTCAATGATGTACTCTGCCAACCAAGTCTCTTAGGGATAGAGCAACTAAAGCGACTATCAGAGGGCCGAAGTCAGTTTGAACAGCGTTGATATGAAAACCGCGTTGCAATGGCCAAACTAGGAGCCTAGATCATGACAGTCTCCGAGGAGCGATTGGCCAAATCACAGTCTCAAAGAGACCCAACCTATGTGGCACCAACTTCCCTTCGAGTGCTAACTATCATTCGCAATACGGACTTAGCTGAACCTAGCCAAGAGAACTCGTTGTTTGATAAGGTTCTCACTGAGGAGGAGTTACATGCTGCCAGTAGACTCGGACAAGGTTCCATGCTACTCGATGTTGCAAAATATCTATCGATATTGAGTAAGCTGGCACAAGTATTGGATGCGTGTGCCACGCTCCAGTACAATTCGAAGTTCTATGATTGGTTTTTATCCTCATGAAACGACATGGATTCATGGATATGTATATAAATAAATAATGACTTTTGTGACCCTATATAGACACTATCAACACATACAAGCAATAATAGTCAAGCACAAGAAGAAGAGTTAGGGTCAACAGGCTAAGCTCACAGCCCCCCTCTCACCACATATTTAGAAGTTGCCTGACCATTTTTACCTTCAGGTGGAGGGCATGCACCCCTCATTGCCACCATGGGAAGCCTTGACCAACATCTCTGATGATGTAAGCAGGGTGTAGTTCCTTTCTATACACCTTTCCCTTTCCGATCTATCCTTGCGAGGATGAGCCCTGCCCCAATCCATGACCACCAAAACCACGTAACTCAGCATGAGCCAAGATCTGCTAATAATTGGAGGCTAAATGAACATCATCACGGCGGCCATCCCTCTACAACAAGCATTGCACGTCCCACCCCTCCCCTTCTAGTCATATGCACTTGATAACCCACACTATAACCCCTCCCATGCGAACGGTTTTATTCCGTATCAAGGCCTAACCCTTGGTTCGCATCTTGCAGGTCCCCCTATGAGAAAAACATGGAGAACCTAGGAAAGCTGGCTTGCAGAGACGCTCTCTGCGGACGACGGGAATGCAGCACACGCCCCTCCGCCGGTGCACTACGTGCCCACACTCAAAAGGTATGCAAAGAAACGAGGTCCCAAGTGACACCGCCCCGAATGAAGGCCGAAAAATCCCTGGGCCAGAGGGTCGAAGCTCAAAGAAGCACACAAGATATGGCAACACCAATTGCGCAAACCCCTAACGGACGCTCGGGCACCAAGTGCTCAAGGGCAGAAAGGGTAGCCCGGGACAGGGAAGAATTCAATGAATTGTTCAACAGCATTTTGGAAATGGTGGCGGCCCGAGATTACACCATTTATATCCTGGCCGACATATTCCCTGCCCAACCTCATGGGAGCCCCGCACCAATAGAGCCTTAGTCGCCTGACCACCCAGACTCACCCCGCCTTGTGCAAATCGAGTAGCCCCTATGATATACAAGCAACTTGACAAATCATCATGCCATAACTTTTTGTCTTTTGATGAGTAAAGGGGCAAGCTCCCCACTTGTACACACTTCCTTTACCTATCATTAATGTATGCCACGTCTTTAACAAGCAATGGAATAGGCATTGCAATTAACATCATAGCATTCTGAAAAGTTATGTCTTAACATGATTGCATTTGCTCGATGTACTTGACGCAAGTAAGCATATACTCTCATGAAGTGACAAGTGGATGCAGGATGACATAGGTCTTCATGCAAACGTGTTCAACGCCCAAGTCATCGCAAGACCACCAACCGCACAAAGAACCGCAACAAAGCCACGATGTTGAATTCGAAAAATCACCCTTGCAAGTTCCCACATAGCACGAACCACAGCATAGTCATAGGCTACACTCTCTTCTTGGGTCAAGCTCTACAGTGAGCTCACGATGGGTGTCACCTCAATCACACCAATATTGTAACAATGGCTCCTCTAACAACGAGGCTAGGGCACAATCAATCCTGAGCCTTCGAAGCTTGATATTTTCCAACCCATTGAAAGGCTCATAGCCTCAACATATTGCAATGATTGTACTTAGGCAAAAAAAAAAGGAGAAGAAAATAAAAGAATGAAAAGATACGAAGCACCCATGCTCACAGCACTACACCTAGGGGTCCTCAAATTAGGTGCGTCCAGTGACCTTGGTCAGCTGGCTCCGTCCCTAGTCCCCTAGCCCCCTAGCATCCCCCACAATAATTTAGGGCACATCAAGGGCAGGACAGACCTAAGTGAGCTTGTCTCAACTGTAGTATAGTATCCCTGTGTCTACCAGCTATGGATAGTATAGTATCCCTGTGTTCTATCCTGTTACGTTATGCAATCACAATGCACAGGATGTCGCATACACCTTCACGTGTACTTCTTCCCACCATGGACCACTTTGCTTCATCCACATGTTGTTATGAGAAACCAGCCTGCGGTCTTCTACCTACGTAATATCTAAGTATGCACGAGCACTCACATAATATCTGTACCAAAGTATATACACAGTTTGGGTTCTTAAGTGCAGGACAATACTCTCAGCTTCGACCTGTCTCCCAAAATAATTGAACTAAGTCTTGTGCACGATAAAGAAGACTAGCACTTCCCCTAGGGAGAAATCACCTATGAGAGGTTTTCAATTGCAGGTATTAAAGACTCCAATGAGGATGTCGTTCCATCTTCATCAACACTCAACTCTGCATTCCTCTCCGTATCACCCTCTAAACTTGCCATTCTACTCCATCAGGGCAACCCCCCAAAGAAGAGCCCTACCCCCAACTCCCATTTCCCTACCACCTACTGCTTAACCCACCAACGTGCCCTCAACGGTCTTCCTCCCACCTCTACCAATACTCTGCCATGTGGCAACCACACACGCCCTCGCCACCCACGTCTTCGTGCATGCTAACACCTACTACTTGTGACGGGGAGTGCCATGGGACTGGCACTCATCTAGGAGGGGGGTAATGTTAACCCCATCACGAAGAAAGCAAAATGAAATAAAAAAGACGCAGGGCAAAGGCGGAAAAAAGGTAGCCCGACTGAAGAAAGAAGACGAGGAAAGGCTAAAAGCTCAAGGGCAACCTTAAAAAGTCCAAGGCAAATACAAAAGGGAAAAGGTGCATTTTAAAATACAAAGGCGCACCTTGAAAACTTGCAAAAGAGTGCCAAGCGGTGGAAAATCTGGAAAGCTAAAACAGAAGACGAAGACAAAGGCCAAGGCAAAGAGAAACGGAAGACAAAGGCGCACAAGGAAAAGCGCAAGTCAAAACTTTTGTAAAAGAGCGCAAGCGCATCATGGTTTAATTCAAGGAGCACCGGCCTATCACCCGTGCAATTTGTAAATGTAGACGGGCAGTGGAAAGGAAGCTAGGAAGATAGAAGGACAATGGGAAAAAGGGCCTAGTAAAAAAGGGGAAAAGGGGATGGCCGCCCAAAAGGGATTTAGGGTTTTGTATATAAAGTTGAAAAGTGAATGAGAAGCTCATTCTTGTGTGTGGCAAAAAGTGGCTCTCTTCTTCTTCTTCTCTTCTTGTTCTTGCTTGCTTGAGCTTGTGCTTGAGAGAGGGAGTGTGAGAGTGTGAGGGAGTGAGTGTGTGAGGGTGAGGGACCGTGAGGTGGAGAAGCTCTCCATCTTCTCCTCTCTTCTTCTCTTCTCTTCTCTTCTCTTCCCTTGCTCGCGGTGATGGAGCTTGGAGCGTGGAGCTTGAGGATGGAGCTTGCTTGAAGCTTGCACTTGGATCGTGGAGCTACCAGAGTGCACGGGAGAGCAGGTAACTCGAAGGGCATGGAGGTAAGCTCACTACACCCGTAGATATGGATGGCGCATCGGCTATGTGAGAGGTAGCCATTAGTGCTCGGCTTGGAACGCTTGAAACAATAAGCGGTCCATGGGTCTTGGCGGTCGAGCAAAAACTCCCAGAGAGAGAGAGAGAGAGAGAGAGAGAGAGAGAGAGGTGGTTCTCCTCAGAATTCAGGTCGTTTACCAGAACACAGCCACACTCTTTTTCGAGTTGCATCCCATCCACCTTCACGGCCAAAGCTTCTATGTGGTGGGCACTGGCATTGGCACCTTTAACCCCGCGACCGATCCAGTCAACTTCAACCTTGTCAACCCCCACTCTCACAACGCCGTAGCTATCTACCCCGGTGGCTGGGTAGCTATCCCATGGCATGCAATGAACCCAGGTAAACATAGCATGTGCTCTCGCAAACCTTCATTATCCCTATGTTGCCTTGTTCCACTCAACAAAATGCCTAACTTTCTGCTCAATTCCTACTACTTTTTATGTACCTTTTTGGTTAGGTTTGCTTGGTAAATAGTCAAACTATTTGGGTTAGCTTTAGCAAGGAAGAGTTATTGGCAAACGACTTGCAAACTCCGATCTTCTCCCTAGGTTAAGGTTGCTCCTCAAAGCTATCCTTAGAGGTAGTTTGGGGAGTGCCCCGATTAGATTCTCATTCACAATCTATAGCTTATCCAAAATCTACAATGGGATGTGCAATAAGTTAAGTACAACATTATTCAAATCATACTGCTAAACCTTTAAATCTAACACCAAGATCTACTTCCATGTCAAATGAAGGCCTATTCCTTATACCAAACGTCTGGTTACATAGGATCACTAGGCTCGCTTTCAACTACTCAAGCTATTTGTTGCCTTCCTATTTGATCCATCTAATTGGACATGCTTTTTGCATTGTGTTTCTCATTCTAGAGCCTTGATGCCCTTTGAAAATCTTCAAGTTCAAGGTGGCAACAATCTCATAATATTTTAAAGGGGGTCATGTATGGGGTATTTATACTCTATATAATCACACACATGAACATGTTTCTTTCTACACCTAACGGTGCCAACAAACGAAAGGTATTCCATTTATGTGGTGGCCTTGAGAGTGGTTTTTTCTTTCCAATGAAGTTTTCCCTAAATACTTCTAGTGTGTCTATTTCGGGATTCACATGCTTGATCATTATCACAACTTGTATTGATAAAATACCACCTTCATTACATTTGCTTGTAACGTACTTGGCAATGCAGGGCATCATCTTCACTAACGTGTTGTTTTGTGCTCTGATCAGGAGTATGGTTTATGCATTGTCAGTTTGACATACATCAATCATGGGGCATGGACATGGTCTTCATCACCCTTAATGGTGTGGGACCTTCCCAAACTTTACCACCACCACCAAGTGATTTAGGACAGTGTTAGTGGTTATGCAAGATTTAGATTTTGTTGAGGCCACATTTCCTCATATTGGAGATTTTGTATTGAGGTAATTACATTCAATAATTATTTCATATGATTTCTGACAAATAGTTAATGTGAGGAGCAAAGACTTTTTTTTCATTTTCTTACATTCATCTAATGTGTTTGTCTTGCTTGTGAATGTTCTATACCCAATCGAAATCTCTATAATGTAAGCAAGATTTCACTAAACCTAACATATTCAAGCAGCTATACATGCCTTGTTTGATGTCTGAGAGAGAGAGAGAGAGAGAGAGAGAGAGAGAGAGAGAGAGAGAGAGAGAGAGAGAGAGAGAGAGAGAGAGAGAGAGTGAGTGAGTGAGTGAGTGAGTGAGTGAGTGAGTGTGTGTGTGTGTGTGTGTGTGTGTGTGCATTAAAAGATCATGCATTCAATTAGCAACAAGACAAAGTAAAACACAAACAAAATTGATGAGGACAAATAGAAAGCAATGCAATAACACATGAAGATCATAGAGAGATCACACAAGGCTTAGCAACAAGACAAAGTAAAACACAAACAAAATTGATGAGGACAAATAGAAAGCAACTCAATAACACATGAAGATCCTAGAGAGATGATGCTAGGAGGCATATTTCACGGTGGATTCCATGCCACGGTGGATTCCGTGAGGTTTTACGATGGATTCCATAAACTTTGATTACCGGGGCTCATACACAAAGTGGATTCTTTGTGCGAGAAGTTGATGGGGACGCCTATCCTTTTCGAGCATTTCGTTAATTTAGTGTGTACATGGGTGATTCCATAGCGGGTGATTCCGCAAAATACATATTAAATTAATAAACGTTTATGAGTTTAGAGTGCACACTCATGATAAATTAAGGTTAGGATTGATTTCTAACCAATTGATTTATTTATGTAACTGAAGACTGCTAAGTATTCACTTTTGTCAGTTTAATTGTATTATTTTACTAACGATGTGTAGAGATAGCAGCAGTGGCGAAGAAAAGCATTGGAGGATAGCGTGTATTCGAGTTATCACCTATATTTTGATGGGCACATACCTTAGGCATGGCGCCTATATTTTGTCGCGCCTATTTATTAAGGTGTTGGATATTTATTTATTATTTTTATATGTGCATGGGCGCACGATTATGATATTTGTATTTGAACATTGTATTGGGTATGCCTGACTTCTTGGGCACCCACCCATTAGCTTTATTTCTATTTAGCACTAAAGCAAACTCAAAAGCCAAAAGCGTGCTATTTTGTAATTTGGGCTATTATTTGAGCTTGAAGATGATTAATACAAAAAAATACATGCTTTGTGGAGCGCTCACACAAGGCATGGGGGGAGATTGCACCCAATTGGTCTCTTGTTCATGTCGTGCATGCTTTCTACCTAGAGTTTTGTGCAAAAAGTAGAGTTCTTTTGTTCTTGGGGACCTTCCGACACTCGCTACGTGCGCTTATGGCATCCGATCTGTGCACTAGTGGTATCAGAGTGAAGCTGAGATCGAGAGCTTCCAATTGCTACCCATCTTGTGCGAAGGCGGAGCTCCTGGAACGATTGAGTTCTACAGTCAGTTTCATTACGAATGGTCAATACGGGTGGATTCCTGGCAGTCAAGAACCTCTATCTACAGCCTCTGATCGCGAAGGACCGGCTTGAGGAAGCGGAGGACCATGTCAATATCTTCTTCAATAAGTCGTTTTGTAACAGAGAGTACAGATAAGCTTTATCTCCATATCCACAAGTTCAATAAGCTTTAAAATAAAGCTTAGGGAGTTAATAGTAAGCTTTATAAAAGCTTACTTAAAAGAATTTCATCGACCAGCATCGCGACATGCTGACGCTGTGATCAGTGGCGGCGGAAAAAACGTCCCCCCTCAAAATTCGTCGTCAGTTTCAGTGTTACTAAGCTTAAGTTACTTGAGCTTTATAAAAGCTAAATCATCTAAGTAATCTCCAAGTTCCTCAAGTTCTATCACTCTGCAAGTTTACCAAGTCTGCAGAGATCAAAACTGACTTACCTCAATTACTCCTATAAGGATTGTTCCTGCGCAAAAGCATAGAACTACAAAATTGTTCCCTAGAAGACTCTGTTCATATACGCAAACTTATTGAACCAATTTCAGCACACACAGAAGATCATATGCAGTTTCAAAGAAGATTACAAACCCTGCAACCGCAAAAGACAAAGACCGTGAAAGCCAAACAAAAATCTATAAGCCTTGTATACGCGATTTTGAGCTACGCTCATCCCGCTAATTGGATTTTGAGAGTGTGAGGTCTTTTGGATTTTTACAGGATGACGGAACAAAATATGGATGATTTAATGGCTGAAGGCGATCTTCCTGAACCTATGATGGAATAAAATTTGGATTTAATTATGATGCAGCTTGATGAAGAATGAAGAGCCTGATAAGCTTTGCAAGTTCAATTGGCCAATTTGCAACGATCTACCACCGATAAAGATGGACCACAACCGGAAGATCTTATCCGACGTACCATCGATGCGATGCTCGAAGCTCAATCCATCCGCAAAGAAACAAAGATAAGTAAAAGAAATTTCAAATTCCGTACTTTCAATGGAACTCGAGATGGAAAGACTGTACTTGCATTCATCAGTCAATTTGATGATTACTTTCATGAAGAGACATATGTTGAAAAAGACAAAATCAAATGTGTCACTAATCATTTAGTCGATCGAGCATCTCTTTGGTGGACCGTGGTTCGTAAGAGTATTGAATGTCCCACTGCCTGGGAGAGTTTCAAAAAGAAGTTTCTGAAGAATTTCTTTCCTCCTCAATTCCATGAAAAAGCCATTAAGCATTGGGATCTTCTACAGCAAAGAGATCGTGAGCCTATTTCCCAATACACCGAATGTTTTTGGAATGCCCTACTGCAACTCAGAATGCTTGAAAACGTACCTGAAGCGACTCACAAGCGCAAGTTTATGTCTGGATTACTTGGACATTACTATGTTGAAGTCAATATGTTTAAGCCTACAACCCTTGAAGATGCAATTTCCTTGGCTCATGACACTGAAGACAAGATTCGAGGAAGAGACAAACATCCACAACAATTTCAAGCAAATGGTAACTATGGTTCTAAGCAATTCAATTCGAATTTTAGAATCATGTGAGCTACTGAATTCGTAGCCCCTTGAGGTAGAGTACACATGCGGACTAGGCCAAGAGGCGTCTTCATTGTGGTAATGTCTCGGCTCTCCAAAGCAAGCTGAAATTGGTCATAGCCTGAATATAAATCTCCCATGTAATAGATTGCCCTACCTGCAAAAGATTTAGCAAACTCATCCACAATTGGCCCTGATCCAACATTTCTAATAATGACTTTATTGAGGATTGTGGAGGTTTTCAATAGGAAAGATAGTGGCGGTAATTGGATTTGTGATAAGTACTATAAGTTGGATTAGATTTTGATGCACCCAAGTACTCGAGAGGGAGTTTCAAGGTCAGGCGTAAGGATGTTGCAAACCCTAGCAAACATTGGAAAGGTAGAATTTTAGAGTTCAGAAAAGTGTTCAATGGAACAAGTATAGTAATAGAAGTGTTGATCCAACATGTTTATACACATAAACAAATCTCTGTACACGATAATAACTACATTGCAAATTATAAACAAAACAGTAAGTTTTTAAATTTTATCATTGTTTATTCTTTTGATTCAGAGTTGTTTTTAAAAATCTTTACAGTATTCTAACTCAATCTTGTTTTACTGACAGCTCTATATCACTGCGAAAAGAAGTGGGACTAGGATACAAAATTATATGTGGTGGTTTGGGCGTATAATATGATGTTTAAATGAGCCACTGGCCACACCCCATTCAAATTAGTTTACAGGGAGGAATGTGTATTGCCCTTAGAAATTGAGTTGTCGACCATTAGATTCACAATCAATCATTCTCTAGGTGATGAAGATGCCCTATTTGAGCTGTTTACGACTGTAGCCCACTTAGACGAGCTCAAATTATAGAGTTTGTTGCACCAAGAGGTAGCTAAACGTCGGATGAAGCGGTTGCATGATCTGAAAGCGAAGAAATATACTTTTAAGAAATGGCAGTTAGTTCTATATTACGATGCGCGTAGAGAGCTATTTCCAAGAAAGTTGGAACCTAGATGGGATGGCCCTTACAAGATAGTTCAAATAGGTAAAAATAAGTCCACAGTTCTATTAGCTGATCTACAAGGAGTGGAATTTAAGAATAAGGTTAATCTTAATAAGATTAAAACTTATTATTTATAAATATGCTAATGCGCTAAATGCATTGCAAGTCCATGCTGGGGCTGATCGGAGACCTGCGGCAGGAGTGCTTAAATTGGTTGATGTGGGGCAGTTAATTCCTTATTTGGAGCACCCATATCTCAAGGAAAGATATCATCAGGGGAGGCTTATCTGGTGGAGCAAGGAACATAAAGTGATTGAGTGAGAAGACGGTACCTTTGTGTAGGAAATTAAAGTTTTCTGCCATCACTGCTTACAAATCTTGACAAGCATCCCTATTGAGTTTAATGAAGAAGGTGCGATGGAGCCGTTAGTTCATCCTCTAAATATGTTGAACTTTTATTATCATAATTAGAATAGGGGAGTTCTTGATTGGCTGGTGGTGTGAATCCATTATGGATGTATACATTATACTTTGATGGAGCGTCCAGGGGTCCTAATAGAAAAGGAAGTGTTGAAGTACGAGATCCCCGACGTAGAGTTACAATGCAATTAGCTACTTACCTCGGGGTATGATTCACTAACAACATGGCAGAGTATAAATGCCTGATTATGGGATTGAATATTGCTAAGAAAGGTGGTATTCGGCGGTTGTTAATAAAAGGGGATTCCTAGCTGATCTTAAATCAACTCAATGGGACATATACAGTCCGGAATCCTCTTCTTCGTATGTATCATCAAACTGCTATAACCCTACTTGATGAATTTGAGAGCATATATCTTCAGCTGATTCTACATTATTGGAATCAGTTTGCGGATTTCTTAGCTAATTTTGCTTATGAAGAGGACCTCTTTTTCAACTATGGTCCTAGTCCGAATGTTGCTATTGATACTGAGATAGGACTTGGTCGCTTTGTGGGGAATGTTATCCGACCACGTGTTATATGGTAGGCGATGGCTGATATGGGTAATGCAAAGAGTAGCGAAGACCCATCTATTGTTGTTATCTTGGACCCATAGGTTGATCCGACGACATGTTACGAGTACGCCTCTTGCTACATATGCAGGAGGTATGGGCCATAATTTGATGCATTTAGTTTAGGGCTGAGAGCCCTATTTTTTCCCTTGGAATGGAGTGTATTTGCATATATCTGCCTTCTTCTAAGGAGGGATCTCTATGAGCTATTTTGTTTGATTCCATTAGGCCAAGAGGGCTAGTAGCTTTAAGTAGTTAATGTGTGATTTTTTTAGGCCAAGAGGGCCAGTTTTAATAATCTATCTCTTTAGGTCAACAGGGCCCATTAGGTTGCAGTGAAAAGTGCTATTTCTTTAGGTCAAGATGGCCCTATCTCTATTTGGTGCAGGTACATTTAATGCTTTGTTGTTCTAGGGATTGCGCCATACAGGTCGACGAAGTCGCTGGAAGGAGCCTTTGCTGTGAAGAAGCTTCTTGTGGCCATTCCAGATGGTTTCGTTCCCTTTTCTAGTTTTTTTCCTTAAGCAATTAATGATATATGTGCGTGTAAGGGTTACTTTCTTTTGTTTATTGGGGACCGGCACTCAAGGCATGAAGTCCCAGGTTTAGGCTCTGTATGTTTCAGGGAGGTCTGAGTAGTCCTTGCCTCCTACAAGGCATAGTCAGGAATTGTAAGTCCTGTTTTAGATGGGAGTTCTAGTGACCTTGTTCTGCTGACCTGCTAGGCAACCGTTCTAGGAGTTCTTGCTTAGTTGTGAGGCAGTTAGAGAAGCCTACTAAGATAATGATGGAAAGAGACAAAACCCTAAAAATCTGAAAGATAATATATAAATATACGGAGGTGTGTAAAAAGGGGTTTTAACCCCTATAAAAATAGAAAAGGAAAGAAAGAAAAATCATTGAGCTGTTGTTTATTGCCTTGTGAAGGCCTGGTAGGTTCTTGGGGAGGAGTAAGACCCAGGGCCGATGCCTTGTCTTCCTTGGGGTGACATCTTGCCATAAAAGAAGAGAATAAAATAAGGTTGGAGTGAAAATAAAAGTGAGTGTTAGAAAAGTATTAAGTGTCGCCTTGCGAGGGCTTGGTAGGTTTTTGGGTACCGAGACAGGACCTGAGGCCGATGCCCTGTTCTCCTTCGGTCACTACGCTCAGCTCCCTCCTTTTTACACGCTCGAGTATGGAAAATGAGAGGTTAAAAGAGTAATGTGCTAAAAGAAAATATCTTTTGATCGAGCTATAAGAGTCCTCGCCTAAGGGAAGCTCCTGGTTGAGTTGTCCTTAGTTAGGTAGGTAGTTTAGACCACCACTTAGGATGACCTCTTTGATAGTTCTTTTTAGCTTGGCTGTGTTGCAGAAATTGGTTAGTGACTAGCTTCGGGCCTTCTATAAATTATGCTGGGCCTACTCCTCATGGATTTCATGCCTTGTTTTTGTCAGGGGTAGGGTATGAGCTGTGATGTGTTGTGTTGTGTATTTTTTGTATCAGCTTGATGCTCCTTTTTGTTGTTTATGTACAGATCTATTCGTGGGATTCGACGGGTTGAGTCGCCCTATCCCATGGGATCGCCAATGAGACAGATGATTTTTTATGCCGAGAAGTGCTTAAAAATAGCCAAAAATTACGAATATCCGAGGAAAAATAGAGTTCGTCAAAGGCGGCGGTGGAAATCAGTACGATTTTAAGCGGCAATGCTCAGAAATGCTTAAAACACCCACTGAATGACAATCAGGGAATTTTCATAATTTTTTGGCGTGCAAGACAAGACCTTGGGAGATGTCGGACAGCGGAAGACTTCAAGAAGAGCACCTAGGATTTTTCAGATCAAGAATCAGACATCGGACGAGGAAGAGGGAGTGCCCAAGAGGCCAAGCCCAAAATGCCAAGTGTGGAAATGGACTTTAGGAGAGCCCAAAGGGTGTGACCCTTTGGGGCTAGCCCCAAAATCAAAAATGGGGGGGTGGGCTGCATTTTTTTCACGAGATGCAGAGAAGGCATCATGAATCCACGATTTGATGGAAGGGGCTATGGCACTTACAAACAGGGCCCCCAACTGACCGGATACATGATCTATATCCTATCTTTGCTCTCTATTGCCGGTCTCCACTCCTCAATTGGCTGCCTGTTGTGGAGATCAAAAACCAGTCTTTCTCTCTCCTCTCTCTCTCTCTCTCCTGCATAGAGGTTATTCATGTGCAAGAAATCAAGAAGAAGAGGGGCTGAAGGATGCTTGTCCGATCAGATTGCTTCAAGATGAAGTGGAGGTTGAGAAAAGAGGTTCAGCACTGAAGAATGGTTGTTGTTCGGTTCATGGACTGCTCAGAATAATTATTAAAAAAACCGCAACACGCAAGACATGCGATATGCTCCAATTTTATGAAGAAATTTGCTTGTTTTTGTTGTTTCATTGTCCAAATGTTGTTCATATGCGATGAATTTTTGTTTGAACCTTATTTGCATCATATTTGAGGGTTGTAACTACAGAAATGCTGAACCCATAATGATTTAGAGTCGTTATTAATTCTTTAAAACTTGTAAAATGTCATTTTCAATGGAATTAGTGGTTTTTTTCGATTTTGAGTTGGAGAAAAGGAATGGAAATGGGATAAACTCAGAGAAAATGTTAAGTTTCAGTTAAGATAATAAGCCAATGAAAATAAATAAAAAAATACATATTTTTCATGAATAATAAATAGGAAAAAATAGCAAAAATAGAGAAAATTGGGATTTTCGCGCTCAAAAAATATGAAAAAATAAGATTTATGTGCGTGAATGTTTGACGAGGTTAAAGCATGGGGTTAAGCCTGAGTTTGGCCTTGTCCTTTGTGTTATAGTCTGTGTTTATTGCTTTTTACATGCAAAAATGATAGAAAACAACCATTTACACCTATGCACTGCAGTAACACCTAAACGTTGAGGGGGGATGAAGTTTGTGTGACAATCTAATTGCTGAAAAGATACAAATTTTGATTTTCCTCTTTATGCATAGCATTTAGGGATTGTTCCATAATTAAATATAGGCGACTAGTAGCACGGAAGTTCTGGTGCTAGTCCCTAAAGCAGTGCGGCACGTAACTCTTAGTTAAAATTCATGAAAGGGCTATTTTCCACACCTCACATGGCTGGTTTTTTTAAAATCATAAAACGGTTATGCACAATCGTCATACACCTTACATCAAGCATGCCACATGGCATCTCTTGGAATGCATTGCAATTGATTGATAAACTTTGACCAACGCTGAGAGGATAGGAAACCTAAGTTGTAGGTTAGACGAGCGCTTCCGTTGGGGAAAGTTTTGTAAGGCAAATCAAAATCTCTTGGAATGCTGGATTATGAAAGAGTGGAGTTTGTGTGAATGTTATATGTGTTAGCGATGGATCTTGGGGCTAATCCCGGAGGTATAGGAGAGTCGCATTGGAGTTGCGGCAATCAGCCGAGAGGTGCTTCCCTATGTGTGTATTACGAGGCATTATGCCTATATGTTATGGGATCTCCCTCTGAGGAGAAGGGAAGGTGAACATTGGACTACATATTGGATACAAACGCAAAATCGTCATAAGTATTTAGTGCAAAGTGAGTTTTAGATGCTCCTAGCCCGTGAGGCCGTGTGGTGGGATTTTCTGTCATATGCATGAGGTCCGGCTAGTGCCATAGCCAATGCCGACCCATTTTAGGTCCCATTATACATTCAGTAGGGCATGCAAATAAAACTTTATTTTTGTTAAGTGAAGGTTAATGTAAGCCTTAGAAGGCTACTTTTGGATGGAGGGGGGGTACTATTCATGGCCTCTTCTCCATGATTTTTGGAGAACTTCAATAGGTTTGAGAAGGAAATGCGATATGGTTGGAGGAGGCTATTATTGCATGGAATGATGATTTTATGAGAAGAACAATAGTTGGATTTCATGGAGATTTTCAAAAGCAATCAAAGAGAAATGGGAAGTCCAAATGTTGTAGAAAACATGATCTGAGATAGGGGCAAGCCATCTAATCTTACGGGTGGTTGGTATTCGGAGGATCTTGAGGACTCTAATTGTTGGGGAATAAGACTTTGCATGCTTTTTGAGGTATAGAGAGAAGAAAGATTGTAAACATTATCGTAGGCAACATCACAATATAGATGAAAGGAGAATGACAGGAAGTAATTAAGGCAAAAGTTTTAGTATGAAAAAGACAAGCTGATTGAATTGTTAGTTGCAGTTTTTCATGGTGATGGAGCTTATTCTAATGTGGATTTTTTCTCCTTCAGGGCTCAGAAGTGAAGATTGTGGACATAAATGACTTGATCACAACCTATTTAAGCTGGTATGAAGATTTCCTTTATTAAAGGCACTGCATCTTTTATTGTAACATGAAGTTGAGAGTGGGTGATTGCAATTTTAATAATGCTTCTCAATTGAGAGCAATAGTGACTATATGTAGTGAACAGAATGTAGATAAGGTTGAAGAGCACCCTAGCACCACACAAAAAGAACCACGAACCGGCCAAGAGAGGCTGCAAATACATTGTTGGCCATAAAACCTACAAGAAAACCCTCTTTTTCTCACCAAGAACCATGCCTCAAAACATACAAGGAGATGGCACACAAGAAATAGACAAATGAAAACCCTCCTCACCATCTTCCTCTTCCTTACTCTCCATAAAATTTAGCAATGAAGCACAAGAGAGAAAAACAAGAACAAGAAGGCAAGTGTTGTGCCAAAATGAGGAAGAGGGAAATGAACCATAAGGAGAAGATAAAGGAAGAGAGATATGTAACCACCTCAACGTCCCACCTCCCCAAATCCCATGGCTGCAACCACCTTTCCTTTTTCTTGATATTAAAATTGAGTTTGCATACATAGACTAAGGTCTTAGAGACCCCTCATATTTGAAATAGGACAAAGGTGTTTGACCTTTTCTTTTCCTAGCACAATACTTTATAATGTGAGTCTTTTGGACTACACATTTTACATTGCTTCATAAATGATTTTTTACAAGAGAGTACAAAAGCAAAATGTCATTTCATAAAAGATGTTTCTATGTTGAGCACATTTTGGTGCCTATATTTACACAAATTTCCTAGTTATCATTCCTCCCATGCTTAAGTGTGAAGCGTACTTGCGAACAAATTTGAAAAAGAACCACAATCAGCACTTGAAAATCCTTCATCTTTATCTTCATCCTGGATATTTTCTTCATTGTCTTTGAATTGCAATTGTATAGGGAAGGAAAATAACACACAAATAGAAAGACACAACTAGGCCATAAAGCCTAGGTTACAAGCACACCAAATCAAATGACATAGATCACAGAAGATAGAGTTTTTCAACAAATTTGCATACGAGGATGGGCACTACACTCAACATAGAAAGAAAGATAATCACTAGTGAAGCACATAAGAAAACCTGAGAAAGATAATCATTCAATGTACCCTCACTAAAGATACTACAATATAGTTCTCTACCCGATTAGAAAGGAAAGAAATGTAGATTTTATTCATAACATAGCTTTTAGAGAAAACAAAAAAGAAAAGTCAGGTGTGTATTGAAGGAATGTAATCTTGGGAAGAGAAGAGAAGAGAAGATGGAAAGAAGCTGCATGTAAATGGATTTTAGGAAGGGTTATTTTGGTCAAAGGTTTTAAATCTTAGCTTTATTGTGTGGCAAAGAAATTAAAGATTAATTAGATAATTGTGTTGAACAGATGAGGAAAGAAAAGGATGACGCTTGTCAGCAGACACACTAATGGAAGAAGGGAAAAATCTATTTGCCATATCCTCGCTGCACAACAATTATAACATGCCCACCTATCGGCTCTGTCCAAGCATGTTTTAGCGGTCCATCGAGAAAAAAATCTAAGCGTCGCCGCCCGGCACTCCCAGGGAATGTTTCAAGGTTTGTTGCTGTCGAAAGGTCGAATCCATCAGAGATCAAAAGTAGAAGGAAATAGAGATAGGAGATGGAAGAGAAGATAGAGAATACACAAGTGGTAAACACTACAAAGACAAAGCACAATGAATTGAATCAATATGTATTGAAAGAACCTAGAATCTTCGCACTACTCATAAGCAATCTCCAAGCATTAGATCTCCTAGAGCTTCTTCTTCGTAGAACAAAACATGCATAAAAATTGCAGCTTCCTCTCTGCTGCTCGGAACCCAAATCTGATGGCTCCGTTGGCTCCAAAAGGGGGGTAAAACCGTAGGACACCTACTCAAGATCTCCCAGATTACTCATTCTTCTTCTTTTAGTTTAATCTCTAGTTTTCAGCTTGTTTACAATGATCGCAACGTGCATGATTTTGTCCATCTGTCCCTCTTGTGAAAATCCCATAATTGGCTGAAAAAGCAGCTAGCTTTTTGCATGCCATCCTAATCTAGAAGCTTTTTCTAACTTTTTTTATTTTTACAATAAATAATATCAAAAATAGGCTAAAATTATCCAAAAATATAGTATTTTTGGATAATCCATGCAACTCACACTAGTACTAATGGCTAAGATCACATTGACTCTCTAGATCAATAAAGAAGTCGGATGATGATGCATTCCATACTTTTTCACACTGTGTCCTCATAACATCACAATATCCGCCCCCTTTGAACCTACACATCCTCTGGTATGTGCCAAAATCCTAGTTGTCACGGAATTCTGAGTCCTCCTCATCCTCTGTAACCATATCCTTTGCTTCTTCATCTTCCATATCTTCATGGCTAGCCCCTATATCATGACCACTATTTTCTTCCAATTCCGCCTTTTGAAAAATTTGATTTTTTTCCTGCTACCGAAAGTTTGATGGCTGTCCCATCTAGCTCATTTAATGCATAAGTAGCATTATCAAACACATGTATTACCACATAGGGTCCAAACCATCTTTTGGAAACTTTACACATGGTACTTTGCTGGTTGTCTAAACTGCTATCATAAACCAATACCCAATCCCCATCTTGTATGGTTCTTGGTCTCAGTCTATGTCTTTTGTCAAACCATTTCTTGTTCTGCATCCTTGCTGCCCTTAACTTTGCAATTGCTGCCTCTATGTCTTTTGACTTTCTTTCCAACTATCTAATGCATAAGGCCAACAACTCCTCTCGATTCAACTCCTCCCAAGGTAACACACTCCATGTGACTGTCATCTCTTCTATCGGCATGATAGATTTTTGATCGTACATCAATTCTGCAGGCATATATCCTGTAACAACAATATGACTTGTTCTATTGGCCCATAAAGCATAAGGGAGCAATCGTGGCCACTCTTTTACCTTCTCTTCACATGCTTTTGCCAATGCCTTCACAATAGGTGGATGACCTCTTTCACTTTTTCCATTTTCTTCAGAGTTATAGGCTGAAGTTAAAGCAAGCTTTATCCCCAACCATGCAAAGAAATCATGAGCTTCATCTACATCCAACTCACCCCTATCTGCTGTAATTTTTCTCACACAACCATACCGACAAAAAATCTCTTCTAAGAGAAAAGTACACATAGCATTTGTTGTCTTAGTACGTAAAGCTTTTCCTTCCACTTGATTAGTCAAGTCTTCACGAGCAAGCACAAGATACCTCATTTGCCAAAGACCTGTTGGCATTGTGACCAAATCCACCACCCACTTAAAATGAAGAGACAATGGATATGTGGGTTGCAATCCATCCTGATGTCTCACAGAATACATTTGACATGTCGTACATGTTTCCACAAAGTGAGCAACATCCTTATACATAACTTGCCACCGATATCTTTCTTTGATCTTTGTAAAAGTACCCCAAACACCTCTATGACCATCCCACAAGCTTTCATGAAATTCTTGCATTACTTTTACTTGTGAAACTGTGTCACTCACAATGGCATATCCTGTTTCTTTTTAGCATGTTTCCATAAGTATCCATCTTTTAAAAAAACCGCATACACTTTCCTCTTGATTTTCTTAAACTCCTCATCTGACCATTCATCTCTCTTTGTTAATGTACTGAGGTATTGACCAATACTCAGCCACTCTCCTACATATTTGTCTTCCAAAAACACTTCTACACAAGATACAAAACATCTAAAGTGTCTCCTCTTTGTTTTCCAAGCTTCTGTTAATGCTGTAGCAACACCTTCCATTGCTGAATTCACTCTTGCAACATCATTTTCAGCCATAAGAAAGTCATCTTCTTCCTCCTCATCCATCATCCCATCTTCATTCTCATAACGTGCTTGAGATAACTTGTCTGCCACCACTGGGTTATCTCTTCCTGCAATATGCTGAAATTCAGGGTTCAAATATTTGATATATGCAATCCACATGAGCATAGCAATGTCCGGAGTAGCATAACCAATAATCATACCCAATACCGACAAACAATCAGTCTGAATGACTACATGAGCACCCATAAGATACTCCTTATCACATTTAAGGGCTGTCACAAATTTCCATAATTCTCTTTTAACCTGTGGATATCTTCTCTGTCGTTCAATTAATACTTTAGCACCAAAGAGAATTGCATATCTTTGCCCTTTCTCATCATCTTGCCCAATTGCCCATCCAATCTCGATTGGGCTTGTATCAATAGTAATAATGATAGGCTTTCCATGTGAATAGTCAACCTTTCTCAATGTAGGAGCAGATTTTAAGAGTTGCTTCAATTTCTTCATTGCTTTCTGATTCTTCCTTTCCCAATGAAATTTCTGACATTTCCTTAGAAGCTGATAAAGAGCATCGGCTACATGTGCAAAGTGAGGAATCCATATCAAATAGAACACATGCACCCAAGAATCTACACGTCTCTGATACATTCGTGCATACATCCTGCATTCTATCAATCCCATCTATTTTTGCTGGTGATGGCCTTCCCCCATAAGGCCCACACATATGCCCAACAATCAAAATCTCTTCAACTCCAAAGACAGACTTTTGTCCAGAAAGAGTTAAATGCACCTCTTTTAGATGTGTCAAAATACTCTCACAGTCCACAATATGGTCTACCACAAACTGTCTGCATCCATGTGCATCTACCTCTTCATTATTTTCATCCATTGCACACCCTTTGATTGGGACATCATCCAAGAAGGGCATAGTCAATTGTGGTATAAAATCGCTAAGTACCCTATTCATAGTATTTGTCATATGTGCCACTGAGTTTGTTGCTCCCTGTGGGAGAATACACATCCGTACTAACCCCAAGGGAGTCTTCATGGTTGTGATATCACTGCTTTCAATTGCAAGCTGAAACTGATCATAACCCCAGTAAAGATCACCCAAATAATAGATCACTCTGCTCGCAAAAGCCTCTACAAATTCATCAACCACAAGACCTGCACCTACATTTCTTATGGTTACTTTATTTACCTATTGCATGTATTGAATAAATCTCAAAGCCCCATTCTTTTTGGGCACAGTAAACCAACGATTTGAGTAAGGGGTTGAAGAAGGCTCCAAGATCTTCATGCGAATCTTTTCATTTAACAAATCCATCAGCTTTGGCAAGTAAGCTTTAGGCACTAGAATAGGCCTCAAGTTCCATGGTACATGTGGCATTGTAAATATGACCATAGAAGAGACAACATTTGGATCCACACAACCTATTTCACTTGGCTGAAATGCAAATGCCTTTCCATGTCTAGCTAACATCTGCATAAAACAGTCTCTCTCAGTAGCTCATTTTCTGCATGTATAGTTACCAATAGTAAATACATGCTTCATTTCATCAAGAGGCGAGTACACCCACTGAACAACACTACTATAGCCCCACATTATAGTAGTGCTTAATGAAAATTCAGGTCTTTGAATTCCCTTGCATTTGAAACCAAAGGAGACTCTCGAAGCGTATCCTGATTTCTAGGATGATTAACACAAACAGTAAGAAATTGCACTTGTTTTCTCCCATCCTTGCTTCTGACTCTTGCATAAGCAGAACCATCATCAAGCACCTTTGTTTCCATACGCACACCTGTAATATAGGGCTGTCCCAAAATCACCGCATATGAGGAATTATCTTGCACAAAGAAGTGTTGCTCTTCCTGTACATCACCAATCGTCACTTTTACATTAGGACATGCAGCATAGAGCTCCTCTGAAGAATTATTTGCAGCCCTCATTCGCCAACCATGATCAGTGTCTACAAGCCATGCACCATTTACATACAATCCACGCTCAATGACATTTATCTCAGACCCATGGTCAAGTAAAGCAACACAAGGAGTTTCACGCTCCCCTATTTTCACTACCATTTCAGTGGTAGCTCTAGCCCAATGATTTCTTATGTAGTGACTTCGAGAAATAAATCCTAGAGTCTCTTCTCCATATTGTTGCATTTGCCTCACTCCACTATGCATATTGCTACAAGACTGCATTTTCAGCCACTTTTTTCTCTTGCATACATTGAATATGCATCTACCGCTGATTCCCAACTAGTTATGCCATGAATATCTTGCCCTGCATGGGACATTTCACTATCAGTGGCCTTTCTCTTTTCAGCTGCATGTAAAGGATGTGTCCATATTTCAGCCTTTGGACCAACCATCACTTGGCCATGCATTCTATCCAACTGTAGACCAAAAGTAGAAGCATGTACCATTGCATAAGCATTTTGGACAGCCAAATCTTCCAACAACTTATGCATACCTCCATTTCCAAAATTCAAAGCAAGAGGCAATCCCATTTCTTGTGCATGGATCTTGCCATCTTTCCAAAAGATGAGCTGTCGTGCCAAGGCCTCCTGATAGGCAGCACAATCATGTCTCTCGTGCTGCAAACTGTCACACCAAATACATCTTTTTCCAGGCTTAGGAACTACTGCCCATCCCCTTTCCTCTTGTCCTTTTTCGTCCAATTTTGCAACCTTCAATTGAAGATCCTGCATGCCTTTTACCAATTCATCTAAGACATCTTCCCTAACAGAGGGAACAATAGCAGGTACAGCCATAGGGTTAGCCACAGAAGTAGGTGGCTTACTGGATACATCAATTGTCTTGCCCGTAACAATGGGCAAGCTAGAGACATGCAAGCTTTCTCTTCTTCTATGCTTCTTCACAAGTGCAGTAATAGCTTCCTTGACATGTCTCCACTCTGTTTTCAAACTTGTCTCTATAGTGTGATCCTCTAGCAAATCATCAAGCTTCTCTTGAAGCTCAAGATCAGCTACCTGTAGTAGAAACAATTCAATTTTTTAACTTGCAAGAGCTTGCTGTTCTGCAAGATCCAACTACTCAAATCGACTTTCAAATTCTCTTAACAATTCTGTAGCCACAAGACCCTTATTGGGTTGTAAAACCCACTTTTGAAAAGTCTTGCACGTAATCAAACTAGTGTCCTCAATGTAAAATTCTTCCCTGAGTGTCTTCTTGAAGGCTACCCAGTCAGCATCCTGCAAGTATAATTCAGTAATTTGTGCTTTCATTTTATGAACAATAATACGTAAAAAAATACCGGCTCCATGCAGATTGAGCCATCCAAAGAATTCCATCTTCTGAGCATATGTATGTATATATGCAGATACATTCCTGCCATTGAATAACTTCACCTCACGCTCAACTGCTTACAAAGCATTCATCACAACACTTTCTGTTTGTGCTAAAGCTTGCATCACCTATTGTTGTTGTTGTACTTGCATAAGCATATTTATATTTTGCACCAACTGTTGCAAAACATCACTGGAGATTGTATTCGAAGATTCTCCCATCTTGTCTTTCCTTCTTCTGACGACCTTTCACGTCGAGTTCACCAATGTCGGAGGTGTTTTTGTCAAAATGTCAAATCCACCGGGGATCAGAAGTAAAAGGAAGTAGAGATAGGAGATGGAAGAGAAGATAGAGAATACACAAGTGGTAAACACTACAAAGACAAAGCACAATAAATTGAATCAATATGTATTGAAAGAACCTGGAATCTTTGCACTACTCAGAAGCAATCTCTAGGCATTAGATCTCCTAGAGCTTCTTCGTAGAACAAAACGTGCATAAAAATTATAGCTCCCTCTCTGCTACTAGGAACCCAAATCTGATGGCTCCGTTGGCTCCAAAAGGGGGGTAAAACCCTAGGACACCTGGTCACGGATCTCCCAGATCACTCCTTCTTCTTTCAGTTCAATTTGCAGTTTTCAGCCTATTTAGAGCGATCGCAATGCGGCGCGCGATTTCGTCCATCGCATGTCATCCTAATCTAGAAGCTTTTTCTAACTTTTTAGGATTTTTACAATAAATAATATAAAAAATAGACCAAAATTATCCAAATATCTAGTATTTTTGGATAATCCATGCAACTCACACTAGTACTAATGGCTCAGATCACATTGACTCTCTAGATCAATAAAGAAGTCGGATGATGATGCATTCCATACTTTTTCACACTGTGTCCTTATAACATCACGGCACCGCCTCCCAATAGAAAGTTTACGACTAAACCCACTAGGATCGACATGAAATTTGGGTTCCTAGAGGCCAAGGTCTTCTAACAGCATTCTAGCGTCGGATCCTGGACATCTTACTTTACGCATAGATACCCAAGCCGAACCAGACCCATGTCGCACTTGGTTAAAAGAGAATGGGAAATGAGAGGGATGCGTTGCTCAACCTCTCTACCTGTAGGGCATAATCCCATTCCGGTCCCCTAAAACGGCATGAATCGGATTCTAACTTAACAATACCTAAAGTCATCGTCAGTAAAACCTTGTGAGAAGCCTCCCACTTCTCTGGGACTACCCAACCGTAGGGATGCTCACAATGGCAGAGATGTCATGGACACTCGTCCCATCATATCAAGCCACCTCATCAACATGTGTTGGTGCATCTTGTATATCAAAATCTATAAAATCATCAAGTGTATCACACACCATGATACAATATAACTTTTCTTCCCTTAGCTCCAAAATTTCTAGTACATCCTGCATAAGGAAATATTCCACCCCCTCGATGATGATAGCATGGAGAGAAGTGAGGGGTGGCTCATCACTTGTCGGCATCTCAACAGGACAAGGAGGTGGGTGCACAATGGCTAAGCTTTGTGCTGCCTCTACTCTCGAATCGAGTGTGATCTCTTTAGGCTCCCTCTTGAAATACTCTAGCTGTGGCTGAGAGGGTGTGTCGATGTCTTCCTCATTGTCCTCTTGCACCTCAATGCACAAAACATATATGGCAAATGCTGCATTGCGCTCGATGAGATCCATCATGGCATGGTCCTGGGATGAGGTGGGCACTGCTCTGGCATAGAGAAACTGCCCCACATGCATGAGGGCTTGATTTATTACATTTTCATGGCTTGATCTAGCACGTAAACTATATAGGAAATCTATGGGGACCCATTTGAGAGTAGAGTTCGGAATAGAGCAGGCGAGAGGGTTTGCCACATCACAAAATGATGCCAATATACTAGAGCTAGGGTCTACGGTGGAAAGTGAGCTCTCTAGACTCAAGGTTGCGCAAAACCTAGGGTATATTTGATCTCCTATGTGTGCGTAGCATGTGGAGCTAATCCATGCGGCAAAGGTGGGAGTGGTAGCCATGGCACACAAAGAGAGAAGGGAGGAGAGCACAAGTGTAGGGAAGTAGAGAATGAAAGTGAAAATAAGTTTGGAGCTATAGCTTTTATGTATCTAGGGTTTTAAATAAAGGTTCTTTTTTAACACTAAAGTTTCTTTTTTTTAAATGTTTGACTTTTCATTTCTCCCCTTTTTAGTTTCCCCTTCTTTCTTAGGCAGATCTCAAATTCATCATATCTCTTTCCCCGCTTCTTCTTTCTTGACGAAATCTTATAGTCTCATTATTGCTTGCCCTATCTGTAACTCTGTGAAATTTCATTTCCTCTCCACAAACACAGAGTGAGTTTCGCACGTTTTATGAGAGCAGAGCTTGTTCTACCAAAGCCTTAAGATTTTCTTCACAAAACTTTACACGTATATTGTTCTCTTCCATAGATGTTCTATGCTAAAGTTTTATCTCATTTTGACAAAACCTGTGCAAGTTATGTGCATTCTCTAACATGTAATTTCTTTTTTTTTGGTACTCTAGGATTCTTTACAGTCAAGAACAATGATCTTTTGAACACTCAACTTCTTCTTCAACATCTTACGGTTTCTTTGTAAACAAAGTTGCAGGTATATTGTCTTGTTTTTTTGCTGCTCCATGGTTAAATTTTATCTCATTTGGACAAAATGTATGCAAGCTATATGCATACTGAGTTTTTCTGTGTTTTTTACTCCCAGAGTCTTTGAGGGTGGAGAACAATGATTTTTTAAAAACTCAACTTCTTCAACATCTTTGGGCTTCTTTGCAAAGAGAGCCACATGTATATTGCTACTTTTTTCTATTGCTCCATGGTTAAGTTTCAACTCATTTGGACAAAGCCTATGCAAGTTATATGTATGCTTTGACTCAATATTTCTTTTGTTTTTGTACTCTAGGAATTTGTCAGTGAAGGACCAATGGTCTTGTTATAAGTCAACTTCTTGTTCAACATCTCTGGGCTTCTTTGTGAAAAGAATTGCACGTACAATGTTTTTTTTAAATTGCTTCATTTAAATTTCATTTCATTTGGAGAGAAAATTTGCAAATTATATACACGTTGATAGGTAACTTTTGTATTTGGTTACTATAGATGTCTTGACGGACGAAAAACATCAGTAACATTCTTGCAGTGGAGGTCTTCAATAGGAAAGATAGTGTCGGTAATTGGAAAGATAGTGTCTGTAATTGGAAAGATAGTGTCTGTAATTGGATTTGTGATAAGTACTATAAGTTTGATTGGATTTTGATGCACCCAAGTACTTGAGGGAGTTTCAAGGTTAGGCGTAAGGATGTTGCAAACCCTAGCAAACATTGGAAATGTAGAATTTTAGAGTTCAGAAAAGTATTCAATGGAACAAGTACAGTAACACAACTGTTGATCCAATATGTTTATACGCGCAAACAAATCTTTGTACACGACAAGAACTACATGGAAAATTATAAACAAAATAGTAAGTTTTTAAATTTTATCATTGTTTATTCTTTTGCATCATAGTTGTTTTTAAAAATCTTTGCAGTGCTCTAATTCAATCTTGTTTTACTGATAGCTCTATATCCATCAACTTTGCATGAATGGCAGAATGTGAAATGTTTGAGTGGTAGGATACATGTTTGGCATGAAGACATAGGTTCTTTGATCTATGATAATAACTCTACAAGTCAACTTGTAACTCAAAATATATTTTTTAATAATTCATTGTATGGAGTAGAAAGCCAAAGATTGCAGCATGTCCCATTGCCGCGACTATCTACTGGTGAATGGTTGATTGGTAGCTTGGAGTTGTCAGGAGCATGTAAGTACAAGATAAAATTTGACATCAATAGTGCTATTAAACCCACCACAGGCTCCAAAGATGTGCATCTTCGTTGGTTTATTCCATTCTCATTGTTTGCACATTTGTTTGGTTCATGTGATATTCTGAAGAAAACAAAGATTACTTATCAATGCAAGTGTCCATCCGAGGAATGGATGAGTCAGCTATTGGGTGAGTCTTCGCAAGTCAAAAGAACACATTTTGATGAGACGATTGAATGCAGGGTCAACCAATCTGATCTCACATTCGGGTAAATCTTTTTTAGTACTTTGAATGCCTTGATTTGATTGACATAGGTCTTGCTTAGATGAATTTTTGTGTTATTTGCATTTACTTACCATTATTTTTATTTTTATTACAGGCATTTCGTTGAGAGCAGAGTTTTGAGCCTGGAATGTGCCTAAAATTTGCAAAAAAATCCAGAATTTAGGTGAAAAATATTCGACATCGAAGGCGGCAGCTGCAGCTAGGACAATTTTAAGCACCAAGTGAAAGACGGCTTTTAAAAGGTGCCCGAACGACACTTGCAGATTTTTGATAAATTTTTCGACTGCCGTGCAAGATCTAGGAGCTACCAATCAGTGCGGGATGCCGAGACAGACACGTAGGATTTCGTAGAGGCTGAAACAGAGCCCGGACATGGAAGAGGCAAAAAATTGGCCAAGATTTGAAAAGGTGGACAAAATACTTAGGACCAAAAGGGGGTGCCCCAAAGGGCACCCCCCCCTTCCAAATTTTTTGTGGATATGGTAGCAGTATCTTCACGCTGAAAACGGCGCAAAAATCGCTACCCCCCCCCCCCCCCCTCCAACTCGATTTTGGGCTGCAAGTAAGCCATGGATTAGACATTGTCGGGCAACTTCTCGCTCTTCCCTAATCATATCGCCGGTTTTCGTGCGAGATATGGCTGACTGAATGAAGAGATCAGAATCTATTCTTTCTCTCTCCTCCCTCTCTCTCCTCTCTATGGGCTGTTCATGTGCACTATCTTGAAGGAGGAATCGGGAAGGAGATTGAAGGAAATGGTGATGGAGATTGATGGTGATGCTGAAGATTGATGTGCAGCATTGGATTGAGAGCAATGGAGGCTCTGTCCGCTGGTCACGCAGTCATTTAATGAGTCTCAGATTTTGTAAAAACATGGTATGACCATTTTTATGAAGAAAATGAAGGTATTTTGGTATTTTATGATGGTAATGATGTTCTTATTGGATGAAAATTTGTTTGAGTGTTGATTGCATCATGATTAATTGCTGTTAATCATAAAATTTTGATTTTGCAATTATTTACATGCGCTATTTAATTCTCAAAAATCCGAAATGCGGTTTTTAAGCAGTAAAATGATAGTTTTGTCGTTTCAGGTGGGTGAAATGTGTTCCTATGGGGGAAAAATGAAAAATAAATTGAATGTTAGTATGCTGAAGTGATTGGAATAAGAAAAATTAGAAAATAGCATATTTTATTGCCAAATAAATCAAGAAAATGGGAAAAATAAGGAAAAAAAAATAGAAATACGCTTTACAAAAATAAGAAAAAATATAATGATTATTTGTGGATGTATGGTAGTAGCAAAGCATGAGGTTTAGCCTCAGTTTGCCCTATCTCCTTGTCAAAGTTGGTGATTTATTGCTTTTCGTACATCAAAACATGATAAAATGAACCTCTACACCTATGCAACGAAAGCAATACCTAAACGTAGAGGTTGGGATGTTTGAATGGTGGGATTTGCGTGTTGATTATTGCTGATTTGCTGATGCATATCATGACATAGATTTTGTTTTATTTTAATTAAGAGGATAGTAGCACGGGTGTTGTCTCGGTGCTATCCTTACATCGCCGCAACGGGTTAGTGAATAAGGATTGGAAAGCCTGGTTGTGCACAACACGCTTTTGATTGAAAATTATGTTTGAGCACTTTAGGATCATCCACCTTTGCATGTGCATGTCAACCATGGTATCAGAATACAAAGGACTGGATGCATAACATCTGTTTTCGATTATGATAACCCACGCTTGAGTGTGGAAAGGCCACCTAAGCCGTAGGATAGACGTTCGTTTCTTGGGGAATTATTTGGTAAGGACACATGGTATCTCCTGGAATATTCTCAAAATGAAAGAGTGGAGTTTGTTCGTTTGTTCTATATGTTGAGCAGCGCATCAAGGGGCCAATCCCTGCAATGTAGGAGAGTTGTAGTGGGGCCGCGGTGATTCAACTGAGAGGTTGCCTCCCATGTATGTGATTATCGTGACATTTATTGCCAATGTGTATGGGTTCTCCCTCTGTGGAGTTTATAGAAAGGGAAATGTTGGACTACAAAACTATAAACACATAGATTAGGCTTTAGGACAGATAGTCCTTTAGCAGCAGCTAGACGCTCCAGGCCTGCGAGGCTGTGTGGGTGTGTTTGCCTGTCATGAGCATGAGGTCTCGGCTAGCGCCATAGCCAGTGCCGGCCCATTTGAGGTCCCATCAGTTGTGCATTTACCGGGAGCTACCAACAAGTGGTGATTCTCGAATCTAGGGTTTTTAGGGACAAAAAAATTGGTTTATGTCCTCTGACAAGGACCGTCAAGCCGAAATACAAAAAGCAGAATGTGCTGAGAGGGCTAGACGGCGGTTGGAGATTGTAAGTCGCTATTCTCCTTAAAGGAGCAGCCCGATACGCATAAAAGGTAGCGGTCTTAGTAACCCAACTGCTGCACATAGTCCTTTAGGTGCAGAAGGAAGCAGAAGTTCTTCCTCTCTTCCACTAGGTCAACCCACTTCAAGTGGGGGTGTGATCCCATCAGTCCAAACTCCTATTGTCAATTCGATTGTCGTCATGGCACAACCCATTGCAATTCCTGCAAGGACGCTGGATCTACCAGCTTTAGGAGTTCCTTTGCCAATTTTTAATGGGTTAGCCAAAGAAGACGCGGAGTTTCATATTTGTGAATTCCAAAGATTAATGTTTAATTACCGCATCCAATATGAGGGACATCTTATGATGTTCTTTAACATGACATTAAAAGGAAGGGCTGCAGTATGGTATCATAGCATAGAGACTGGAACCATCACTACAATCGACCAATTTTATGCAGCTTTTCGAGGAGAATATGCCCCTGAAAGAGGGGGCCAATACTGGTTACGTGTTTTGAATGTAACACGCCAAGACCCCCATGAGAATGTGAAAGCACATGCTAATAAGCTTAAGTAAGTATTTCGTAAGTTACAAACTTACATTCCCATTCCGCCGACTGCCCAATTGCAATACTTCTTGTATGGATTAGATTTCAATATTCAGGTACAATTGAGCAGTGTGGCTTTGGCTGATATAGACACCACCATCATGCAGGCAGAAGGAGTAGAGTCACGATTACAAACGGCCTACTCCTCTCGAATAAATCTTAATGCGGGTCTAGTACATGGAGGCAATTTACCATTGACAAACGGAAGTCAAGGGATGCCTATGAATAACCCTAATGGGAGAGGAAGCGTGGTTCAAAATGTACCTTTGCTGCTAGCTCCTCGACTATGCCTATGGTTAGTCAGTTGGCTCCACCGAATGTTGGAGGCCAAGCTTCAAACCCTAATGTTATTACCAATGCCCAATCAAATTATTAGGCCAATGGAACAACAGATAGACGATCAAGTGAGAGCGGAATTTTGATGCCGAGAAGTGCTTAAAAATAGCTAAAAATTACGAATATCAAGGGAAAAATATTCAACGTCGAAGGTGGCGGCTTGACTTAGGACGATTTTAAGCGTCAAAGTGCTTTAA
Organism: Lygodium microphyllum; assembly: GCF_053477565.2. NCBI lineage: Eukaryota > Viridiplantae > Streptophyta > Polypodiopsida > Schizaeales > Lygodiaceae > Lygodium > Lygodium microphyllum. Next base: position 130,132,038 of record NC_141155.1, read on the forward strand.
AGGCGCCCGAGTGACACTTGTTGATTTTTGATGCCGAGAAGTGCTTAAAAATAGCTAAAAATTACGAATATCAAGGGAAAAATATTCAACGTCGAAGGTGGCGGCTTGACTTAGGACGATTTTAAGCGTCAAAGTGCTTTAAAGGCGCCCGAGTGGCACTTGTTGATTTTTGATAATTTTTCAGACTACCATGCGGGTGGTCAGGAGTTGCCAGCCAATGCAGGATGTCAAGCCGGAAGCCTAGGATTTTTCAGAGCTCAATTCGGACACCGGACGGGGAAATGGCCAAGGAAATGGGCAAGATATGAAGGGGTGGACCAAAGTTTGGCCAAATGGGTAAGTGACCCTTGGGAGCTCAAAATGAAATGTTACATGAAATGTATGAAAAAAATGTGGAGAGAGGGAGAAGAAAGCGTGGGTAGATCCATGCCGATTTTTGCGCTCCTTCCTTGGGGATGGAGATGGCAGCCTACAAGTAACCTACCCAACCGACATTACCCCTGAACTACTCCTTCCCTGCTGACTCTATCGCCTGTCTTCGCTGCTCAAATGGTGGCCTGAATGGAAATCTCTGATTCTAGTCTTTCTCTCTCCTCCCTCTCTCTCCCTTAAGGGGTTGTTCTTGTGTGGAAGAAGACAATGAAGGATGATGGAGGAAAGCTTGTCCGGATGAGACCGGATTGCTTCCCCGTGGATGAAGACATAAAGAATGCTGCTCTTGAAGATGCTAGAGATTGAATGAGGGCTGACACGCAGTCCCATAGCAAAACCGAGATCTCGAGACACAAAGCCTAAGCGGTAATTCAATTTTTATGAAGAAAAAATGAGTTTTTATGCTATTTGGTTGATGAAATATTGTTCCTATGGGCTGATTATGCATCATAATGTTTTTTGCTATGAGTTTGATTATGCTCAGAAAATTAGAAAATCATGTGTTATGGCTGAAATTAATGATATAAAACCCGTAAAATACGCATTTAAGAGGCAAAATGGGGTCTTTTTGCAAAATAAAGGGGAAACAGGAGATATAACATCAATAAAACCTGAAATTTACTGTCAAGAAACCTAAGGGCCACAACCCATAATCAATCTTAATTTTTAGTCATTTTTATTGAAGATAATAGAGAAAAAATACCAAAAATTGTGAAAAATGGATTTTAAATGGGGGAAAATTAGGAAATGATAAAAAGAAAATTCCAAAAAATTAAATAAGTGTTTGTGCAATGTATAATGAAGGTAGAGCATGAGGTTAGCCTCGGTTTACCCTCATTTCTATGTTTTTGTCCGTATTTATTGCTTTCTCTACAAAGAAATACACATAAAACGACTCTTACACCTATCAACGATTGCAAAACATTAAACGGTAGGGTAAGAGGGGAGTTTGAGAGTTAAAGTACACTCTTAAATCTAATTTATGTGTTGCATCATGGCTATAGGACGTTGTTTTAAAAGAAAGGAAAAGGCAGCATGAGCGTAAGGCTCGGTGTCTCTCCTCGTTTCAATACATAAACATTAGCATGGAAATCATGAAAAGATTGGTTTCGCACGATGCACAATGCTGATTTTCTATTGTTTGTGCACTAAACCATTCACATTATGCACTATGCATGGTTCATGGTATCGAAGGAAAAATCTCCTAGACTACATAGCAATTGTTTTCTTAGGACTTTGACCCACAATTGAGAGTGTGAGGTTATCCCTTGCCGTAGAGTAGAGGGTCAATTTCCTAAGGGACTGTGAAGTGAGGAAGCATGGTATATCTCCTAGAAATACGAGAAATATAAAAGAGAGGAGTTTGTGCTCGTATGTGTTATATGTTTAGCAGCGCATCAAAGGGCCAATCCCTGCGATGTAGGAGAGTTGCAGTGGGGCTCCGACTATTAGTCGGTGGAGTGCCTCCTGTGTGTGTGTGACGAGGCGTTATGCCTAAGTACTTTGGGATCTCCCTTTGAGGAGTTTTAGGAAAATGTTGGACTATGAACTATAAACGCATGAATTAAGCTTTAGGGCAGTTTGTCCTTCAGCCCTAGATTGATGCTCCTGGTCCGCGAGGCCGTGAGGGTGTTTGTGTGTCATGAGCATGAGGTCTGGCTAGTGCTATAGCCAGTGCCACCGGCCCATTTCACGTCCCATCATCAAGGCTATGAGTCGAGTGCCTCTAATGTCCTGTTGAGATATCGAGCTCCACTTGTGATATGCCAGGGTGACCGTTGTGCATTTATGTCACCGACTTGTCAGTTGCAGATGCGGTTGGTACACCACCCATGAATAATAGCTAGATGATAGCTATCCTTATTTACTCTAGTTCGTGGCTCAGTTAGTATGCCACCTTAGTTAGTTGAGTTTGGTTTGAGGCCCATATATATGGTTCTTCTATTTCTATGTACTAGAGTTCTTTTTGGCTCACACAAACTAAGAAGAGGAAAACTATTTTCAGCCTCCACCTTTGTGTGTATTCCCCCATTATGCAAGTAAGAAAGCTACAAGTGAGACTCCTTCCTTCTCTCCCACATTCCTGACATGGTATCAGAGCCTTGTTCGTGGTAAGGAGCTCAAGAAAGCAAGCCAAGTTCGCGGTGTTCTGGTAAGAGAACCAGTGTTGCATCCATTTTTTCTGTTTTGGGAGCAAGTCTCTACAGGTAGCACAGTCGGAAAGTGCAAGAGTGCATTGTCTCAGATTGAGACACCCTTCGCAGTGTAGCAAGAGGGCAGTATATGCTGCGGGAAGGGGCTTTTTAGCCTTCGGTTGCTCTATTTTTTTGATTTGAGGCCATTTCGGGGCCTGTTTTGGAAGCGGAAGTTTTCTGCACGCACTCAAAAAAAGGCCTAGTTTTATGCTGTGCGACCACTGTTTTACAGGTTGGTGAAAAGTTAATGTAGAAATTGCATCGTATGCTTGTGCGCAGAGACATTGGGAGTAATAGAAGCATCCTTGTTGCCTGTTGATGCAAAATCGTTGCTAGGAAGTGACTGTGTGGTCAAATACCACTTTCGTCAGTTTTGCAAATTTGCCCTTGTGAGGCTGAAGCTGTGTTCTTTGCAGTGACAGAATTTTTTACAGTGTTCTGTAATGGCGTCTGATTCTCTTTTACAGATTGTCACTGAAAAGCTTGACAAGAACAACTTCCAAGCATGGAAGTTTAGAATGACAAATTTCCTTATGGGAAAATGATATTGGGAGTTCGTTGTAGGAAATGAAGAAGAACCAGTTCTTCCTGATGTTCCCAATCAACAGCAAATGTAGGCATTTAAAGCATGGCATGAGAGAGCCAGGAAAGTTATGTACTGGCTGTCTATCAGCATTTCAGACTCTATGATTGTGCATATTCAAGATGCAAGTACGCCAAAGGAGGCATGGGATACTTTGTCAAAAATGTATAGCACAAATACGCAAGCTAGGAAAATGCAGCTCAATCAAGAGTTGCACAATGTGCAAAGAGAAAATATAAGCATCAATGACTACCACATGAAGGTGAAAAAGATTGTAGATGCACTTGCTTCCATTGGGTCGCCAGTGGAAGATGACGATTTAGTTTCTGTGACCTTGAATGGTCTAGGAAAGGATTATGCACAGTTCCGCACATCCATTTCCGTTCGTGAAAGATTTCCTGATTTTGAGGAGTTGATTGCTCTTCTAATTTCTGAGGAGCAGAGAAATGGTGGTGCATCTTCTTCAGGAGGAACTTCAAAAGAAACTGTCTTCTACTCAAATGCTAGAAGAGGTAGAGGCAGAGGTAGAGGAGGCCGATCTGGAGGCCGTGGTAGAAATCAGAATATGCAGCAAACTCAAGAAAATCAGTCCTATGGAGGAGGACATGGTAACTCTAGAGGCAGGGGGAGCCAAAGAGGTCGTGGTGGATGGCAAAGAGGCCAAAATGCAAACAGTAATGTTGAATGCTACTACTGTGGTAAAATGGGTCATATGGCTAAAGACTGCTATAAAAAGCAGAATGACATCATGAATGGAAAATTGCAACAAGGGAATTATGCATCTTCTAGTAGACAGGGTGATGATAGAAATGAGCATTTGTTTATGGTGCAGCACATGAACAATTCTGTGACAAGTGCAGAAGAAAGCAATGATGTATGGTATATTGACTCAGGTGCATCAAACCACATGACAAGTCATGCAGAATGGATGGAGAATGCAAGGAAAATGGAAAAACTAGGATTTGTGGAGACTGGTGATGATACTGCACATCCTATTGTGCAGATTGGAAAAATTCCTTTGTCTATGCAGGATGGGAAAAAGAAATACATGTCCGATGTATTTCATGTCCCGAATATCACCAAGAATCTGGTTTCTGTTGGTCAAATGGTTGAGCAGGGCTTGCAGGTCAGATTTAATCCTCATGGATGGTTTGTTGAGGATATGAAAAATAAAGGTCGCTTGATAGCAAAAGGAAAGAAGAAGGGCAGAATGTTTACATTGGATGCAGACATGCCTGAATTGAGTGCAGCAATATTTGCACATTGGACCGGTGTAGTTGCAGATATTGATATCTGGCATAAACGCATTGGTCATGTTAATGTACAATGACTTAAATCAATGCAAGCCCAAAATATTGTTGCAGGATTGCCTAAATTCAAGGTTGCAGAAATGCATAAGGTATGTGAAGCCTGTCAGTTTGGAAAACATGCAAGGAAACCATTTCCTAGACATGTTCAAGAGAGTAAGAAGCCATTGGAATTAATCCACTCTCATGTGTAGACTACTAAAGCTGCATCTCTTAGAGGCTGTCATTATTTTGTCACTTTTATTGATGACTATAGCAGAAAAATTTGGGTGTATTTTATGAAAAAGAAAAGTGAAGTTTTTGGGCATTTCAAAACTCTTAAAGCTATGGTTGAAAAAGAAACAGGCCTGCAAATAAAATGCCTAAGGTCAAATGGAGGGGGAGAGTATCTCTCAAATGAGTTTGCAAGGTTCTTGCAGGAGCATGGCATAAAGCAACAATATTCATGCAGTCATACCCCACAACAAAATGGAATTACAAAAATAAAAAACAGGCATATTAGAGAGATATCTCGTGCCATGCTCAATGAAAAAGACCTACTAGATTTTTACTGGGCTGAGGCAGTTGCTACAACAGTCTACATAATGAACAGGACTCCCATTGCAGCAATACATGGCATGATTCCAGAGGAGAGGTATACTGGTAGGAAACCAGATATTTCTCATTTGAAAATTTTTGGTTGCATTGCCTATGTTCATGTGCCAGATGAGTTGAGATCCAAGTTGGATCCAAAAGCTGAGAAGTGCATCTTTATTGGTTACTCTCTGCACAGCAAAAAGGGTATAGATGCTATAACCCTTCTACTCGTAAGTTTACAGTGAGCAGAGATGTTGTTTTTTATGAGATGAGTAACTGGTATAAACCAGTAAATGTGATTGATAATGTAGATGCACAAAATGGTAATGGTGCACAGAATTCACAGCGGCAGTCATAAGATATTAGTGGACTTGGAGCGTCCTCTAGCAGTGGTTCACATTCTTTGCCATGGACAGGCAGATTGAGATCAAGAGAATCTTCTCAAAGCAATGCAGATAGTGGTATGCAGGTATCACGAAAAGGAAAAGAGAAGGTAGATCAGCCCATGTTTGATGTGAATGCAGGTCACTCTTATGTAGATGGTGAATCCAGTGGCTCAGAACAGAGCATTGATGATGAGTTGGGTATTCCTTCTATTGTTACACCTGGAGTAAGGAAGACCAGGGATGTTTTGAGAGCACCTGGGAGTGAACCTACTTTGCGCAGGTCTACCAGAGCTAGGTATCCTATGGATAGACTGAAATATGATGGATTTACAGCCATTCACTATGCCTATATGGTCAAAGTGATACAAGAACCAGAACCCACTTCTTTTGAGCAAGCCATGGGAAAAGAAAAATGGGAGAAAGACATGGATGAAGAAATGGATGCCTTGGAGCAAATGCTACATGGGAATTGGTACCTTTGCCTAAAGGTAAGAATGCAATTGGCTGTAAGTGGGTTTATAAGGTGAAGCACAATGAAAATGGTTCTGTGAACAGATACAAGGCAAGATTAGTAGTCAAGGGGTATGCACAAACATATGGCATTGATTATGAAGAAACATTCAGTCCGGTTGCAAGGATGGCAACTGTAAGAGCAGTCATTGCTATGGCTGCATCAAAGGAATGGTCTTTACATCAGATGGATGTAAAGAATGCCTTCTTGCATGGTGATTTGCAAGAAGAGGTATATATGGAGTAGCCACTAGGTTATGTGCATGTTGTTCATCTTGAGTTTGTTTGCAGGTTGAAGAAAGCCTTGTATGGCTTGAAGTAAGCACCTAGAGCATGGTTTGACAAGATAGGACAGTATCTTGTCACTATTGGCTTTCAAATTTCCAAGGCAGATTTATCACTTTATGTGAGAAAAATAGAGAAAGGTATTATGCTACTTGTCATTTATGTTGATTTGATTATGACAGGTGACAGTGATGAAGATATCCTTCATGTGAAAATGCTATTGAAGTAGAAGTTTGAGATGAAGGATTTGGGAGAGCTGCGTTATTTCTTGGGCATTGAGGTGATTAGATCACCAAGTGGGATATAGCTCTTGCAGAGGCAGTATGGATTGGACATGCTGTGCAAATATGGGATGACAGGCTGTAAGCCTATTTCAATTCCTTTGGAGCAGAATGTGAAGTTGAGTGCAGATGCAAATGAGCTTCTCGAAGATCCTACTATGTACAGATGCATAGTAGGAAGTTTGATTTATATGACTAGTACCAGGCCAGATTTGAGCTACGCTGTTGGATTGGTAAGTCAGTTTATGCAGGCTCCAAGAAAATCGCATTTGGATGCGGCTAGACGCATATTCAGGTATGTGAAGTCCACATTGCAGTATGGACTACTTTATGAGACTAGGGTTCAGATACAGCTGCATGGATACACTGATGCTGATTGGGCTGGTAGTATTTCTGATAAACGATCTACCAGTGGATATGTGTTCTCTTTTGGGAGTGCTGCAATCACTTGGAGCAGCAAGAAACAGCCTACAGTTGCCCTGTCGAGCACAGAGGCTGAGTATAGGGGTGCAGCAATGGCTGCATGTGAGGTAGCTTGGTTGCATAAGCTACTTTATGATATGCATCAACCTACAGATGGGCCAGTTGTCATTTATTGTGACAACATGAGTAGTATACACTTGGCAAATAACCCAGTCTATCATGCTAGAACAAAGCACATTGAGGTGCATTATCACTACGTGTGGGAGAGGGTTTTACTAGGTCTTATTGATCTAGTTTATGTCAGCACAGAGGATCAGGTAGCTGACATATTTACGAAGGCATTGGGCGAGGAGAAGCTGCGCAGGTTCAGAGACCTGCTTGGTGTGCAGGAATTGGGATTGAGCTCGAGGGGGAGTGTTGAGATATCGAGCTTCACTCGTGATATGCCAGGGTGACCGTTGTGCATTTATGTCACCGACTTGTCAGCAGATGCAGTTGGTACACCGCCCATGAATAATAGCTAGATGACAGCTATCCTTATTTACTCTAGTTCGTGGCTCAGTTAGTATGCCACCTTAGTTAGTTGAGTTTGGTTTGAGAACCATATATAGGGTTCTTCTATTTCTATGTACTAGAGTTCTTTTTGGCTCACATAAACTAAGAAGAGAAAAACTATTTTCAGCCTCCATCTTTGTGTGTATTCCCCCATTGTGCAAGCAAGAAAGCTACAAGTGAGACTCCTTCCTTCTCTCCCACATTCCTGACATGTCCTTGGCGAAGTTAAGGATATGATGAAGCACTACACCGACATGATTACTGAACAATATCGGCAAATAGCTGTTGACGTCAATTTCCTAAAGAAGCAACAAAATCTGATAGGGAGTCGACGCCCTGAAGAGGGTGGTCCCTCAAGATTCAGCTGTAAGTGGTGTGGCGGATAACATTTCCCTAGAAACTGTCCAAATGTTAAATGTGATATTTGTGGGAAGTCGGGCTACTCAACTGCTACCTATTGGAGTAAGATTAGTTCCCTCCAACAAGGGAGTAAACAACCAGCTCTAGTTAATCATAGAGCGCAAGATAGTAACCTCCAGCAAAATGATGGACTAAGACAAATACTGCAAAGGGAAAAGACCTGTTGAGATGACAAGCTCAACACATGCGGACATTGATGATGAACCGCCTGGTTAGATGGGTCCACACATCTACACTTAGCATGTCGGTGGTCATTATGAATCTCACATGTCCACTGACTCATTACTTATTATATTCAGGTTGTTACATCTATTTACAGCTGGCATAGTTATAGCGCCAGTCGACTAGTGTAGTCAGTTATGCATTGTTTAACTTAGTAGGTCACTTTCCTTTTATGTTGTATCTTATCTATACTTTGTGTACATTGTAAAGTGTATGGAAGAATAAGAAGAAATCAGCAAGAAAACGTTTTGGCCTCCATCTCTCTTCTTGTCTCTTGAGTGAGCTTCTCCTTGTGCATTCTGTGTGTGTTCGGCGCAGCATCTTGAGTAACCCCCTCCACCACGCGATTCGTGACATGGTATCAGAGCCGTGTCATTGAGAGAGGCTGATTTCAAAGATTGAAGCAAAGGAGAAGAAGCAAGGTTCGAGCAAGCAAACCACGGGTAAGAAGCTCTCCCATCCTTCAACTCTTTCTCTTGGATAGTGCCTGTGGAGGCACCGGAAGCAGGGCAGAGCAAAAATCTCAGATTGCAGTGAGATTTGGTGTGCACAAAGAGCGCTGTGTATTGTGCAAATAAGCCCTTTAGGACTTGCCCGTAGTTATTTTGGGCATCTGAGGCCGTTTCGGGGCCCGTTTTAGAGCCGCAAGGTGTGGACAGCAGTTTCAGGATATGCTGTGACTTTGATTGTATTGACCGAAAGTGGGTGCGTAGGTTACAGATTTCAGATCTATAAGTTCAAAGGTGTTTACCAGTGAGTAAACACAAGGTATATCTGCAAGCAGGTTGCAGATTGCATGTATTGTTGAGCAGACAGTGAAAAAGGCTGTCTGGTGTATTGCTGTGCACTACAGGTCCAGGGTTGCAGAAGATTTACTTTTTGCTGTTGGTATTAATTTTGTGATAATGGCAGAGAACAGTGGAAGCCCCACCATTGAGAAGCTCGACAAGAACAACTATCCTTCATGGAAGTTCCGTGTCACGAACTTCCTTATTGGAAAAGGCCTCTACGAGTTCGTTTCAGGTGAAGAAAAGGAGCCGGAGATGAGTGATCCTCCAACTGCAGAAGAGACAAAGGCACGGAAAGAATGGAATGCAAAGGATAAGAAGGTCATGTATTGGTTGTCTGCAATAATTGACAATAATATGCTGGGACACATTAGAAATGCAGAGAATTCATCTGCAGCTTGGACCATACTTGAAAGTATGTTTTCTGTAAATACAAAGGCACGAAAGATTCAACTCAAGCAAGAGTTGAATACATTAAAGAAAGGGAAGATGTCTATCAATGAGTATGCACTGAAGGTAAGAAGCATTGCAGATGCATTGGCAGCGATTGATGCAATGCCCGATGATGATGATTTGGTGTCGTCTACCTTGGGTGGACTTAACAATGAAAAGGCTTGGAAGTCTTTTGTAACTTCTGTATATGTCAGAAAGCCATTTCCAGATTTCGATGAATTGGTCTCCCTTATGATCACTGAAGAGATCAACATGCAGAGTGAGACATCTGAAAGAAGTGGTGAACAGGTCCAAGCTTTCTACTCCAGTTCTGGAAGGGGACGTGGCAGGTTCTCTTCAAGAGGCCGTGGTACAGGACGTGATAGTGACAACCAACAAAACAGATTGAATCAGCAATTTGGCGATATGCAGGTTTCAGGAGGTCGTGGTAACTTTAGAGGCAAGGGGAGCTTTAGAGGAAGAGGTGGATGGCAGAACAGAGGTTCTAAAAACTCTGGTATTGTGTGCCACTACTGTGGCAAAACAGGTCATATTGCAGCCCAATGTTATGCTAAGAAAGATGATATCTGCAGTGGTAAGTTGTAGCAAGGAAACTATGCATCGTCTTCACGACAGAATGAAGACAAAAATGAACGTTTGTACGTTATGCAGCATATGCTGAATGCTGTTACAGGAAAGGGAACACATGAAGATGTTTGGTATGTTGATTCAGGTGCATCCAATCATATGACCAGCCATGCAGAATGGTTTGGAGAGATGCAGGATTTGCAGAATGCAGGTTATGTGCAGATGGGTGATGACTCATGCCACCCAATTTCACACATTGGAAAAGTTCCCTTGTCCTTGCATGATGGTAAGACAAAGAGTCGTTCAGATGTATTACATGTGCCATCTATTACAAAGAACTTGGTGTCAGTCGGTCAAATGGTAGAGCAAGGGCTGCAAGTCAAATTTAATGCAAAGGGCTGCTTTGTAGAAGACTTCAATGACAAGTGCAGATTGGTAGCAAAGGGAAGTAGAGTTGGACGTATGTTCACTCTAGATGCTGGAATTCCTACTATGAATGCTGCTATGTATGCTAAAGGAAAAGGTGTTGTTGCAGACATTGAAATTTGGCACAAACGCATTGGACATGCAAATGTGCAAAGGATGAAATTAATGCAGTCCAAAGGGTTGGTTACAGGTTTGCCTACATTTAAAGTTTCAGAATTTCAGAAGGTATGTGAAGCATGTCAGTTTGGTAAGCAGGCAAGACAACCCTTTTCACATGACAGAGATGTAAGCAGAAATATCCTTGATGTTGTTCATACAGACATTTGGGGGCCTACACAAAATGTATCTCTTGGAGGTAGTTCATACTTCGTCACATTCATTGATGATTGTTCTAGAAAGCTATGGGTATATTTTATGAAGGAAAAGAGTGAAGCTTTTGAGCACTTTAGAACTTTCAAGGCTGCAGTTGAAAGAGAAACAAGCTTGAAAGTAAAGTGCTTGAGGTCAGATGGAGGGGGAGAGTACCTCTCCAATGAGTTCATTGATTTTCTGAGGTCTCATGGGATAAAGAGACAGTTCACATGCAGGTATACCCCACAGCAAAATGGGGTTGCAGAAAGGAAAAACAGGCATATTGCAGAAGTTGCACGCGCCTTGATGGGGCTGAAAAGAATATGCCTAAGCATTTTTGGTCTGAGGCTGTTTATACTGCTGTTTATATTTTGAACAGAACTCCCATAGCTGTAGTTCATGGTATGACCCCCGAAGAATGTTTTACAGGTAAGAAGCCTGATGTTTCACACTTGAAAGTATTTGGCTGCATTGCGTATGTTCATGTGCCAGATGAGTTGCGGAAGAAACTGGATCCAAAGGCTGAAAAGTGTGTCTTTATTGGATACTCTTTAGAGCAGAAAGGGTATCGCTGTTACAACCCTGTCACATGTAAGTTCAGAGTGAGCAGGGATGTCATCTTTGATGAAATGAGCAGTTGGTATGCATCTAGTGGTGATGCATTTGATGATGATGATGATCATGACACTCATGTGCAGGCTGAAAAGCAAGAATCATGAACTCTTAGTGGACCAGAGACATCATCTGGTAGTCCTTGGTCTGGGAGACTAAGGAGTACCTCTACATCTTCGGGTGCATCTAGTAGCACTACAAGTAAAGACAAAGGAAAGAATAAAGTGTCAGAAGGCATTGATGCAGTTCTTGATGGAGACTCCAGTGGCTCAGAGAGCTTGGATGATGAGCTTGGCATTCCTTTAGTGAGGACTCCAGGTGTGCAGAGAGCACGCGTTAATGCAAAGACTCCATTGAGTGATCCAGTGGTATGCAGGTCTAGCAAGGTGAGATATCCTATTAAAAGATTTGGTTTTGAAGGTTATACAGCTCACCATTATGCTTATATGGTGAAACTAGTTGAGGATGTTGAGCCCACATGTTTTGAGGAGGCTGTTGGTCATGCTCATTGGGATGCAGCAATGGATGAGGAGATGGCTGCATTGGAGGCCAATAAGACTTGGGATCTAGTATCATTGCCGAAGGGAAAGAAAGCTATTGGATGTAAGTGGGTTTATAAGATTAAGCACAATGCAGATGGTTCTATTAGCAGGTACAAAGCTAGGCTGGTTGCAAAAGGCTATGCCCAGACATATGGCATAGATTATGATGAAACCTTCAGTCCAGTTGCTAGGATGGCAACTGTCAGATATGTGATTGCTTTGGCAGCAGCCAAAGGTTAGAGGTTGCAGCAAATGGATGTAAAGAATGCCTTCTTGCATGGTGATTTGCAGGAAGAAGTGTATATGGATCAGCCAGCAGGTTATGAAGATTTAGAGCAGCCCACATATGTGTGCAGGTTGAAGAAGGCACTCTATGGGCTCAAGCAAGCACCTAGAGCATGGTCTGACAAGATCAGAGAGTATCTTGTCAATATTGGCTTTTATGTTTCTGATGCTGATCACTCAGGCTGTCCCAAAGACAGTATGGCTTGGATATGTTGTCCAAGTATGGTATGACTGCATGCAAATCACTTTCAGTCCCGTTGGAGCAGAATGTAAAGCTGAGTGCTGATGTTGGGGATGAGATAGAAGACCCTACTATGTTTAGAAGGATAGTGGGGAGTTTGATCTACATGACCATTACAAGGCCAGACTTGAGCTACGCTGTTGGTCTTGTGAGTCAGTGTATGCAAGTACCTAGAAATCCACATTTGGATGCAGTTAGACGCATATTGAGATATGTGAAGTCCACATTACATTATGGACTTTTCTATGAGGCAGGTATAGATGTACAGGTATTTGGATACACAGATGCAGATTGGGCTGGTAGTATGTCTGATAGAAGATCTATCAGCGGATACATGTTCTCTCTTGGTAGTGCAGCAGTTGCATGGAGCAGCAAAAAGCAATCTACAATTGCAAGAAAAATGAAAATTCGAGTCACAAACTTTCAAGAAGTGTCAGCATTGTATTCCCCCTTATTTTATTACTGAGGGAAGATTTGGGACAAGATATAGCTAGAAGATTCATGTTACATGAATCTGGAATCCCAGCTCTCTCTTTGGTTAGGCCTATATTTCTTTATTCACTCCTTAAGGGGAAAAAAAGAGAGTCCATATTTCTCCTAATGTTCCTAATACTTAGTACCCCCTCCTTGGTGTAAGGTCTTAAGTGTGGGGAAGCATCCCTGCACATCTGACTTGCATACCTTCATGGAAATATCCCTATTTGATCATTCATGTATACCATGTCCTAATTTTCCCCTAATGGGGTTCCTTTCCCACCCACCCATTCTCTTTTCACCCCCCCTCCCCTTGGGGTCGTTCCTTGTCCGTTTTTTTAAATCCTTTATTTTGCCACTTTTCCATGTGAACGCATTCTACATTCATCAAAATTAAAATTTGATCCTATAGCCTTTTTTGTCTCTTTGAATTTTCCATTTTTCTTTTTACAGTCCTCAGTTTCAAGCTATGTTTTATGAGCTATTAATTTTTGAATCATTTTTTGTGATTGGGATGTGTTTCCATGCGAACATGCATTTTTCACTTCGGAATAGCGATTTTTCCATGGTGTCGTCGTGTTGGGGGTCGAAGGTCTACCACAAAAGGGAGAGAGGAAAAAAACTGGGGTTTGATGGATTCTCAAGTTATGGAGAGAGTAGATGAGATAGAGAGTAACCAATATCTTACATACCCGTGTCATACAAGTTTACCATGATAAACTTGGATCCGATTACATCAATAACCATGAGGTTTATGCATAGATCTATATCAGATTTTTTTCCATTTCCTACAACAAATTCAAGCTCTAATGCCCTCCATTTCATGAAGATACATGCATTGAGACTTCAAGATACAAGGTATAGAGAGATAGAACTCATTACAACTGACATAGAGTCCAAACGATGATTAAAAATGCATCAATAGAACCACAAATGTACTTCATCCTTGCATTAAAACAGTAATTTTCAGCCCTCAAACTTGACTCAAAAATGTATACAAACTCACGGGAAAGTCTCTCATTATAATCTCAACCAATGCCCTATTATTTTGGGAGCACTGTCTACACAAGGAAATGATTAGATTTTAAGAAACCCCTTCAAATGAATGAGTTTTAATGTCTGCCTTGTTTATGACAGTTTTGAGAGAGCCTATTCAGCCCATACTCTTGACTTGCCCCAAAGTCACTCAAGTACTTGGGCACAAGAAGGGCTTCAATGGTACACGAATATAGTAAGAGAATGGAAGAAAAAGCTCATAAGAGCAGGCTGAATACTTTATCTCTATTTTTCCCTTTCATGGACTATCATACAAATCTTTTCCACGTTACCAAATGGATGGGGCAAAAGGACTCTTACCTTCTTTGTTTGTATCTTCTCTTGATCTTCAGTTTGCTTTGTGTTCTCATGCTTTGGAGCATTCACCATAGTCTTCAACTCTCCCTCCATCTTCCATAGGTGTGCAAGCCAAAAAATGCACCGCAAAATGCGGGCTGGACTCCTCTCCTTCTTCCACACAAAAAAGAGTTCATATAGATCATATACAAGTCATATAAGTCCTTTGCAACTATTACTCCATGTCACTTGTGGACCTAGTCAACTTTGGAGTGCTCTTGACAAAAGTTGGATCTTCCAAGCTAATGAACTTCATAAACCAATGTGACATAACCTGTAAACTATCAATTACCACTTGTTGATCAAGTTGAAGGTCCTCATATACACTAGCATTGACATTTTTCTTGATACAAACTGAAAATTGCATGTCAAGTGACAAAGGAACTTATGAGATTAGATGACATCTAAGACAAATGTAAGGGAATAATGACTAAATTATGTATGAAAGTTTCTTATGTGGATCCTAATGAAGTTCTTCTACAAACATAAAAACTCCATGTTTTATGCCATGAACAGAAAACCCTTTGACATTCACCCCCTCCTAACCTGCACATCCTCCGACATGTGCCACTTCATGAATTTGCAGGTTAAGGAGGCTCTTCTTCTGACATATCTTCATCTTCATCCTCTAAGTCTTCTTCTTCTTCCTTTTATTCAAGTAGATGACTCACATCCAAGTCATCAAGCTCATAAGTAGAAGACTCTCTTCATTTGAAGAGCTTGATACGTTGTCGGCTATTGGTATCTTGATCATGGTCCCATCCATTTCAGCCAAAGTGTAAGTTGTCAAGATAAGCGGATCTAGAGCATGGCTATGGCGGCTTGTAGGCATAGAGTGAACCCATGATTATGAAAACAAAGACACTTTTTGTTACACAAGTGAATTAGATTCCAAGATGGAAGCTTGGACTCATAAACACAATCTTGTGTATGATTGACAATGACAAGAGACTTAACTGAAAGTACAAAGCATCATGACATTGTATTCATTCTATATGAAAAGTTGTAGTCAAGTACAATGCTTTATAGTTGTTGGATGGGTAGCAATCTTCCCTCTCTATGCATATGGGATTACTGTAGCCTGCATGTCCTAAGCCCAGACTGCCTCATAAAAAGAGGCTACATTAGGTGTGATTGCAAATATCTCAACATAAGTAGCATTATCATGTACTACCTTTACCACATATGGTCCAAACCATCTCTTGGCTAGCTTCCTATGAGCACTATATTGATTGTCTAGGCTACTATCATAGACAAGTACCCAATCATTCTCTTGGATAGCTCTTGGACGGAGTCGATGACACTTGTCAAACCTCTTCTTATTCTTCAACCTCGCTGCCTTCAGCCTTTCAATGGCTGTCTTGACATCCTCTGGCCTTTTTTCAAGCTGCCTTATGCGCAAAATCAGCAGCTCTTCTCTATTTATGCCTTCATCCCAAGGCAAGATACTCCATGTGATAATAGACTCCTCAATAGGCATAATAGGTGGTTGCCCATGCATTAGTTCAGCCGGCATATAACCTGTCATTGCATTATGGGTAGTTCTATCAGCCCATAATGAGAATGGAAGCATTTTAGGCCATTCTCTCATCTTCCCTCTGCAAGACTTTGCCAAAGCTTTGAGAATCGGTTGATGACCTCTTTCACTCTTACCATTGCCTTCAGGATTGTAGGCTGATGTAAGAGATAGCTTGATTCCCAATTGAGCAAAGAAATGCCGAGCCTCATCGGCATCCAATTCTCCTCTATCAGCAGTTACTTTGGCAACATATCCATACCTGCAAAACACTTCTTCAAGTGAAAATCTACAAACAACTTGAGTGGTCTTTGTTGTCAAGGCTTCCTTCCACCTGATTTGTGAGATCTTCTCTAGCATGCACTAGATATCTCATGTTCCAAATTCATGTAGGCATGGTTACTAAATCAATAACCCATCTGTAATGAATGGATAAAGGAAAGATAGGCTAAAGCCCATCTCTATGCTTAACCATAGAGTACATTTGACAAACATGACAAGACTCAACAAAATGCTCAATGTCTTTATACATGTTTTGCCACCAAAATTTCTCTTTTATTTTGGCAAAAGTGCCCCATATGCCTCTATGGCTAGCCAATAGGCTTTCATGAAATTCTTGCATGACATGTCTTTGAGTCTTCTTTTTTCCTAAGACACGAACATGCACTCCTCCTTTCTTCTTCGCATGCCTCCAAAGGTAGCCGTCTTTGAGAAAGAAGCCATAAGCCTTTCTCCTGATTCTCTTGAACTCTTCATCGGTCCAATCTTCCTTCTTTGCCATAGTGCTCACGTATTGGCCAATTTTTAGCCAATCATCTGCATAATTTTCTTCCATAAAATGAGAAAAAACTAAAACAAAGCATTGAGCATGTTGTCTTTTAGCTGCCCACCATCGTTCCATGGTTGTTTCTTCATTCTTTGCTGCTATAAATTCTGTTACAACAGCAGTACCTATTGTACTTGCTGTAATTAATTATGTACCTACATTTATGATAGTTGTACCATCATTAAGAACAGTTGTACTTGCTGTTTTATGATTTGAACCAACAATTACAACATCATTTTTAGTAAATATAGACTCTGTTACTTCCTCATCCATCATCTCTTCTTCATCTTTATATTTGGCACGCGAAAGCATGTCAGCAATTGGATTATCTCTTCCTGCAATATGTTTGAAATCAGGATTTAAGGATTTAATATAGGCTATCCATCTTAGCATAGCTATGTTAGGAGTGGAACAATTGGCAATCATGCCCAAGAGTGGAAGATAATCTATTTCAACTACTACATGTGCATCCATGAAGTACTCTCGATCACACTTCAATGCAGTTACAACTCCCCAAAGTTCTCTTTTAATTTGAGCATACCTTCTTTGACGTTCATTAAGAACCTTTGCTCCAAAGTGGATTGCATACATGTTTCCCTCAAGATCATCTTGACCAACAGCCCATCCTATCCCAATAGGACTTGTATCTCTACCGTCAGTATGATAGGCTGTCCATTAGAGTAATCAGCCCTCTTCAAGGTGGGGGCTGAAATCAACAATTTCTTCAATTTTGGAACAGCTTGAGTACGCTCTTTTTCCCACATAAACCTTTGGCCTTTTCTTAACAATTGATAAATATTTTCAACAACATGAGCAAAGTGTGGGATCCAAATAAGATAGAAAACACATGCTCCAAGAAATCTTCTCACCTCCGAAACATTTGTGCATATTTCCCGCATTTTGCTGATGGCATCAATCTTGATTGGAGAAGGCTTTCGGCCATATGGGACACACATATGCCCAACCACAAGAACTTCTTCAACTCCAAAAACAGATTTAGCTCCTGAAAGAGTAAGATGGACTTCTTCTAGTTTAGACAAGATTTGAGCATAATCATTAGTATGATCAGAAATAAGCTTGCGGCATCCAAGCTCATTGAGCTCTTCATTCTTCTCATGAATTTCACATCCTTTGATCGGTACATCATCAAGGAAATGAAGAGTAAGTTGGGGAATATAATCTCTCAATACTTTGTGCATGGCATTCATCATGTGAGCCATTGAACTTGTAGCTCCTTGGGATAGAGTACACATGCGGACTAAACCAAGAGGCGTCTTCATTGTGGTAATGTCTCGGCTTTCCAAAGCAAGCTAAAATTCGTCATAGCCCGAATATAAATCACCCATGGAATAAATTGCTCTACCTACAAAAGCCTCAGCAAATTCATCAACAATTGGACCCGAACCAACATTTCTAATAGTGACTTTATTGACAGGCTATAAATCTTGAATGGATCGCAAAGATCCATTCTTCTTAGGCACGATAAACCATCAGTTAGAATACGGAGCTGAAGATAGCTCCAATATTCACATCTTTATCTTTTTATTTAAAAGCTCCAGTAACTTAGGAAAATGAGCCCTTGGTACCGGAATTGGTTTAAGATTCCAAGGGATGTGTGGGATTGTGAAAATCACCATTGGTGCCACAACATTTGGATCCACACAGCCAATTTCATGAGGCTGAAATGAAAAAGCTTTTCCATGTTTCTTCAATATCTGCATAAAAGATTGCTTTTTAGCTGGCAAGAGAAAAGAGTCTTCGCTAATTTTTAGCTCCCGTAAGCTTTCTGCTATAAATTGGTGACGAATATCTTTGGGGTCATGAAGACTTGGTTGTTTGGATGCCCTTTCAGCCAATCCCTCACTTTTGGCAGGTAATGGAGTTGCCACCGTCTTGACCTTCTTGTCAACTATCTTGTACTTTATTTCTACTCTTGCCTCATCCCTGTTTGGCTGTCCAAAAGCTTCATGATCAGCAAATTCTTGAATTATGTCATAAATATCCAATGTGCATACCTGTATGGACTAATTTTCAGCCTGATTTTCTACATGAACAACTGCATGTATTTCAGCCAATGTATCATTATAAATCAGCCCATAAAATAGTCCTGAAATTTCTTCATTTTCAGCCAAAACATCAACTTGCTTCAGCTTCCATTCCACATGACACAAATGCTTTCTTTCAACCCTATTCATGGCTGAAAACTATTTATAACTGTGCACACTATTGGCTGCAAATACCTACAAATCAGCCTTTGACATAGCCCCCTTTACATGTGGAGGTAAATTTTTATTACATGAAGCATTGCCATAGCCTCCATTTATAGCAATGCAACCCGAAGACCCTTAAATTCTCGGGCATTAGGAGGCACAGGATGATCTCTCAATCGATCTCTATTCCGGTGATGATTTACACAAATAGTCAGAAATTAGACAGCTTTGTCATTATCCTTACTTCTTATCTGGGCATAAGATGAACCATCATCAAGGGCCTTTGTCTCCAAACGAGACTCAGAAATAAAAGGTTGACCAAGAATGATAGGATAGCTACAAGAATCTCGAACAAAGAAATGAAATTCATCTTTTACATAACCAATAGTAACCCGTACATAAGGACATGCCGCGTAGAGATCACTAGAAGAATTATTCTCTGCTCTCATGCGCCATCTCGGATCCACATCTATGGGCCATCCGCCATTCTCATAGAGACTTCTTGACATGACATTGATCTCCGAACCATGGTCTATAAGGGCAATGCATGGAGTCTCTCTTTCTCCAATCTTGACAACAGTTTCGATAGTCGCCCTTGCCCAATGGGTACGGGAGTAGTGACTACTTGGAATAAAATGAGCATTAATCTCTTCTTGCATGTTGTGAAGACGAGCTTCTTTCTTATGCATGGGCTGCTCTTTGGATTGAGAAGACCCCACCATAACATTCTCTGCAATAGCTTCTTTAATTTCAGCTTCATAGATGTCTTCATCTTTGGCTTCTATGGCTGCAATTAATTCTTTGATTGCCTCCAATCGAATCCCTTGAGTATTCAGCTTCTCTTCATCCTGCAAATACACATGAAGAGCTTGCAAAAAAACATACATAGATTCTTCAGTTTCTTCACCAATATATTTTCTTTTCCGTTTAATTACATCAATTATTACATCATGAAATCCTCGTTTTGCAATTTTGAGAATTTCACCCAATGTAAATTCAATTTTGCTTTTGAGAATCCTTTCTTCTAGGACCCACTTGAGATCCGTCGCAGTCTCTATGTCAGACTGTAGCTTGTAGTAGCCAAGATGTTTGCCTTTTCTCTTTCCTTCCATCTTCTTTGCTTGTTGGGCATCTTCCATGACATGCTCTGGCGGTGGTGGTGGATTTTCAGCAGCCTTCTGCTGATCTAGTTTACATCTTGTCACACGTTTGGTTGGCCCTGAAGAGGAGGGACCGACAACATCTTCTTCTCTTATTCTCTTTTCTTCTACCATAGCTTCTTGATTATTGATTTCAGCCAATTGAGCATTCCATCCGGTTCTTCCTCGGATGCATTGATTGGCAGTAGTCAAATCTTCTTTGGACACCTTGCCTCGCTCCATGCGATCTAAGGCTTGCATCCACACTTTAGATTTTACATCAGCTTTACATGCTTTCACAATCTCATTGGTTGGCTCAATTTGCAGCCCATAGGTAGCTACATCAACAGCTGCATAGGCTGTTTTTGTTGCCAAATCCTCCAGTCTTTTCTTCATCCCACCGTTATCGAAATTTGGCTCAAGCAGAAGCCTAGTTTCAATTGCATGAATTTTACCATCCTTCCAAAAGACCAATTTTTGCGCCTCAGCTTCACAGAATGCATTGCACTCCCTCTTATCATGCTGTAAGCTGTCACACCAGATACAACGTCTTTTGAAGCCTTCTCGTATGGGTCTTTGGGCAGCTATCCGCCCTCTTTCTTCCACTTTCACATCAAGCCTTTCCACCTTGGAATTAATATCCGTTAGATTAAGATGGAGATCCCGCATACTCTTGATCAACTCGTCCATGACATCATTCTTTGGAGGTGGAACAACAGGATTTCTTGGTTGCTCGGCCATAGAAATAGGAGGTCGAGATACAGGAACAGGCTCTTTTATGGACTCAGATGGTGCAGAGGTAGAACCCCACCTTAGACGCATCCGCTCTCTCCGAGCAATCATATTAATTGCTTCAGTGACATCACCCCAAGTAGTCTTCAATCCCGTCTCAGAGTCAGGATCTTCAAGCCGATCAGTTAGTTTCTCTTGAAGAAGAGGATCCGTAGCCTTCAGAAACAATTCAATCTTCTAGCTCTCCATACTTTGTTGGTCATCAGGATCTAGCTGAGCAAAATTGCTTTCAAATTCGCGGTGAAGAGCATTGGCAGCTAGTCCCTTATTGGGCCTTTCAACCCATTTAGTGAAGATTTTCTTTGTCATGAGGCCAGAATCTTCAAGGGAGAATTCTTCTCGAAGAGCCTTCTTGAATGCAGATCATCCCTAGAAAAAACCATGAATCCAGACTTGGAGGCCATGCACGGCCAAATGGGCAAAGTATCGACTCCAAGCATGATGAGGGACCCCAAAGAAGACCATCTTGTCAGTATAGAGGCGGATAAAAGAGGGCACATTTTGCCCATTAAATTGCTTGAGCTCCTGCCCAACTGCCTCCAAAGATTTAATGGTAGTAGCATCACTCCGCTCTTCATCTTGCCTCCGTTGTTGCTGCAATTGCATCTGCTATTGAAATTGCAATTGTTGTTGTTGGTTCTCTTGCATCAGACGAACCAACTGCTGCAAGGCATCTCCTCCCAAACCTGATGATTCTCCCATTATGCTTTCTCTTCTGCAGCCGACCTTCACGTCGGATTCACCATTGTCATCATGTTGGGGGTTGAAGGTCTACCACTGGGGTTTAGAGCAAAAGAGGAGTGAGAGATTCAAAGGGGAGAGAGGAAAAAGATCGGGGTTTGATGGATTCTCGGGTTATGGAGAGAGTAGATGAGATAGAGAGTAACCAATATCTTTACATAGCCGTGTCATACAAGTTTACCATGATAAACTTGGATCCGATTACATCAATAACCATGAGGTTTATGCATAGATCTATATCAGATTTTTTTCCATTTCCTACAACAAATTCGAGCTCTAATGCCCTCCATTTCATGAAGATACATGTATTGAGACTTCAAGATACAAGGTATAGAGAGATAGAACTCATTACAACTGACATAGAGTCCAAACGATGATTAAAAATGCATCAATAGAGCCACAAATGTACTTCAGCCCTGCATTAAAATAGTAATTTCCAGCTCTCAAACTTGACTCAAAAATGTATACAAACTCATGGGAAAGTCTCTCATTACAATCTCAACCAATGCCCTATTGTTTCGAGAGCATTGTCTACATAAGGAAGTGATTAGATTTTAAGAAACCCCTTCAAATGAATGAGTTTTAATGGCTTCCCTGTTTATGATAGATTTGGGAGAGCCTATTCAGCCCATACATTGGCAAAAATCACCTCTTGACTTGCCCCAAAGTCACTCAAGTACTTGGGCACAAGAAGGGCCTCAATGGTACACGAATATGGTAAGAGAATGGAAGAAGAAGCTCATAAGAGTAGGCTGAATACTTTATCTCTGTTTTTCCCTTTCATGGACTATCATACAAATCTTTTCCACGTTACCAAATGGATGGGGCAAAATGACTCTTACCTTCTTTGTTTGTATCTTCTCTTGATCTTCAGTTTTCTTTGTGTTCGCATGCTTTGGAGCATTCACCATAATCTTCGACTCTCCCTCCATCTTCCATAGGTGTGCAAGTCAAAAAATGCACCACAAAATGCAAGCTGGACTCCTCTCCTTCTTCCACACAAAAAAGAGTTCATATAGATCATATACAAGTCATATAAGTCCTTTGCAACTGTGGACCTAGTCAACTTTGGAGTGCTCTTGACAAAAGTTGGATCTTCCAAGCTAATGAACATCATAAACCAATGTGACATAACCTGTAAACTATCAATTACCACTTGTTGATCAAGTTGAAGGTCCTCATATATACTATCGTTGCCATTTTTCTTGATACAAACTGAAAATTGCATGTCAAGTTACAAAGGAACTTCTGAGATTAAATGACATCTAAGACAAATGTAAGGGAATAATGACTGAATTATGTATGAAAGTTTGTTATGTGGATCCTAATGAAGTTCTTCTGCAAACAGAAGAACTCCATGTTTTATGCCATGAACAGAAAACCCTTTGACAACGGTTTGTCTGTTATTAATTATTATGTATTTTCAGGTATTCTCATGTGTGATTTTTACTCTTTTTCCATGTGAACTAGTCGTGATCTCCTCGAAATTCAACTCCGATTAGATAGCCTTATCCGACTTACTCCCCTGCACAATTTTTCTTTTTTCTCCATCATGTTCTGGCCCACCATTTTGTATTATTAATTGTTCTATATGTTTGCGTGCTCGTTTTTATTGTTGTTTCCATGTGCATCCAAAGCTCTATTGAAATCTCACTATGATATCTCGACATTAATTTCAAATCTTCATGACTTCTCGCAAAATTGACTTGAAAGTACTCTAAATCATTAAAAAGAGAAGATCTCAAGCAAAATGACCCGAGGATCGTAACTTGACATTTTTCCAGATTGCTAAGGATTGTAGCCATCCGTATGAAAGTTACCGTGTGAAAGAGAGTTGTGAGCCGTAAGTCAAATTTGACTAGATATATTTTAAACTTGGAAAGTCAAATAAATCACAAAGCTTTAAGCTTTAAAAGCTTATAAATAAAGAAGAAGGAGAAGAAGACGTCATGAATAGACCGTTCCCCTTCCCCCCCCACCCTCCCTTTTTTAAATGGGAAAAATAGTGCCATGAAGACCCCAATCTTGGCATCTCTAATTCTGAATCAAAAAGTATGAATTCACCTTCAGTAAATCAGTAATTAACTCTAGCAATCCCCCCCTTTTCTCAGTTCGAAAAGAGGCTTGGATTGAAGCAAGATCATCCGAGAGCCAGGTGAATGAGTCATGGCATCTTTGGCAGCCTCTCTAGGCCTCAAATATCAAATCGCCTGCATATTCATTCCTAATGTTAAGCATGTTGGTCCAAGATGTAAGCAAACTGACACCAAAGTGTTATTAATATCTCATGCATATCCATTCCTATGTAACCCATATTTGTTCCTAATCCTAAATACATTAGTGCAAGATGGAAGCAAAGATATTATTAATATCTAATGTTATTTTTTATTTTCTTATTTAATTTTAATTATTTATCACTATTTATTTTTAAAACATATTTTTAAAAATAAAATATAAATATTTTTTGCAAAGTAGGATTAGACGTTGTGATGCTATTGTAAGCCATAAAGCTTTGGTATGTATTTAGCAAGTAGGTTAAGTTCTTTCACATGAATAAAGATTAAGCTATGAACTTGTGTTTATATAGGGAGAGTAATAAAAGTCGTTAATTATTAACATTGGTTAGTTTTTACTCTAGTTAGTCTTTAGTTAGTAATCTTACTAACTTATTGTGTGGAAATATTGCACACTAGGGTTTTTTACACCCCTTTTTAGAAAATACCACCATGCCTTGGGGGGAAGATGCACTTGATTGTACCATTCATGTACATTCCATGGCATGAGGCTCACTTAGGCTATACTCAATAAGAATTAGAAACATAAGCACATGAGTGTGCACCCTAATTGAGCACACTCTATTTTGACACTTCACAAGGGGACATTCTACCACTATAAATAGGAACCTTGGGGTTAGTGAAAAAGGAGGAAGGGAGAGTAGAGGGATGCATAGGACTTCAACATATGCGAGAAGGGTTTGATTTCATTGTTCAATCATGAGTGCTTGTTAGAGTGGATGGGCAAAGTGCAATCTTTTATGCTCTTGACAGGTGAGGATTTGAGAGGATTAAAGAGCTAAAGATGCATAAAGTACCTAGCACAGTGTAGGCTAGGCACTAAATCTTCATTTGCATTCATATTTTCTACATGGGCATTGGGTGTATGAAGTGCAAGGATAACTTCCAAGTGCATGATCAATACAAGCATGAGTGTTTGAGCAATGTGGTACATTAATGGTATGAGCATGGCTTTTTTAGGTGCATGGAGGGACATGAAGGACACCTATCAGGTCGTCATTAGAGTGAGGATCTAGGTTTCTTTTCCATCGAATGAGTTGCAAGAAAGTGGGGGAGTGTAGCATCTACTTTCAACAAGACAGGAGAGGTTAAGAAGAGAAAGTGTGTTTTGCTTATGGGAATATTTATCTACTTATGGCCATAGAGAATTTGGGGTGCCTATTATTGTATTATTTTCTTCTATTTGGGTGGTTAGTTCAGGCCTACTATATGTGTATAGCATGGGCACATCAAGTATAGGTGTGTTCGGGTGTGTGATATGTGCTTGTTGTGTATACATACAAGCACTATCAAGTATTGTGTGTGTAAGTGTTGGTCTCTTTGTGCTTTTGTTGTTTGGGGGACCTCTAGGTGTGAAAAAGTGCAAAAGGAGGGTCAAGAAGAGAAAGTGTATTTTGTTTATGGGAGTATTTATCTACTTATGGTCCATAGAGAACAGCTCTAAGTTAAGTACTACATCAATATTTATAAAATTTTGAGTAATATTGAAGAGTAATCCATGATATAATATGTCTTTGAGTAGTGGTAATTAAAGAAGAGGCTAGTATCTATATAGAGAATGTAAGAGAGAGAGGGGGTGTTGGGGGGGGGGAGAGATTGTAGTGGAACCCTAGATCATAACATGCACTTCCTTGTTTGTTTAGGTGAATAGGTTTACGTGAGTCCTTAGATAAGGCAAATATAAAGCTACAAGAGCTGGAGGCATCTGTGTTTTAGTACAAACTAAAGCTTAAACCATAGGCATGTTGCAATAATTAGACCTATTTATTAACACAACTACGAGGGATGCAAATGATGTCATGAAATGGTGAGATACTAGCCAAAGGTAATTTACATAATAAGGTGTTGATATAACCTAGTTGGTCATGAGAACCTATTGAGCTATACCAAAGGCGACAAACAATAAGAGAAGAGTGACGTAAGTAGAGAAATTACCTATAGTAATTTTGAATACAAAGATATAGTAAAGCTTAGATCTCAAGCTTTAGAATATTTGAGATATGCTAGAACTTTTGTGTGGGTTTTCTTAGCTAGTATGGGGTTTCTCTACTTGGACATTATACTCTAAGGTTGGTTTCTAATGGCCAAGCTATCTTTGAGCCCTAAGATCCTTAGCATTTCTTTTCTTTGGGTGACTCGCTAGCTATTACTTTCCCACACTAAAAGTCCACCTTATTTTCATTGGCTAAATGTTCCCATTCGTTGAGGGTCACTGAAGCTGGACCCACCACGTTGGAAGGTCTTGCCACATTAGGCATGCTGACCTTTTTACAAGGAGGCATGGTGGATGGAGAAAAAGAAAGGGGATAGGACTCAGGTAAGTTACTCATGAATATGTATGTGCATCATGTGGGTTCAAAATAAGGTATTTTTAAATTACAATTTTTATACATTTTTTACATATAGAAGTATGCAATATAAAGGGTTTATTTAGAGATTGAATAGAAAAGGATTACGTTTTATTCAAGAAAAATTCACAGATAAGGATATTTATAAATAGGTCTTGAACACAGGTGATGTAGAGAATATACATATAGTAACTTCCCAGAGGGATAGGACAAGGCAAAAATGTCTATTAACTTCATGAAAGTATTTCAAGAATTTTAGTATTTACATTCAATCCCACCCTCTACACTCTTTTTCTTTTTGCTCCTTTCAATCAAACATCCTCGAGCTATCGCTTGCCTCTCCTTTCTTTCTTTCTCTCTCTCTCTCTTCTTCTTATTCTCTCTATGGCTCTCTCTCTCTCTCTTCTTCTCTCTCTCTCTCTTTTTCTCTCCTATGCATGCCACTCTCACTAGAAATGGCTCATCTCAACATGGCTTCACTCTTTGCTTCCCATGCTCTATTTTTCTCACCTTGTTCTCTATTTATAGGAGAAGGGGAGGGGGAGGGGATGGGATATTTGTAGATGTCATCACCATAATTGAGGTGTCACAAGGATAGGGATATTTTTTTGGAATCATAGGAGAATATCAACTTGTCAAGTTGTGGCATAAAGAATGAAAGAACTTTTTGGAAGAAGCCTATGTGTCATTCTCATGTAAAGTTTTAGTTGGATTTGAACTCTTCCCTTTTAATGAAGAGTTCTACTTAGAATTGAACACTTCTTTTCTTTACTAATTCATTGAATTTTCTTTTCTTCTCTTTTTTATTTACATGTATGCCACAAATTCTCATGTGTTTTCTCAATGAGATCAAGGAGATGTTTGCAAGTCGACTCATTTACATGCATATAATAGGTTTTTTTTGGGGGGGACTTGCAAAAAGTAGGCTTTTTGCACATGTTCTTATGTGTGCAAATAAATGCATATCCATATGTGCCTAAGGATGAGTTTCCATGGAAAATATCTACTTTTTTATAACAAGTAGGTATACATGTGTTCACTTACATGTAAGTGAACACGTGCTCATGCATGCCTAAGAAAGAGCCCATGTGGAATTTTTTAAATCGCCGATCGAGTATGTTACAACTTTCTTGGGGTGTATTTTTTAGCAATGAATCTCTGATTTGTTGAGCATGCTCCTCCTAGGCCTTAATTTTACCATATTGACGAGTCTTCATTATAATGCAATCCTATAGGATCCCCTCTCAATAAATCGGCTATAACTTGAGCAAGGGAACTTCAATTGCCAATATTTTTGGTTCAAATCTAAGCTTGCAATCCCCTAAAGATGAGAATTTATGGTATAATGCATTTAAAATAAATATCCCATGAATCGATTTTTGAGTCTGAATTGTCCAATCTTGCACCCTATTTTGACATATAAGTGCCCTATTTCCACATGTCTAACCACAATCACTTTTCTTTGAGGCTATCAAGCCCCAGAGGAAATTGAGTAAGACCATTGGGCAACTTGTACCACTTGTACTTCACCTCCAATGATAAAGGATGTACTCATAAAGACATGTATAAGCCCTAGAGTTCTTGTAAATGCCCTATTTTAGCCTGTTTTGGGGTGGTGCACCTTTGGCATATGATAACTCTCTATTAGTTGTTGGATAAGGGTTTTTCTAATACAAATTTGATTATGGAAGTCTTCTAGGAGTGTGACATGATTCTCCATCATGATTCCATCTCCCACAATTGGAGCAAACTCTTCCCCAAAGCTCCTAGCATCCAAGTGGCAAGTGGTTGCAACCACAATGGATATAATAGAGTCCTAGATTTGAGGCATTCAACTATCCTCATTAACTCTTATTTATCTCAACCTTTCTTACTCTATTTGAGTTTTGAGGCATTCAACTGTCCTCATTAACTCTTATTTATCTCAACCTTTCTTGGTCTATTTTAGTTTTCTCAAATAGATTTATGTACATATTACTTACTTTCTCAAAATACATCACATGATATTACATTAAAAAACATATCAATGTTCAAAAGGAAAATTTTGGGAGTCAATAAGCCTTCAACTCAAAAAATCAAATTGATTCATGCGATCATTGTCTTTATGGTAGGTAGACACACACTTCTCATAAGAAGTCTAGCATTACACGTATGGATGAACCTCTCATTCTTGTTCATTCTGATGGGTGTGGTCCCATGCCTTATGTTTCTAGGTGGTGTGAAGTAGTTAGTGAATTTCATTAATGATTATTCGCATAAGGTCTAGGCATATCCCATAAAGCAGAAATCAAATGTATTAGCTACCTTTCAACGTTGGCTTACTCTTGTTGAGAACCAGTCTGGGTATAGGCCAAAATACCTAAGGTTAGATAATGGGGTTGAATATGTCTCGAAAGCATTTGATTAGTTTTGCAAGGATAGGGGTATTTAGCATCAATTGACTACCCCTTGTAGCCCACCCTAGAATGGTGTTGCAGAGCGCATGAATAGGATGATTCAATAGAGAGTCCATAGTATGCTTTGTCAAATAGTCTTATTGCATCATTTTTAGACAGAGGTAGTTACTATTGTACACTTGACAAACAGATCCCCATGTAGCACTACCATTGGTTGTCAGGTTGCAAAGGAGGTATGGTGGAAAAACCTCCGTCATATGCTCATTTGCGTGTTTTTGAATGTGAGCCTTTTTTTGCCATGTTCCTAAGGACAAAAGCAATAAGCTAGATTCTAAATTACTGAAATGCATCTCTCTTGGTTATGGGGATGCGAGTGAGATGGGCTATCACCTATGGGATGTGCATGCTAGGAAAGTCATCCAAAGCCATGATATTGTTTTCCATGAGGAGAATATGAATAAGTAGCCTAAGTAGGCAGTTAAGGTATGTAGGGTGATATTTCAGGGGGAGCTCCTATTACCATATAGATAGCTA
Source organism: Lygodium microphyllum (assembly GCF_053477565.2). Taxonomy (NCBI): domain Eukaryota; kingdom Viridiplantae; phylum Streptophyta; class Polypodiopsida; order Schizaeales; family Lygodiaceae; genus Lygodium; species Lygodium microphyllum. Next base: position 130,161,140 of record NC_141155.1, read on the forward strand.
GAAAAGCCTATAGTAGTTGATGTTCCAATGCCCCATGATCATGATGTTGGATAAGATATACAAGCCCCACAACATGTTTTGAGACAGTCTACTAGAGATAGACATTAGCTTAGTCGGTTTGAGCCATCAATAGACTATGCCATGGTTTTGGTGAGTCCCTTACTTATGAAGAGGTCATTAAAAGATGATAGTCACTCTTTGGGAGAGGACCGTGCAATCAGAGTATGACTCATTACTAAAAAACCATACATGGGATTTGGTTTCTTTGCCCAATGGGAACAATGCATTGCCATGCAAGTGGATGTATAAGTCGAAGAGTATCCCTGGATGCCCCAAGCCAACATATAAGGCTAGATTCCTTACTAAGGGTTTTAAGTAGAAGCATGGTGTTTACTTTGATGAGATCTTTTCTCATGTAGTCAAGATGACTGCCCTACACTTAGTATTAGCCTTGGTAACTCAATTAGATCTGGATCTCCATCAGATGGATGTAAAGATGACTTTCTTACATGCTCGGAGGTTCATTCATAGTGAAGAAGACATGTCACCTGCGTGCAAGGACTTCTAAAAAACCCCTTATTGATAGTCCCTTGTATGCCATGGAGAAACCAATCTATGGAGAGAGGTGATCAAATGCATACCTCCCCTTCTTTTTTCCCTCTATCCCCTCCTTAAATTTAAGTTCAATATAGGAAATTAAGAGGGGTCTACCTCTAATGTATACACTTAAGTGTCCCCTTCCAAAAACCCCCTCCCTTACACTCATGTGATACCATACAACATCTATAGTGAACCCCCTGGGCTTACATGGGGACTTGCATGATGATATTTATATACATTAGCCTAATGACTTTCATGAAAAGGGCGAAAGAACATCTAGACTTGTCCAAGTTGAGAAACAACCTTTATGGTCTTAAGCAGGCACCTAGGGAATGGTATCATAAGTTTGATGCATTTATACATTCATAGTCTTACTCTCATAGTGATATGGATTTGTGTCTCTACACAAAGAAGTCTTGTGATGGCAGCCTTATTATCCTGGTACTTTATGCAGATGTTATATTGACTATGGAAGAGCTCATGATGAGCTAAATGCTTTGAAAAGCCAACTCAAGAAGAGATTTGAGATAAAAGGCATGGGATAGGTCTCATATGTCCTTGGGATGCACATCACGTGAGATTGCTCTAAGGGGCTCCTTTACTTGTCACAGAAGGAGTACATATAGAGGTCCTTGAGCAGTTTCGTATGCAGGATGTTACACCTATCATCTATCCTTTTCCTTCTCATGTAAAGGTTAGTCAAGCGGATTGTCTACAATTTGATGAGTAGAAGATTGAGATGGTCAAGAACCCTTATGCATCCACAGTGGATAGTTTGATATATGAGATGATAGCCACTTGTCGTGACATACCATTTGCAGTAGGAGTTTTGCACACTAAATGGCTATACTTGCTGGTAGGCACCATTGGATGTTGTGAAGAGTATAATGAGGTACCTTAAAGGCACTACAAATATGTGCATATGCTATGGTGGCCACGGTATAAGAGTCATGGGATACCATGACTTTGATTATGTAGGACATGTAGATAGTAGGAATTCCACCTCTGGCTATGTCTTCACCTTTGTTGGAGGTGCTATTTCTTGGATGCCTAGGGTGCAAAAATGCACAGCCCTATCTACTAAAGGCATTTAGGCTTTCAAGGAGGTTCTATGGTTAGGCCATCTAGTAGCAAACCTTGGTATTACTAATGTCATCTCTATAGTGCATTTAGATTCTATGAGTGCTATTTAGTTGGCCAAGAATCTGGTCTTCCATATGCAAAGAGATGTATTATCACTTTATCATTGAGGACATGTCCATTGAGCTTGTCAAGTTCTCAACTGACCAAAATCCTGTAGGTCTGCTCACTAAAAGTCTCTTAGCAAAGTGTTTTTCCTTCCTTCAAAAGATGATGTGCATTGGATAAGATGACATCTTTTCTCATCCTGTTGTATTTTATATGCATTTGTACTTTGTTACTTTTTTCTTGTTCTCTCCTCACTAGAGACACATTCACTTTTAAGTGGGAGGTTGTTGGGGATAAACGCGCATGTGCGTATGCCTCTTATATTTACTTCACACATCCTGACCGTATATCTATAAACTATAGGTGGTGGGCACTCATCATTGTTACTTCATTCTTTATTCTTTCAGTGACTAATAGAATAAGGGAGTTCGGTCATACATTGTGATTGTTGGAGTTTGCACATATGGTGTCTCTTGCTCTCTTGCGCCATAGCTCTTACTTTGCTCTTGCTTCCACGTGTGCTTCCATTCAAGATCCACCTTTCAATTTCATTCCAAATATTTCTAGTATTACCAATATTGAAAGGTAGATTTATAGTATAATCAATATTTTTTAGAAATAAAAATGAAAATGAAAATTATAATGAGTATTGAGATATTGATATATAATATAGTTAATATTACTAGAAGTCATATAGTTAATATTCAAATATAGATCTATAACAGTAATCATTTTAATATTGCTTATATTCCAAAAAGATATCTAATGTTAGTAGAAATAAAAATGAATATAAAAAAGGGTTAAAATGAGGAGAAAAACCTGAAAAGAAAATTTAGACAAGAGATAGGTCAAGAACAAAAATAGTATCAAATTATTAGGAGTGATAGAAAACATCATGAACTTCCTAATTGGAGAGAATGCCTAGAAATGAATAGAAAAATGTTTTCTAGTTAGAGTAAGGGAGAAAATATTCAACATTAAAAATCTAAAGGAAGATGATAACACATAGCACACAATAGATAAAGGAAACTTTTTGACCGATAATTATTGAAAATAAAATGCTAATGAAAAATTATTTGAATTATAGCTATAAATCCTTACATTTAAATGATTCAATTAGGAAAAGAGAAAAGCCTTAAATGAATATGAAAAATATTTATACTATCAAATGAGCCCCCCGCCCACCCTCACAATTTTGGACTTGCCCCTTTCTCCCAATCCTAGACTTGTATAGTAGAAAATACCATATATAGAAAGTTAATAGGTGGGAGGCTTGACCATATAAGCATAGACTAAGCTTAAGAAGAGAAAATAATATACCATATATGAAACAAAAAATGGTGAAAAATAATAAACACAAAAAAGGGGGTAATAAAAATTTTACACTTATAAACTAATTAATGAGTTTAAGGAGACCCCTTTTTCTATTTTCGCACTCTAAGAAATTTGTAATTATTGCTAGCTAATTCAAATATTGAACACTACAAGGAAACAAGGATATACAGGTGTTTGCAATGCAAATTAGCGGCGTCGCTATAATGATAGTACTCTGAGCGGGTGAAACACGAGCGTGGCATTTTTTTGCAAAGAATTTGAGAGAGAGCGGAAGGGATCATGGCTTTGGGAGGGAGAGGGAGAGGAAGAGAGGAAGAGAGAAAGAGAGAAAAGGAGAGCTTCTCATTGCTGCCACCATTCACAAAGAAGAGGAGGAATTGCGCGAAGGAAAAAGAGGGGTTGTCGCGAAGAAGAGACAAAGAATCCATCCTCAGGCCTTTGTGGTGAGTACATTGCCTCCTCTTGATTTGTTCTTATGCTTTCTTTTTTTCTTTTTTCTTTTTTTCTTGAGAATGAGGTGCATTGAGGGAGAAAGAGAGGAAATGAGAGAGGGAGAAGAAGAAAGGAAAAGGAAGAGAGAACAAGAGAGAGAGAGAGAGAGAGAATAAACATGAAAGATAACAAACAAAGAGAGAAAGAGAGAGAGAAATGGAGGGAGAGAGGAGAATGGGTGAGAAAACACGAGGGGGTGGAGAGAAACAAAGAGAGGAGCAACAAAGAAAGAGAGAGAGAGAGAAAGAAAGAGAAGGGGGAGAGAACATGAAATGAAGAGCACAAAGAGGTCAATAAATTGTATTAGGTTAGTTAGAAAACTAAAGCTACTCTTCGAGCAAAGGGGGTATTTAAATTGCCCATGGATTTTTTATACACAATAAAGTGGTCTTGATTAGCTAAGAAAATTCCATTAAAAATGTGAAATGTTAGATTAGGTCAAGTTAGGAATGATCGAATGTCAACTATCCTAGTGTGTCATCCTAGATCCAAATCAATATTATTTTAGGGTCCTAAGTTGAGACTATACCTTATTAACAAAGCAAGGGCGTCCCTGAGTCATACGTCTCCGCTTATATTGATTTTTTTATGTATACACTTAGTCATGCTTGATGCATATTACTCCCCCTCGTTTTTCACTCTCTTTAAACAAATACAATGTTCCACTTAAGTTTGAGAGATGATAGCAAAGTAGTTATCTAAAGCTAATATTAGATAACCATGGTAGGAGACTATAGTCACGATTAAGGCTTGCTTTAGGTTGATCCTTGTGGGGTTGAGATGAGCTTTCCCTAACGAGGTAGAATTAAGTAGTTTGAGGTAATGCAGTTTGATTATTACAAGGGAGTTTTGAGTGGAAGTTACATTGATTACCTCTTGATAAATTTGTGCCATTAGGATTTGGTGGATAGACATGCTACAAATATAGGTATGCACCTAGATATGACTATAGTATCTAGATTTGGTGGATAGACATGCTAGAAATATAGATATGCGCCTAGATATGCACCTAGATATGGCTATAGTCTCTAGATTTGCAAGGCCATGCACTCTCTAGAATTTGGATGAAAAGGAATCAATTTGTGCACACCTTAGATTGACTTTATGATCTTTCTACATTATAAAGGTGTTGGATATAGAATGGGATTTATTGCTTTATCAATGCCGTCTTCCCTATATTAGAACCAACCTTAAGTACATATAGTGGATGGAAAATCTAAAAGTTGTTTAATGTTTATTTTGAAGGAATCTATGGTTAACCATACTATTAATGTATCTAATTTCCATGAAATTTCCATGGGTAAATCTTTATAATAGGATTCTTATCATGATGTAATGTCTCTTAGCTATTGGAAAAACTTAAATAATAGATGAATATTTTCCTTCTACTTGTGTAAGCTCAATAGCTCCTAAAATTTATGTTAAAATGTAAGAAACCTTATATAGAATATTTATAATGTATATTAAACTAGTTCATTATGTGCTGTAAACCAAGACGTTTCAATTGATATTAATTCTATTGAGTTACAAGAGAAGAAATCCCTTCTCAAACAAATTAAAAAAGAAAAAGAGAATGAGAACAAAAATAAGTTGTTTGTAACATAGACAAAATGGAAAACAATGATGGTCATGATGTTCAATATCGTGAGGCGTATCTTAATCAGCGTGTTCTCTCTCAATGCAAGCTCGCAATCAGATGAAAGCGTCGCTTGTCTATAGAACACATACGATGCTTTGACGAGTTCCAATCAAAGGTCATTGATTAGGCGATCTCACACTTTGAGAAAATTGTAAGAAAAGTGTGTATCAATCATGCCTTACATAAGCAAACTAATTGAATATCATATATAAAAACATTAGACATGGCCGTAAAATTTATACATGGAGGTGAAGTCTCATCCCAATCACAGGAATGCACCTATTGCGGCCAGTTAGAAGAGTTTGTGGGCATGCGATGGATGGAGTGCATAAGCCAATCCACCACTTGGAAGGCACAACTCAGTCTATACCATCAATACTAGAGGAGACATGTAGCCTTTTGGAACTTCCTGCAATCTTGGAGCCTAAGATGGAGGCAATGATTGATATATTGATGCCCATGGATGCTGAGAAATCTAATCCACTAAGAGAGGAAGCATCCATACCATTATATGATGGATACCCATGATTGGCGTAAGATATGTTAGGTTTGTACTTGCCTCGATTGGTGGGCTAAGCTCCTAGGCATGTTGCTCTTCTCCTAGCTTCTGCTCAAAATCCAGCCCTTCCTCTGGAGGTTGATCCTATGGGGTCTAAGCTGGAGGTGGATGTGACAATCGGCTTGCCTCAAATATTGGCATTGTTCTTTTCTTGTTAACGGTGGAGAGAGCTTGCTCGTACATGCCGTACTTTAAGGCTTTGGTGGTCAATTCTAGCTTCCTTTTCATCCTCTCTCCAGAATCCTTGCCCTTTGCTTTTGTTACCTAGAGCACTGTGCCCAAGAAGGCTTTCCACTGCTCTTTTGAGCTTACTTTTGCAGATTCGGCCCTCTGGCCTCTACCAACACTGGCTCGCATTCAACTATGGCCAAGTGCTCAGTAAGTTCTCACACTCATTCAATTTTTTGCTCTTCCCACTTTTTGGCCCTCTCTTCCAACTCCTCCTTGCCTTTCTACATGCTTTGAGACAGCATCATCACCACTTGTTGTTGTTCATTACACACATCTAGCATGTGTATTTTCTCCTTGTTCTAGTGGTTCAACTACTCCTCGGCTATCCACTGGGCTTGTTGTGCCATGAAGAGCTACATGGAAGCTTTCGTCAACCTCTTGAATAGATCTCCATTACTCTGTGTGTGGGCATCTTGGTTTCCTTCCTGCCTTGTCTTTTGGATTTGGCCACCATGGCTTTTATCTCCCTCCACCTCTTGTTTCAGATATTCCAGCTCCTCTTGCTGCCTTTGTGTTGCTCACTCGATGGCTTCTTCCCTCTCTTTCTCCAAGTGTTTGATCTCCCTTTCAAGTCTACCTTGCTCCACCAACTCTAGGGCAGTCTTCTTTTTCAAGTCTTCTATTTCCTTTTGGTAGCTTTGTGCCCTCTCCTCTGTTGTAGCCTCTAGCTCTTTCATAGCCTCTAGGATGTTGTTCATATTCCCTTGCAGCTCCTCACCCAACTTTGCTAGTTCCTCATTGAGCTATTATAGGCTTATACAGCTCTATTTCTCCTTGGCCCACTTTGTTTCCCACTCTCCCTCTTCTCCTTTCTTGGCTTCAAGCTGCTCTTTCAAATCTTGGATTTCTCGTTGATGCTTTCTGCCTAGCAGGTTGCTTCCAACCTAAGTGCAGCTGAGGCTTCTCTTTCGATCTCCACCTGCTCGGCCTATTGTTGCTCTCCTCTCCTCCTTGGCCTTCTCTAGCTGCGTTTTAGGAGCTCTTTGGCATAGTCATCATATGTTATGGCAGTAGGTATTGTAGGGGATGTTGTAGTCGTGGAGACTTGTAGCTTTTGCCTCTTGGGATCTTGCCTTGATTTAGCGTCGACCACGACCAGTCTTTTGGCTCTTGCAAGGAGGGGCCCTACTTCCGAATCTAGAGCTATCTCCTACATCTTTGTCACCAAAAACTGCATCATGGACATCAACTTGCTCATGTCCATGACGCCTGTAGTTTCTTGGGCAATTGAGTCGGTCGAAGTGTGGGACATGAAGATTGGGGGGCGGGGGTGCATTGGGGCCTTACCCTTGCCCGTTACTATTGGACTGCTTTAATTTTTTAGGCCTTGGCACTGCTGCTTGGCTCTCCTTCCCCTCGAGGGCTCATGGTGGTTGGTCCTTCCATGCCCAAGGTCTCCTTCACTAACTTGTGTATGGCCTCGGCCATGTCCTCATCTTCCTTTCTTCTTGGCTCTTCTGCCTCTTGCTCTGCTTTTCTCTTTCTCTCATCTTCAGAACTCTTGGACTCTTTTTGGGGCCTCCTCAACTCGGCCCATTCCTCCCTCATCATTGTTTCTTTCGTCTCCTTCTATAGGTTTAATGGGGTTCCCTTTTTTGGCACCTTCCGCTCTCCTTGACCGGACTGCATCTCTTGCTCTTCCCTATCACTTATAGTCCTTTCATTGGACTGCATCTATTCATGGTGAGGCAATCGGTCAAGGGTTCACCCCCTACTCCCTCTTCACCTCCCTCTATGTCCTTCAAGGCCTCCTAAATCATGGCCATTAGGATTCCACCGAACCTGATGGTGGATGCCTTGGAGGAGGAATTCTTTTGAGCTGATCTTACTATGGAGGCCAAGGATTCCCGTCTTGTCACTACTATGTTGGCTGTCAAAGCTTTCACTGAGCTTTCAATAGTTTTTCGCATGAAGGTGTTCCAATATATTTCATCTAGGTGTCCAACTGCGATGCTCTCCAACAATGACTCCCTGATTCTGTTCATAAGGGCATTGTACCTTTGACTAGAAAAGAGAGCATGGACATCTTTGCTTGCAACATGATCTCACGATTTGGGATGTCCACTAAGCTTATCCCATCCATTGTGCATACAATGGCCTTGTTCATCTCTAGAATGCTATACAAGTTCCTCTTTGGGCATTGCTTTGTCTTGCTAGTCAAACCTAGTGTCTTCTCCACCATTGCAAGGCTCAATTCCACCTCTACTTGGTGGGCTTCTTCCCCTTTCTTGATTGTCACCATGTCATAGTTCCTTTCGGCATTGAAGCTCCTTAGAAATTCTGCACACTTGCCATATTCGATTGACCGCAAGGTGCTCTTCTAGGGGTTGGTCATAGATGGTTGTCAACACCGTATAGGAGGTTGGAGCTACATAAATGGGGTCATACTCTGAGGTTTTGATGCCCCGTCATTGCTCAACTTTAGTCTGCTTTGGTATCCCTTTAATTCCCATTGAAGTCGGAGAGCATACCATTTCCTCAAGAAAGAGGAGTCGATGTGTGAGCGAGTTTTTTTAACTCCTCGATGTCTCTATCTGTGGCAAGGACAATGATCTTGTGATATGACATAATGAGGTGTTGGTTTCATGTGTGTTCTTTGGAGACCTCAATGGAAATTAGCTCGTTAACTGTGTCGGAAGCCTTAATTAATACAAATTATGATTCTTCCCAAGAGTAGGAGAGTACACACTTCCGTTGCTATAGCCTCATCCAAAAGACCTAAATCTAGTATCTCGTAACTTTTAGCAAGTGTCATAAAGGTATCATCCAAGTGTCTAAGGCAAGCAAACAAGTCATCCCCCGTGTTCTCAGTGAAGTCCATGGCCAAGGTTAGAATTGATCTCTGCTCATAAGAGGGTCTAAGGCATACATAGGTGGTTGAGGTTTGACTGAACTAGAGAGTTCAGTAGCAGCACAGCTGATTGTTGCAACTTGAGTTGCTTCTGTGATTATGGTTGGGTCTCTTGTTCAATAGGGCGGCTGCTAATGGTGCTTTTGAAACATGAGGGGCACTAGTAGACCTAGGTTGAGACAGTTTGTTAGTAGTGGGTTGTGGTTTTGTCCTATAAATTGGTTTAGATTTTGCGGGCCTAAACTTCAGAGGTTCTAGGGATTTAGCAGCCTGAGTCTCTTGTGGTCTGAGTGCCGATCTGTCTTGATGTTTTGTGGTCAAGCTTGAGGGCGGCGTTTGAATAGGGCCTTTGACCGTTTTGGCCTTAGGTACCCAAATCTAGGTGTTGCTCTCATAATAGCCTTGTGCTTACAATAAGGTCTTGGGGACCCATAGCGGCTTGACTGTACATCGATGTCTATGGTCTCGTCTTAGCTTCCTAGGTTTTGAGTGTGGGTCCTTAGCATTGTGAGGCCACGAATGCATGATCCTAGGTGGTAGGTTTTGATGTTTAGGCATCCATTGAAGCCTTGGTTTGTGGGCCTCAACTTTGTCTCTAGTGATTTGCTCATCTTGGAGTTTGGCGGGTGGTGACAAGTCACACCCCCCTCCCTAGACTTGATGGTGGGGTTCTGTACTGGTGGCTTTGCAGACTTTGAAGAAGTCGCATAGATCTTCTGAAAGCAATGACTATACACACGTTGCCTATGGTGAGGTGAATGTATTGGGACTTGTAGTAGACATTGCAATGAGCTTGCTTTTTAAACGGGCATCCTAAGAATGAGTCCATACCTGCATCTTTAATGTTTTGGTAGCACATAAAAGATCATTGGTATGCTCTCAAACTTGATAGAGATTGCAATTTTGCACTTTTCCAAGAGGGCTTATGATCAATCCCTAAATGGGGTGAGTTTGGCGTTAGTGGGCTGTAACTGCGATTTGCCAATTTGGGTCCAATGCACATGAGATAGGACATTAAAGTCAACTCCCTCATTGATTAGTGCATTGAGGGTGGTCGTGTGCTTGGCAGTGACAGTCATGCTTAGGTAAGGTGATTCTATCATTTCCTCATCCTCATCTTCAATCTCCGTAATTGTGTCCACTCGTACATTGATATGAGGCTCTAGCATTGAAGGCTCATGTAATGGGTGAGTGGGAGGGTAATACTTCTTGATGTGACCTTGCCTTTGAAGAAGCATATGCCCTCTCAGGGTTTTGAGTTCCACATTACCAGTTCTACTGGTGGCACGGACCCTAAAATGCCCTAGCCCTCTGAACTTCATCTTCTGTTTATGATCCTTGATAGAATACAAGAGTACTAAGTCTCCCTGTTCAAAATCTCATTGTTTGACATGCTTGTCAAACCCCCTCATTTGCATAAGACTGCATTTGCCACTGAGTGGGGTGTCTTTGCTTACATAGTCATGCCCTTCGGGTTGACTAACGAGCCACCTTTCAATGCCTTATGTCTATATTTAAAGACATGCTCAGGAAAGAGTTAGAAGTCTTTGTAGACGACTTCTGTGTTCACTCAACCTGGAGAGAACACTTAGACAAACTCCGAGCAGTCTTTGAACGGTATCGCCTATATCATCTCTCTCTGAATCCTTTAATGTGCCATTTCTAGGTAAAGCATGGATGCATCCTAGGGCACGTGGTGTCGAAGAATGGCATTGCCACGGACTTTTTGAAAGTTAGGTTCATTGTTGATCTTCCACTCCCAACCAACTATAAGGGAGTTTAATGCTTCTTAGGACATACAGGGTATTAATGGCGGTTTGTGCTGAATTTTGCATTGATTACTAGACCTCTGTACAAATTGTTGATATATTCGAATGGACTAAAGAATGCCAATGACCATATGAGGAATTAAAAAAGACTATGACCACAAAACCGATTCTACGAGCCCCAAATTGGACCATTACCTTCCACGTGCATATTGATGCTTCAAATTTCACTATGGGGGCAATGTGGTGCCAACCTGGTGAATAGAATCTCGACTATCCAGTGAGCTTTGCTAGCAGACAACTCACTGAGACCGAGATGAACTACTCGACAACAAAAAGAGAAGGTTTGGCCATGGTATTCACCGTGACGAAATTTCGGTATTATTTATTGCCATGCCTGTCACTTTCTTTGTAGACCATCAAAACTTTCTATATTTAGTAAACAAACCTTGTGCTACAAGACACATGGCTCGATGGCTCCTTCTGCTTTTAGAATTTGACTTCTCCATGGTTGTACAAAAAGGAAAGCAGCACTACATGGCTGACCACATGTCACGCATCCCCACGGGAGAGGCCGCTGGACAAGGCATCACTAATGAGTTGCCAGACACGCACTTGTTTAGCCTATCCAATGAGAGAGATTTATTTCGAGCCAACTTGATGCCATATTGGGCAGATGATATAGTCCAAGTGCTTGAGCATGGACTACCTGAATGACCGATAGAGAAAGCTCAACTTAGGCGACTTATCCTCAAGATCCAACCCTATCACTTGATAACATGCCAGCTATATAGGCTAGGGCAAGACAGATTGTTACATAGATGCATATGCAAGCATGAGATGCACAATGCACTTCTCAAAGGCTCACATCGGAAATGCTGGAGGACACTTTAGCGAAGATATGACAGCCCGCAAGGTGCCGCAATCTCAATTGTGGTGGCCTACACTTTTTCGGAATGTGGCACAATTCATTAAGCACTGTGACAAGTGTCAGTGGTCAAAGGTATCGATTCACAAGGATCAGATGGAGCTAACCCCAATAATTGCACGATAACACTTCTTCAAAAAATGGAAAATTGACTTCATAGGACCCATTAGTCCTGGGCACAATACTCAACCCAAGTACATCATTGTAGCCACTGACTATCTAACGAAATGGGCAAAATCAAGAGCTACGAGAAAGGATGATGCTAGAACGATTGCCAAGCTCCTATGCTTGTTGTAGAGAGATGGCCGCCGTGATGATGTTCATTTAGCCTCCAGCCATTAGCAGATCTTGGCTCACGTTAAGTTACATGGACTGGTGGTCATGGATTGGGGTAGGGCTCATCCTCGCAAGGATAGACCGCGGAAAGGTGTATAGAAAGGAACTACACCTGCTTACATCATCAGAGATGTTGGTCAAGGCTTCCCATGGTGGCCATGAGGGGTGCATGCCCTCCGCCCGGAGGTGGAAATGGTCACGCAACTTCTAAATATGTGGTGAGAGGGGGAGCGGATGAGCTTAGCCTATTGACCCTAACTCTTCTACCTACGCTTGACTATTATTGCTTGTGTATGTTGATAGTGTCTATACAGGGTCACAAAAGTCATTGTTTATTTATATACATATCCATGAATCCATGTCGCTTCATGAGAATAAAAACCAATGATAGAACTCCGGATTGTACTGGAGCGTGGCACACGCATCTAGTACTCGTGGCAGCTTACTCAATACCGATAGATATTTTGCAACATCGAGTAGCATGGAACCTTGTCCGAGTCTACTGGCAACATATAACTCCTCCTCAGTGAGAACCTTATCAAACAACGAGTTCTCTTGGCTAGGTTCAACTAAGTCCCTACCCTGAATGGTAGTTAGCACTCGAAGGGAAGTTGGTGCCACATAGGTTGGGTCTCTTTGAGACCGCCATTTGGCCAATCGCTCCTCGGAGACTGTCATGATCTGGGCTCCTAGTTCGGGCCATTGCAACGCGATTTCCATACCAATGTTGTTCAAAATGACTTGGCCCTCTAATAGTCTCTTTAGTTGCTCTATCTCTAAGAGACTTGGTTGGCAGAGCACATCATTGAATGTGACCATTAAGCGTGGTTCATCGGCTTTCTCTCTAGAGATGAGTCGCATGCGTTCATACAAGAGCCTCTTATAGTGCTCGTCAAGATGTTCTTGCTCTTCCCAAGATAAGGGAAATGGCAAGTATTCTTTGAGCTACTCTTTAGGGAATGCGCCCATGTCTGCAAGGACATAGACACGTGCAAACACCTTGAGCTTAGCATCCAACTCAGTTAAGCATTCTGCGACACTTCTATGTTCCACGAGGGCTTTCTTGGTTGCTATCTCATGCAAGGCCTAGATGAGCAAGATTGGTCAACGATAGGATTGCTTATGCTCTCGGGGATTGTGCGTTTTTCCTGAGGTTTTGCTACTATTTTTTCATGGTTCTCCTTGGATGTGACTGGTATAGATTTGTCACCTTGTTGTGACAGCATTGTATCCACTCTTGATTGGTTGCTGCGAGTTCTATTGCTAGTGGATTGAGTGTTGAAAGCAACTGTTGATGGCAACGGCTACTTTGATTTTTCAGAGCACACAGATGTGTCTGAGGTTTCACCGCTATTAGGAGAGATGTCAATGGGTTCATTGGTGGATGGACTTGATGCTTTATTCCCCAACTCTCCAGTGTTCTTGGTCTCAATGCTCTTCAGGTCCACAACCATCTGTTCGCTATTGTTGTTTTCGTTGTTTTCTCCTCTTTTTCTTGGTCAGTGAAGGTGCATAACTTAATGACTCAAGACCCTGAACTAGGTCAGCCATGTTGATGTGCTTGGTTGGGCCTCAACTTTCCCCTACTCTGGTGTGTCCTCATGGGACATAGCCATGGCCTGCTAAGTAGCCTTGCTAGGTTGTGAGGGTACAACTACCTCCCTTTTTGGAGAGTCTAGCTCTTCCCTTCTGTTTAACTCCTCCAGTCTAGGCTTTAGGCGCTTTGGAAGTGCTGGAGTTGTTAATGAAGTTGGTTGCGACACCTCCTCCACAAGCAAACTACTAAGGGCACATTCCGCAAGGGGCATTGTCATGGCCAAGGGCTGTGACTGCTGTGATCCCTGATTTGAAGTAGTAGCAGCTAGTTCAGTGGACTTGCTACTATTGGTGGATTTTGCAGTGTCAAGTCCTTATGGCAATTGGAAGTGGTTGTGTCATTTGTTGCCCTTAGAGCATTCACTTGCATAGATCAAGTATCCGTTGAGCTAGCCATGGTGGATTGCATAGGCATATCCTTAGGTTGAAATATAAGGGTGCTATCGTGTCCTGCCTCTTGGACATTTGGAAGCTCTGATGTAGGTAGAGATTGGGATTGAGTAGCTGCACTTGACGAGTATTGTGCTTCTTGTGTCCGTTTAGGGGAAGAGGGTGTAGGAGACTTGGGACTCCTAAGTGGCTTTGACACTAGCTGGGAGATTTGCTCGCTGTTGTTAGATGATTTTGCTATTTGCTTTATTGAGCATTTACCCTTGCCATGAGTAATGTTGTGCCTATGATGCCTGCTATCCTCTTGGGGAATCAAAGGCTCCTTGGGCACTAGTGGCTTTTGTGTATCCTCAACGATTACATTTGATGTCTGCTTGTCAAGCATGCTAGGCTGAGGATCTACCCTCCAATTGATCCCGTTGGGTTTCTTGATTTCGACCATGAGGGGCTCGGTCACTCCACTGTTCTTGACTTGAGACTTGGTTTTTCATTTAGATCTCCTCCTACACTTCTTTGATTTTGACCATGAGGGGCTCGGTCACTCATTTGCTCTTGATATGATCTGGCCTTCATTTGACAAAGGAGGTTTAACAGGGGGTTTTGGTACCCAAATCCACCGGTTACTTGCATAATACCCTTGAGCACGTAGCAATGTCTTGGATATCCATCGTGGCGTTGTATTGACTCTCCATCGATGCCTTTGTCTATAAGGCTTGGGCTTCTTTTGGGGTCTTCTATGATATTTGTAAGTCCAAAGGCCGTCCTTGGCATTGTGTTCTGACCTTCTTGTTTCAGGCAATGGCCTCACTCACTGGTTCTCGTTGTTCAACCTGTGCTTGCATTAACTCTTCCAACAAGTCCTTGCTCTCGTCAGCAGGCTTGACTGTTATGTCACCACCTTGCTTGCCTTTCCCTCGAGGTTCGATGAGGTCACCCTTGCTAAAGGTTATGACTATCCTTACACCCGGTAGTGTCAGGTGTATCCTCTGTGCTACATAGTCAGCCTCACATTTGGTCGCCCTTTTGAAGGGTCTTCGCGGGAAAGTTTCCTTACCATATTTAGCACTATTTGGAGGAACATGAAATAGGATAGGCAAGCTTTCAGTTTCAATTTTTGCAAGGATATTTCACTTCCCCATGAGTGCTTGTGGAGGTCCCCCATAAGGGCTAAGAGTTGCATTAGTTGATGTCAGTGAGGGTGGTTGTATGCTTGGTAATGATCGTCGTGCTTGGTAAGCTGATTCTATCATTTCCTCATATTCATCTTCAATCTCTGTAATTGTGGCCACTCATACATTCATACAAGGCTCCAGCATTGGAGGCTCATGTAATGGGTGAGTGGGAGAGTAATACTTATTGATGTGACTGCCATTGAAGAAGCCTATGCCCTCTTCTTCTAGGGTTTCGAGTTTCACATTACTAGTTCTACCAATGGTGCGGACCCTGAAAGGCCCTAGTCCTCTAAACTTCATCTTCTGTTTATGACCCTTGATAGAATACAAGAGTACTAAGTCTCCCTATTCAAAATCTCACTATTTGACATGCTTGTCAAACCAGCTTTTGTATCTTGCCTTCTCGCATATTAGCGTGTGGAGGGCTAGAAGTTGAGTTTCTGATATCGGGCGTTTTAGCTCAAGTAGGTGCTCTGTACATGCCTCCTTTCCATCCCATCTCTCTTGATGGGAAATTCTTAGGCTAGAAAAAATAACTCTATAGGTAGAATTGCTTTAGTTCCGTAGGTCAACTTGGAGGGAGTCTACCCACAGCCATTTTATAAGTTGTGCAGTAGGCCCATAAAGCTGCCATGAGCTTGTTATCCCAATTGCTATGTGAAGCAGAGACTACCTTGGTCAGGACATTTACTAGAATTTTATTTGTAGACTCAACTTAGCCATTAGCTTGAGGATAGTAAAGTGAGGATTTCCAATGGATGATTAGAAAGGTAGATAGGAGATGAGTGATCACTTCATTGATGAAGTGTGTGCCTTGGTCACTAATGAGTTCAATGGGGCAGCCGAATCGTGAGATCACCTGCTCCCAAAGGACCCTGGCAATGGTCCTAGCGTCATTATTTCTTGTAGCTCGTGCTTCCGCCCACTTCATGAGATAGTCTATGGCAACAATGATGTATTTTTCTTGTGAGTATTGTGCTGCGGGAGTGATTGGCCCAATGAAGTCAATTCCCCATTTCTCGAATGGTTGCCTTGCAATGATCAAACTTAACTCCATTTTGTCCTTGCAAGCTGGTACCTTGGTCCTTTGGTACTCATCATAGTGCTTTACGAATTGTGCTGTGTCTCGGAAAAGAGTAGGCCACCATAGTTGAGACTGTAGCACCTTGCGGGCTGTTGTGTCTCCACTGAAATGTCCTCTTGCTATTCCACCATGTGCTTCTACAAGTGCATGGAGTATTTCACGCTCGCACACACATCTGTGTAGCAATTTGTCTTGCCCTAGCCGATAGAGTTGGCCTACTATCAATTGATAAGGTTGGACTTTGAGAATGAGTCACCTAAGTCGAGCTTTCTCTATTGGTCATTCAGGGACTCCATGCTCAAGCACTTGGACTATGTCATTTGCCTACTAAGGTGTCAAATCAGCTCTGAACAAATATCTTTCACTGGATAGGCTGAATAGATGTCCATTTGAATAGATAGCCACTGGATAGGCTGAATAGATGTCCATTTGAATATGATCAATAGCTTGTATAGAGGTCTAGCAATCAATGCATAGTTCAAGACAAATCGGCGATAATACCATGTATGGCCTAGGAAGTACTAAACTCCCTTGTAATCAATTGGTAGTGGGAGATTGATGATAACCTTGACTTTCGAGAAGTCACTGGCAATGCCATTCTTCGATACCACATACCCTAGAATGCATCCCTGCTTCATCCAAAACTGGCACTTTACAGGGCTCAATGAGAGACGATATAATCGACACCGTTCAAAGACAGCTCAAAGTTTGTCTATGTGCTCCTTCCAAGTGGAGTGAACACAGATCGTCCATGAAAACTTCTAACTCCTTCCTAAGCATTTACTTGAATATAGCACACATGAGCCTCTGTAAGATATCTAGCACGTTAGTTAACCTGAAGGGCATGACTATGTAGGCAAAGACTCCCCACTCAGTGGCAAAGGCGGTCTTGTGCTGTGAGGGTGCACTTGCACTTGGTTGTACCCCGAGAAGCCATCTAGGAAGATTTAGGCCTCTTTACGAACTACTCTTTCAAGCATGTGCTTGGTATATGGCAATGGATAATTATCTCTCTTCATAGTAGCATTTACCTTATTGTAGTTGACGCACACTTTGATCTTCCCATTCTTCTTTAGTATGATGACTATGGGTGAGACCCAGTCTACGTGCTCAATCTCATAGATGAATCCTACTCTCATTAGCTTATCACTTTCCTCCTTGATAGAATGGGAATGGTTTGGGTTCATGGGGTATAGTCGTTGCTCGACCGACGTTGCATGGAGCTCTTATCTGCTATTTGGTACTACTTGGAATGAGACCGGGTCGGTTCCTCTTTGTGCACTCCTAGTCATCATGCGGATTGCCACTGAAGGCTCTTCTCGGGTCTTGCCAACTTCTTTAATAGCTTTCTTGTATTCCTCATTATCTGAGAACGGCATGTCTATTATAGCAAGGACATACATCCAGTCTCACTCCTCCTCAGGGGCAAGAGATATACTTAGTCAATAGCCCATAAAATTTCCTACTTTGGCTGTCACCCTTCAGCATAGAGGAGATGGCGTCTAGGTTGACCATCCAGGTGTCCATCTCTACTCTTATGGCTTCCGTTAGATTGCCTAGGAAGATCAAATCATTGCCCCAGTCTTCCGTTCGATTGCCTAGGAAGATCAAACCGTTGCCCTAGTCTTCTATGACTCTTGCATTGCGCATCGAGGGTCAACCTAGCAGGATATCATAGTCCACTCCCTTCATGACTATAAAATCAACCGAGAATTGGACTCTTGTGATTTTTACTAGCCAATTATTTAACGCATCGAATGGCTTCACTTTCATTTCTTTAGCTAGAGTGACGTTAAAGCTGGCTGTCTTGACTAGTGGGTTACCCTTGGTCTAGATCACTACATGGCTCAGCACACTTACTCTCGCTCCCCTGTCTACAATTCCTTTCCTTGTGGTGTCGCCTAGAGTTAAGACCAATAAGACAACATGTGTTTCAGTGCCCTCCCAGAAAGCATTGACATTTAAGGATTTTGACACTGAATGCAGCGTCAAACTCGGTATTTGTGTTTCTATATCGTGTCCGTTCAAGTCAGTGGCACCCTGCCCCATTGGTCCTTCAACCCACTATTTCAGCTCCTGCCACAACGACCGATGCTGCCTAAGCAAATCTCCTCAGCTTAGCATCACATGGGTTGTTACCAGTGACGTGAGGAGATTGCTAGCTACTTGCCGCGCTCATGTCTTTATACTTCTTGGCCAATGTCCTTGGTTGATTCACTGGCCTATAAGCGTTAGGCTTTGTTTATGCGCGGCACTGTTTGTGGTGCCACCGCATCTCTCGATTTTGGTGGTGGAGGTGACACCAACGTGCTTATTCTTGAGAGATCATCAATTTTGTCCTCCAATATAGGCTCAATGTCTTTTAGATGTTCTTCCTAGGCTTCTTTCACCCACTCCTTCACCTTTTCGATGGCTTCAAGTTGGCGCTTTGGGTTGTCAACCATCGCACTTCCTTTCTCAGTCGTCCTTGGGGCCAACGTTTCTACTT
Organism: Lygodium microphyllum; assembly: GCF_053477565.2. Lineage (NCBI taxonomy): Eukaryota > Viridiplantae > Streptophyta > Polypodiopsida > Schizaeales > Lygodiaceae > Lygodium > Lygodium microphyllum. The sequence continues at coordinate 130,179,795 of NC_141155.1, forward strand.
CTGCATCCGTCACTTTGTTTCCTGCAAGCAGCACTGTGGAACTCTGTGATTTCAGCGTGACCTTTGCGTCTAGTTTCTTCCTCCTTCTCCTACAGCTCCTCTTTCCAATTGAGGTTGCATCTAACTTGCTAGGCCCTAGCAATGATATGCCAGCCTGCTTTGTTTGTGCGCGGGTCATGACATGCAATGGGATAGGCATGGCCTCCTCATCGAGTGTCCCGACACCAAATAACCATAATGGGACTGAGGGCTTGTTCATCAAGTTAGAGAAGGACTTTCGTCTGGGGCAATCAACAAAGAGGTGCGTGATTCCGGGTTCATTGCATATCTGATTGGCCTTGTCTCGATTTGTTTCCTCCCATTCAGGGCAACGTGAAAGGATATATTGTGGGTGACTACAAGTTCACAGCATGTGATTGGTTCTTGGGTCTAGCCTCCTAAGCCTCTACCTCTCCCTCTACCTAACGCCATCACTAGTACTGGTTGGTATTCCACAAGGGCTGCATTGCCCTCTTTGTCATATGAGAGTAAGGGTGTTCATAAGGCTCTTCGTCGTTTGGCTCTTCCACATAGTGGATTGGAGTGTAACTTGGTGGATAGGTCACATAGGGTCCAAGTGGTCTAGTTATGCCCGTAGGATTTATCTCCATCCTAGGAATGGCTAGCTTGGCATCATTGGGTACTGGGAGAGCCAATGGGGTTTCCCTTCCAAAGAAGTTTGGTGGCCTATTCGCTAGGTATGGTTGATTATATGGTTGTGAGCACGAGAGTCTCCTCCTCAGCAGTCTACAATGCATGGAATTGTGGCTAAACATATCACAATTGACACAAGCTTGAGACTGAGGATCCTAACACTCAACTGGCATGTGGTTTTTGCCACAATATACACATTGGACGTGAGGGCTCCATCCTCATCTCCGCTAGCTCTTACCTTGAATCAGTGCCCTTGCCTTTATCTTGAGTACTTGGGCCTAATCTTTCACTTGCCATTGAAGCTCTCTCGGGATTCCAAGAGGTAGTCTCTTCTCGATTCAAGCTCTTGGAATTTCTCTCACCTTATCCTGGTCATCCTCTCTAATGGCCTCTTTAAAGACTCTCGTCAGCACGTCTCGTTGTAAGCTCGAGTTGCCAGCCAAGGCCTTGTAGAGTTTCGTTTCATACTCCATTAATGAATATTGATGACACTACTCTCTCGGTTGATCACTTACCAATAGGAATTCTCTTGAAGAGACTCCTCACATGGGTTATGTAATCCCAGATATCCTCCTTATCCCTTTACTTGACATTCATCAGTTGTACACTAGCAAGTTGTCAAAGTACCCAGGCTCAGAGAATCTCTTAATGAAGAGACTCCTGAGGTTGTTAAAGTCAGTTTGCTCGGCAACGTCTAGACTCGTGTACCAAGTTCTACCCTTATCTCCTAAGCACACACCAAAAGCTTGTGAGCACAAAGTAAGATCGGTGAGGCCATTGGCCTCGTAGCCTTTCTCAAGCTGCTCTATGACCTCTACCTCTACAAGTAGAGTAAAACACATGTTCAAACTTATTTTTGCTTTGAGAAGAAGATGAATCCAACACAAGATTCTTCTTCTCAAGCATTAGTATAGAAATCAAGTTTGCAAAATCAAGGATATCATCCCTCATATTCATAGATGACTTGAAGCTCGTGTATTCATTTCCAAGTCCATCTAACCATGCATGCACAAAATCATTATCATCAACTACCACATCAATAGATCCAAGAGCTTCCACAATACTCTTGATCTTCATAAGCCATGATCATTAATGGACGGGTTCCATCTTTTCACTTGGTTCAACTTTGACTTTGAGCTACAACTTTCTGGCCTTTGTATTTACTTCAAATAACCTTAGCAAGTTCTTCCATGCAATAGTAGAGGTCTCAGATTCATGCAAATATTCCATTATGCTCTCTGTGACACTGACAGACAGTAATATATGACTTTACTCTGTGTTTGCTCCCAATCTTTCTTAGTCTTTAATTGTTATGCATTAGCATTTTGTGCAAGAACTTTAGGTGCTACTGCCATATCTCCTTCAATGTAATTCCAAACACCTCTACCCTTGAAAAATTTTGCCATCGTGAACTTTCATACATTAAAATTATTTTTATCAAGGTTCTCACTCACAATCTGGTTGAAGTTGTTAGGCATTTTGATAAAATAGAAAACCTTGCAAAAACATACAACTTGCAAGTAAGCTAATACCAAGTGCACCACAACTAAACACCCAGCCTTTTTCACTAACTGCTCAACAATAACCACAATTTGTATTCTATATGCAAATTCCTTTTGCATTTGCAACCTAGAAAATACTTGAGATTCTATAGATTCAAAATATGTAACATTTGCACTTGTAAACAACGGACATAGTTCGAAACTACAATATACCTAAAGACTACCATCATGACTACTTGCAAGTCCAACATGGAGGTTGAAATCACCTCATATGCCAAAAATCACAGTGCGTAGCTATAAAGGGCTTGTTTGCAATTTGAATGCTAGCAAAATGAGAAATTTTAAAAGAAGAAGAAGTCTATTTCTACTTTTGAAAGTGGACTTCCAACATAAAATCCTACTAGTTTTTTATGGTTGTCTTATCTCTTTAAATATTCAATTGGCAATAAAAGGAAGATCTATTGGCATTCTAGGAGACAACTAGCTAGGTGCTATGGAACATGAGTTAAATCGATCAAAATGCACATGAGTTCAATCAATCAAAATGCACATGCGATGTATGCATGATCTAATGTTGACTCACATGAAGAAAACAAAAATGGATTTTATTGTCTATGGAGATAGAAGTGAGCTACAACTTAGATGGATTGAATCAGTGGTACTCTAGAACTTTACGAAGCTCAAACAAGGTATACATTATCCAGGTTGTCAGATCTAAGGTAAGGAAGATTAATAATTATATTCATTAAACTTTAAGCTTAAAAGCAAATAATGGTACTAGAGTTCAATTGACAAAAATGCTTGGAAAAGCATAACATGGTATTACAATCGTATCATCAAACTCTGCATCCACAATCACCATGTGATCAAGAGCAATTTTTGTTTGCAAATGGCTCTATTAAGGTATCATTCAAAGTAAAGACTAGTAAGAATTTCAAAACTATTATGTGTTATTCTAGTAGAAAGTAAGAAAGTCATACCCCAAGAGCTTTACCCAATGTATCACATACTTATAAAATAGAAATTAGTAACATTGAGAACAAGTTAGCTATTGTGTCTCATAGGGCTTCACCCTTGGTAAATTCAGTAAATGCAAGCAAAAGAAGTACAAGAATAATGTGCAAGGCATCATTTTCTTGAACATTTTTTGATGGAAACATCTAAAGATGTGCCCACATTTAAACCTCACAAATATTTCATTGTATGTTGCAGAGCTGAAAGTGGATTTAATTAAAGTTGAAATGGTGGAAGGTAAATACATAGATCTTGGAGCTTAATTAGAAGTTCATGATAAATAAGGTTCAAAAAGGTGTCATAAACACATATTGGTGGGCTTGAGTAGTCATATAAGGACCTTAAGGTTATCAAAGTTGAACTTTCTCAGCATTATATTGATCTAGAACTAGGCACAAAACCTTGTATGCCAATGACAACAAAGGACCCAACCCTCCTGCATATGGAGAAGTGTCGAAGAAGAAGAGCAAGAAGATTTGAATTTATGTGCAAAAGGATCATTTTTCTTTGCCATTCACGGATCAAGTGCTTGACAAAGGTATAGGTCATGAGCTATATTCTTTTATGGATAGATTTAGTGGATATAACCAAGTTCTAATCCAATTTGATATATTACACAAGTTGAAATTCAAGTGATGTAGAGAAGAATTATACTACTATGGATACGGATCATAAAGCAATAAAGTATTTTCTTAATAAAGCAAAACTTCATGGGTAGGCAAGTTGATGGATATTATTGTTTCAAAATTTGATTTCAAACCGCTATTCATCCTGGAAGAGCTTATATTCTAGCAAATCATCTTTCATGATTACTAACATTAGATAAGGATGAAGGTGTTGAATTTTATTTTTGCAATGTGTCACTTTTTACTATGGTGACACAAGTCCCATGATATGCAGATATCATTAGGGCTTTGTAGATATACCATGGCATTGCCTATGAATGCACCTATATAGGGAGTAGTAGTGACTTGGAGCCCTACTTAGTTTTGTATGATTCCCTATACCTAGTGGTGAACCCTCACTTGTGTGGCATCATGAGGGTGTAATCCTAGGGTGTGCCTATGTTGTACCATTTATTTCATTGGATAATACAAGAGTATACTATTTTTTAAGAGATAATCCAATTTTTGATATCTCAAAGTAGAAGATTGAATATTTTAAATGCATTAAGTGAGTTTAAATATCAAGATCAAGAGATACGATAGATGTATGACATAACCTAGGATGACTATAAGTATACTCTTAAAGTCTGAGAAGAGTATATGCATCTCAAAAAGCTAAGATTTGTAAGGGTTTATATATGCAAAGCTATGGGATTCATGATGTTGCATTGGGAATTGAGTTTTCCATTTGATCATGGTGGAGCTATTGAGATTGTAGATTCACTTGTGAAGGGTTATTTGGTAGTGGTATGTCTTGCATTATCCATGCCTTCTTATGACCTAGGAGGGAGAAATCAGGTTTGCTATGCATTACTAAAAATACTTGTGATTCAAGTTTTTGATCCTAGTGGGGGGTTTTTTATGCACATGCTCACTTGGTCAATGATCATATGGGTGTATGATCTAGGTGGCTACATAGTGTGGCACATTCAGGGGATGTGCAGGTTTGGAGGGGTTGGATATCATATGGACCATCATCCACTGTATGAAAACTTTGATTACTTTGTGTTTTGGAACAAGTTCAAGATGATGGGGATAGTGCAACCATGACATTGGAGGAGGGGATCAACTTGACCTTTTGGCTCGGTGATTTGAACAAAAGAATACTCTACAATCCTAATGCTCATTGGGAACACGAAAATGTGTACTTCCTCTTAAGTATTGTAATTAGTATGATAGCTACATTGAGTAGGGTATGCAAATAAAACTTCATTTGTATTAAGTGAAGGTGAATGTAAGTCTTAAAATGCTAATTTTGGATAAAGGGGAGCATTATTCATGGCCTTTTCTCCATGCGTTTTGAGGACTACAATGACTTTGAGGAGAAGGAAATGTGGTATGGTTGGAGAAGGCTATTATTGCATGGGATGATGATCTTATGAGGAGAAAAACAATTGAATTTCATTGAAATATTTGAAAGCAATTAAGGAGAAATGGCAAATTCAAATGTGCTATAGAAAACGAGATCTGAGATGGGGCCAAGCTATCTAATCTTATGGGGGTGATTGATATTTGGAGGAGCATGAGGACTCTAATTGTGAGGGAATCAACTTTTGTGTGCTTTTTGAAGCATAGAGAGAAGGAAGACTATAAATATAATCCCGGGCAACAATGTAAGATAGAGGAAAGGAGACCAACATGAAGCAATTAAGGGGAAAGTTTTAGTATGCTTTTGGGTATTGTTAATTTGTTTGAGATGGCAGCCTTCGATTTCATTAGGCAAACAACGAAATGTGTTTCTACACCTGCATGAAGACGACATGAAGAAGACAAGCAAGACGAATTGTCAAGTGTAGTTTCACCATGGCACGATGAAGGTTATTCGGATGTGGATTTTCCCTCCTTTAGGGCTTACAAGTGAAGATTATGGACACGAATGACTTGACCACAACCTATTTAAGCTGTTGTGAGGTTTTTTTTTGTTGAAGGCACTAGGTCTTTGGAAGTGTTACACAAAGAGAGTGGATGATTGCAATTTTGGTAATGCTTCTCGATTGAGAGTAGGAGTGACTATATGCAATGAAAGGAGATAAGTTCCATTATAGAATATGAGATATGTGCAAAATAGGAAACAGAAAAAGAACAAAAGTGTAACGTGTCCACCTGTTTGCTCGTAGGGCACGTCTTAGCAGCCCATCGGAAAGAGGGTCTAGAAACCTTCGCCCCGCACTCGCATGGAATGTTACAGGGTTTGCGATTTAGGTCTTTCCGAGTCTGCCTCATAGCAGAAGTATTCCGACTGTTCCCACTTAGGACTAACCTGATACAGGGTTCTCCTAGTGGTAAAATTCCTAGAACGGCAGCTAGCGTCAAACTCCAGGCGGAACTACTTTACGCAGAAACGTCAAGGTCGAAGCGGATTCATGCTGCACTTGGTTCAAGGAGAATGGAAAACGAGAGGGATGCAAAGCTCGACCTCTCTGCCCATAAGTCATAGTCCCATTCTCTTCCCATAAAGCAGCATAAATCGGGATTCTAGTAATCTAGACTTAAGGTCAACGCCCTTGCTCTTCATTTCCTTCGAGAAAAGTTCCCTGTTGTCGATTTCATTTGAGAAAAGTTCCTGGCCAATCGTGACCACCCATTCGTAGGACAGGCCCATGGCCACATCCACTGCACTTTCCTCAGGGTTGTTTTAGTTGTCTAATTACCTACCACATTTAGTTGGACACGCAAAACCAGCTTCCTTAATTAACCAATTAGTCATCGATTCCTTCACTAATCTTAGCACTTGACATAGAAAACATTTCCAAACAAGTTCCTTTACATCAATTGATCTTATTTATCTTTGAAATACATCCATATAATCCATAATCCACCCAAAGGCAATCCATAATCTGCCCGTTGACAATCCAGCAATCCATAGGGATTACTAATCCAAGATTCCGCCCGTAGACTAGTATGCGGGCCTCGAGATCCAATCCCGAGTCGCGTTGGCCTCTTGTGCAGGGCTCGAAAGATAAGGGATCTAGGACCAAAGCCCCCTTCGCACCCAAGCGTCCTCCCACTCCAAGTAGCACCCAATGGAGAGACCTCTCATGATGGGTTTGGTCCACGTTCTCGGTGCGGCTAATAGCCCCCTTGGTTAGGGTCAAGCAGACTGTCGAGGGTAACTAATGATGCCTCTCCCTTCAAGCTTTCAACCTAAAGCATTAATTATCTTTCCATCTCTAGTTCCTTGAGCAAACAATGCAAACAGTGCTCCTAAACTGTTACAAACACAATCAATCCAATGGTCGTTTATTTGGCCAACTTCTAAGGAGTGAATCCTTTTCTCCGAATGCATCCAGCATTCAATCCAGGATCAATTGTGACTTGGAAAGATCCCCAAGGGTTTGTTTGTTTACCCTTTTATCCTTGGGTTAGGTCATACCCTGTCAACCCAAATTAACTAATACCTTAGGTTTCTTAAATTAACAGTAAATCCTGGCGACCATGTTGCTCTATTTTGATTGATCCTTTGCTTACGAAGCAAATACATAACTTCCCTTAACTTGGAAAATCAACCCAAGGAAGGCAATGTAATAGGATGTCTACTCATCCTCTTGCAAGTAAGACTTGGGCTAGAACCGGCCAACCCCATTTCAAGGAGTGGCAAACCTCCCTTGTGATTAAACCACAAAGCCATGCGACGTTGCAACTTGTTGCACAAGTGTTGCACCTAACTCATGGGATCATTTCACCCATTGAACGACGTTTCCTAGTTAAGGAATTATATTTAGTCAAGATGTAGGGTTTGGGATGTCTTCTTACCCAACCCAATCCTAATTGTACTAGGACGACAATGTTCGGTCCTAGGGTTTCCAAACTCAATCCGAGTTTTAACATTAGGTCAGTCGATCCTTAGGGCAGAACCCTAGATCATTGTTTGGATGGGTGTCCAATTGACCCAAACATTCCATGAATGTGGGTAGGACCTTTGGGTTTGAGGGTTTCGATGCGGCGTCCAAGTATGATACTAGACTACATTTCTAACGTGCCAAGCCCTGGCTAGTACTTGAGGTGTTTTTCATATCGACTAGTTATACCTATACAAATCCCTAACTATTATAATAATACAAGTGATTTAGCTAAATTGATCTACTTATCTTGCGACAAGGACAATCCTTTCCTAGATATGCTAAACTTGTTCTAAAGGTGTAAATAGTTTCAAGACATCACAAGACATGAAAACATGCGATTCATTACCCCCATGTACTACAAGGATTGCAATAGCCCTTCTCTTTCCTTGCTAAAGTCGTGACGAGCAACCATTTGGAGAATAACTTACATAGGTTCTACTAGGATTTACATCAAGGAACTATGCCTACAACCTTTGTCTAAGCATTTGAATTTCATTCTTTGATAAGCCATGCAATCTTTCCTAAATGCAACTCTTGATGAAATGAATTTTTCGCATGATGAATATGTAACATGCAACGCTTTTCTAGATATAACATTGTTAATGAAGTTCATGCGACATGCAACCTTTAATCCGTTTGACAACATCTTTGCATGCAACGTGCAAGTCTATGGTCCCATTTCCATGCTATGCAACGGACGTTAACAATTCTTTCCATGCAATCCATAACAAGGAAGTTATTGACTAAAAGCAAGATACGCTTGTTCTTTCATGGCCAAACAAGGATGCACTTAACAACTTCATCTTTTAACCCTAGTCAATATGCGTTTACGCTTGTCACTTTGAAATGCACGAAAAGGCAACATGCTACTAAGCTCGTAAGATGGATAGGTAATTTACATTCATAACATTGGAAATGCAAATAACCCAATTGCATGACATGCATTAATTCTAGTAAATCGTTCGGGTAGGCAATTTTTCCCAAATGCATTTTAACTAGACTAGGTGAATTAGAAACATACATAAGTGCTTCCTTTCCATGAAAGTTATCGTGCTTAACACATATCTTTTACGTGGAATTAAAATCGTAAAACCTGGGCTTGAGGGCTCGTGGGAATGCCCACGTGTATGCTCGAAGAAGAACCTCCCACGGGTGCGCCTTGCATCTTCTTGGGAGCCATCGTAGATGTATTGTGTTTATGGACTCGGCGGATTCCTTCCAGCCTTTACTCTCACTCTCCGAGGCCGCCTGTAGGTCGATACCTTTTCCCTTACGTAGGAATTGGAGCTTTACGGGCTATGGGCCTTATCCTTAGAAGCTTCTAAGGAAGCTTGTAAGAAGCTTATGATCTTCAACAGAGTCGACGTGGAAGGGCCAATGATTGGAAGGAGGGAAAGGATCGATGATGGGGGGTGATTAGGAGAATGGCAGGGGGGGAAATGGTGACAGCAGCATGCGTTGTAGTAGGCAGCGGCGTTTCTCACGGCAATGGCAGCAATGTCCTCTTTCTCTCCCTTTGATCGTCAGTGCAGCAGCCTCCTCCCCCTGATCGTGCCTTGGGGGGGGTCATATAGCCCAAGGGGGGGAGATGGTAGCCACCACGTGGCCTATGCATGCCTCTCCCTCCTCATGCTCCCCACCACGACACTTACTTCTTCTCACACTCCCTCTCCTCCAGCAATGCATCGCTACTGGGGGAAGGAATAATTAGTAAAAAAAAATTGCCTAAATTCCAACATTATCCAATTTCCCCTTCAAAAAGGGTGTTCTCACGCGGCTTTGCGGTTTAAACCCTGACCTCAATTGCACAATGCGGATGGGCTCATTGTTGCGCGTGCAGGGTAACCACTTGGCCACTATCATTAGTCGACGCGAGAGATGACTTTGGATAGTTTTTACGTGGGCGTGCAGTGATCAAGTCCTATAATATTTTTGGGCAAAAATATTTTATTCTCTCCCCCTCAGAGGAATCGAGATGTCCTCATCTCAAGAAGAACTGGGGATATTGTTGCTTGAGAGTACTTTCATCCGTCCAAGTGGCATCCTCCTCGGGATAATCTTTCCACTGGATGAGGCGTTCTCTCAAGGTTCTAGATCTCAATTGTCTCTCACTAACATCTAAGATCCTGTCAGGCCATAGCTCAAGGACTCCTTGGCTAGGCATTACAACTTGTTGGTCATCAAGTACATGGCTAGGATTAGGTGCATACTTCTTCAATAGGCTAATATGAAATACATTATGAACCTTTAGGTTCTCACAGAGTTGAAGTCTATAAGCATTGGGTCCTAAGCATTTAAGAATCTTGTAGGGTCCACAATACCTTGGACTTAGCTTCTTGCATTCTCCTAAGGATAGGGAACTCTTCTTTGGGCGTATGCGAATGAAGACCATGTCTCCTTCCGCGAAGGTTCTATCTTGACATTTCAAATCCGCGTATGCCTTCTGTCTATCCTTGGCGGCTTGGATGTCCTGTCTTATTGACTTCATTTGGTCATCCATATCTTCCAGCATCTGCCTTGAAGCTTCAACCCTCAAGGTTGGACCCAAAAATTTTAAAGGACTTTGACAGTCGTACCCATACAATGCTTGAAAAGGGGTCATCTAAATGCTTTGTTGATAAGAAGCATTGTAGGCAAACTCAACCAATGGCAGGTATTGAATCCACCTTTCTGGTTCACGGCAGCAGTGTGCCCTTAACATATCTTCAATGACTTGGTTGACTTGCTCCATTTGACCATCGGTTTGAGGATGGTAAGCTATACTAAAATAGAGTTGAGTTCCAATGGCTTCAAAGATAGCTCTCCAAAAGTGTGATGTGAAGAGAGAATCACGATCACTAATGATTCTTCTGGTGGGTAACCCATGTAGTTTGAATATCTCCTTGATGAACAACCTTGCAATAACTGAGGCTTTATAGTTTGTCTTAACAGGAATAAGATGCGCAACCTTGGCGAGCATATCCACCACAATCATAATGGAATTGTATCCTCCCTGAACTTGGGATAGGCCAACAACAAAGTCCATACTAATGAATTCCCATTTCATTTGGGGAATGTCAAGTGGTTGCAACTTTCCTGGCATTTTGACATGTTCGGCCTTAATACGTTGACAAGACAAACACTCAATGACATATTTGAGAATGTCACCTTTAAGGCTCTCCCAATAGTAGCTCTTTCTGAGACTACGTTGAGGGTCTTGGCATAGCCAGGATGTCCTAAGAAAGGGGAGTCATGAGCTTCGCAAAGTATCTTCTGCTTGAGTGACTAGCTTGCCAGTATACATAATCTCGTTCTATAGTAGACAAGTCCACATTGATAGAGAATTCCTTATATTTAGCCTGTAGCTTCGAGTCTTGATCCTTGATAGGGATCTCCCTTAGCATCTTCTGATAGGTTGGATCATGGCATGCTTCTTCTCTAGCTAGCTCAAGTATTGGATTGTTTGGCATGGATACCTTTGTGGCTAGAGATCTAGCTGTTGATGGATCCTGCAAGATTAGAGAATTTAGAAATGCCTTGCAACTGAGTGCATCAGCAACTACATTCTCCTTTATAGGCCGGTATTTGATTTCAAAATCATACTCCTCCAGCGCTTCAATCCATCGACGTTGCCTCATGTTGAGCTCATTTTGGGTAAAGATCCACTTAAGACATTTATGATCCGTCACTAGGGTAAACTTATTACCCAACAGGTAATGTCTCCAAAGCTTTAGAGCATGGATGACTGCTTACAATTCCAGATCGTGGGTAGCATAATTCTTCTCATGGCTCTTCAATTTTCTTGAAGAGTATGTGTGGTGGCTACCTCTCACATAGCCGACACGCCATCCATATCTACGGGTGTAGTGAGCTTACCTCCATGCCGTTCGAGTTACCTCCTCTCCCGTGCACTCCTGTAGCTCCACGATCCAAGTGCAAGTAGCTCGATCCTCCCACTCCAAGCTCCAAGCTCCATTGCTGCGAGCAAGACAAGAAAAGAGAAGAGAAGAGAAGAAGAGAGGAGAAGATAGAGAGCTTCTCCTCCTCGGTCCCTCACCCTCACACACTCACTCCCTCACACTCTCACACTCCCTCTCTCAAGCACAAGCTCAAGTAAGCAAGAACAAGAAGAAGAAGAAGAAGAGGAGAGTTACTTTTGGCCACACACAAGAATGAGCTTCTCATTCACTTTTCAACTTTATATACAAAGCCCTAAATCCCTTTTGGACTGTCATCCCCTTTTCCCGTTTTTACATGGCTGGCCATAGCCTAGGCCCTTTTTTCCATTGTCCTTCTATCTTCCTAGCTTCCTGTCCACCGCCCGTCTACATTTACAAATTGCACGGGTGAGAGCCCGGCGCTCTTTTACAAGATTTCAGGGTGCACCTTTTTATTTTAAAATGCGTCTTTTCCCTTTTGCCTTTGCCTTGGACTTTTAAGGTTTCCCTTGTGCTTTTTGCCTTTTCTCCTTTTCTTTCTTTAGTCGGGCTACCTTTTTTCCGCCTTTGCCCTGCGTCTTTTCCACTTCCTTTTGCTTTCTTCGTGTTGGGGTTAACATTACCCCCTCCTAGACGAGTGCCAGTCCCATGGCACTCACCGTCGTAGGTAGCAGGCTGTAGCATGCACCGAAGACATGGGTGACAAGGACGCCTGTGGTTTTCGTGGAGGAGTGTTGGTGGTGGTGTGGCATAAGGTCCTGGGGGCATATTGGTGGCCAAGGTGGCTGGTGGAAGGTTGTTGGAGTTGGTGGTAGGGCTATGCTGTGTTGGGGATTGCATTGATGGCCAGCACAAGTATTGGTTTGTTGGGGATTCTGCACATGACGATTCTTTGCGGGCTTGTCGGATGGTAAGGGACGAGCATTCAAAGTTGAGTGTTGATGAAGAGCGAACAACACCTTATACCTGCAATTGGAAAACCTCACATGTGGTCTCTCCTTAAGGGGTAGTGCTAGGCTTCTCATCGTGCACAAGACATAGTTTGATTAGTTTGGGAGACAGGTCGAACTCTAAGCAAGCCTAGAGTATTGTCCTGCACTTGAGGACCCAAACTGTGGACATACTTCGGTGCAGATATTATGTGAGTGCTCGTGCATACTTAGATATTACATAGTTAGAAGACCGTGGCCTAGTTTCTCATAACGATGCGTGGATGAAGCAGAGTTGTCCATGTGGAGGAGGAGTACACGTGAAGGTATATGAGACATCCTTTGCATTGTGACTGCACGATGTAGCATAATTGAATAGAAGGACACCGCACTTTCAGTAGTAGCTGGAAACTATTGGACTTGCTTGATGAGTACGGTGGACTTTTCATGGCCAATCGTGCGGTGCTTATCACCACTGATTGCAATGGTACTAAGGCAGAGTGCAAAAGAAAATTGTGCAAGTGGGTCAGGGAGACAGGTCTAACCCTAGGCGAGACAAGCTCCCCAGGTATGTCCTGCCCTTGATGTGCCCTGAACAATTGTGGGTGATTGTAAGGGGCTAGGGGACTAGGGACGAAACCGGTCAACCAAGGTCACCAGACGTACCTAATTTGAGGACCCCTAGGTGCTGTGCTGTGATCGTGGGTGCTTCTTATCTTTCCAGTCATTTCTTTTTCTTTTCTTTTCTTTTTTTCTTGTTTTTTTTAATTTTCCTGAGTACAACCATTACAATATGTTGAGGCTATTAGCCTTTCAATGGGTTGGAAAATGTCAAGCTTCGAAGGCTCAGAAAATGGATAATGATGATTGTGCCCTAGCCTTGTTGTTAGAGAAGCAGTTGGCGAAAGGGGAAGATACACTTGAGATATTGCAACCCTCCTTGCGGCACATGCGATGTGGGTACAATTGAGGTAACGACTGCTGCGAGCCAACTATAGAGCTTTACCCAGAAAGGGGGCGTGGCCCAGGAATGTGTTTTGGGCCATGCAATGTGGGCGGTTGGCAAGGTGATTCGTGATTTTGGCAAGGTGGCTTTGCCGCGGCTCCTTGGGGTGTCGATGGTCTTGCGGTGATCGAGCATTGAACACTTTCGCCCAAAGATCTGCCAGTGCAATGCAAGGAGACATCACTGATCTGACTTCTATGGTGTTGACTTAGACATTTATCACCTGCGCTTGATTAGCTTTTTCTTTTGCTAAAGGTGTAAAATATATTAAACGCAGATATGAAAAGTTCATACAAGTCTGAAACATGTCAACACTTAACAAGTCGGGAACTTAACAAGTCGGGAACACTTAACCATTTAAAAACAAAAAGTTATGGCCAGTTATCATTTGATAAGCCCTTTATGCATCACGGGCTACTCGATTTGTACGAGGCGGGGCGAGTCTGGGTGGCCGAGTGATTGGGGCTCTGCTAGTGTGGAGCTCCCGTGGGGGTGAGCAGGGAACATGTCGGCCGGGACATGAATGGTGTAATCCCGGCCCACTACCATCTCCAGAATGTCTCTAAATAATTCATTAAATTCTTCTCTTTCCCGAGCTGCCCTTTCTGCCTTTGAGCATCTGGGGCCCGAGTGAGAGCTAGGAGTTCATGCCACTAGTGCTGCCACCTGTTGCGTGTTTCGAGTCTCGACTTTCCTGACTCGAGGATTCTTCGGCCTTCACACTGGGCAGTTCGCTTAGGGCCTCGCTTCTTGGCATACCTCTTGATGGTGGGCACATAGCGCTCCGGTGGAGGGGCACGTGCCACATGCTCCCGCCTTCTGCGAAGAGCGTCTTTGCATGCTAGATCTCCATGATTCTCCATGCGTTCCACCGCAAAAGGAAACCTACAAGACGGAATCCAAGGGTTAGACATTGATACAGGATACAACTACTTGCATGGAAGGGATTTTAGTGTGGTTTATGAAGCGCATATGACAAGAAGGAGAGGGGTGAGGCATGCGGTGTTTATTGTAGAGGAATGGCCCCCATGCTGATGTTCGCGTGGCCTCCAGTCATTAGCGGATATTAGTTTATGCTAAGTCGCATGGACTGGTTGTCGTGGAGTGGGACAGGACACATCCTCGAAAGAGTAGACCAAAAAGGAAAGCAAGTGTATTGGAAAGGACTACACCCTACCTACACCATCAAGGTTGTTGGTCAAGGCTTCCTATGGCGGCGATGTGGGTTGCATGCTCTCACCTGGAGGTGGGGCTGGTCACACACTTTTAAATGCGTGATGAGAGGAGGACTTGAGGAGCTTAGTTTATCTGACCCCACTCTTCTCCCTGCATGCCTGACTACCATTGCTTGTGTGTGTTGACATTGTTTATACACGGTGACACAAAAAGCAATGTTTATTTATATACATATTCATGAATCCATGTCACTTCATGAGGATAAGAACCAAGTGTAGAACTCGGGGTTGTACCGCAGCGTGGCACACACATCTAGTATTTGTGGCAGCTTACTTAATACCGATAGATATTTTGCCACATCGAGTAGCATGGAACCTTGTTCGAGTCTACTGGCTATATGTAACTCCTCCTCGGTGAGAACCTTATCAAACAGAGCGTTCTCTTGGCTAGTTCCAGCTAAGTCCATACCCCAAATGGCAATCAGCACTTGAAGGGAAGTTGGTGCCACGTAGGTTGGGTCTCTTTGAGACCGCCATTTGGCCAATCGCTCTTATGAGACCGTCATGATCTGAGCCCCTAGTTCGGCCATTACAATGCGGCTTTCACACCAACGCTGCTCAAATTGACTCTGGCCTGCTGACAGTCGTTTTAGTAGCTCTATGTCTACGAGATTCGGTCTGCAGAACACATCATTGAACGTGACGGTTAAGTGCAGTTCGTCAGTCTCCTCATCAGGGATGAGTCGCATATGTTCATGCAGGAGCCTATCGTAGTGCCCGCTAAGATGTTCTTGTTCTTTCCACGATAGAGGAAAGGTAAGGTAATCTCCAAGCTGCTCTTTGGGGATCGTGCCCATGTCCGCAAGGACGTAGACATGCGCAACCACTTTGAGCTTAGCCTCCAACCCAGTTAAGCATTCTGCGATACTTCTATGTTCAACGAGGGCCTGCTCGGTTGCTATCTCATGCAAAGTTCTAAGAGTTTCCTTAGGCTTTAGCATGGCTGGGGGCTCAGGCCTAGATGAGCAAGATTGGTCAACGCTAGGATTTCTTATGCTCTTGGTGTTCTCACGTTTCTCCTAAGGTTTTGCTGCTATTTCGTCATGAATCTTCTCGGATGTGACTGGTATAGAGTTGTCACCCTGTTGTGACAGCGTTGTATCCACTCTTGATTGATCAATGTGAGTTCTATTGTCAGTGAATAGAGTGTTGCAAGCAACTGTTGATGGCAACTATTGCTTTGGTTTGTCAGAGCACACAAATGTGTCGGAGGTTTCACCACTGTTAGGAGAGGCATGAGTGGGTTCATTGGTGGATGGACTCGATGCTTTATTCATCAGCTCTCTAGTGCCCTTCGTCTCAATGTTCTTGGGGTTCACAACCACCTGCAAACTGATGCTGTTTTTTCTGCTTTCTCCTCTTTTTCTTGGTCAATGAAGGTGCCTCTCTCAACGACTCAGGACCCGGGACTAGATCAACCATTGATGTGCTTGGTTGGGCCTTAGCCTTCTCTTTCTCTAGTGTGTCCTTACGGGACATGGCCGTGGCCTGTTGGGTAGCCTTGCTAGGTTGTGAGAGCACAACTGCCGCTCTTTTCGGAGAGTCTAGCTTTTCAACCAACTCCCTCGCGTTTAAATCCTCCGTCCTAGGCTTTAGGCACTTTGAAAGTGTTGGAGCTATTGAGGGATTTGGTTGTGACACCTCCTCCACAGGTAAACTACTAAGGACATGTTCCACAAGGGGCATTGTCACAGCCAAGGGCTGTGACTGCTGTGATCCCTAATTGGAAGTAATAGCAGCTAGATTAGTGGGTTGGCTACCCTTGGTGGATTGTGGTGTCAAGTCCCTAGGGCGAAGGGAAGTGGCCATGTTTTTTGTTGCCCTTTGAGCACTCATCTGTGTAGATCGAGCATGAGTTAATCTAGTCACATTAGGTTGCTCATGCATATCCTTGGGTCGAGAGCTAAAGATGGAGCCATGTCCCACCTCTTGGACATTTTGAAGCTTAGATGGAGATAGAGATTGGAATTGAGCAGTTTCCCTTGACAACAGCTATTGTGCTTCCTGTGTCCATTTGGAAAAAGAGGATGTAGGAGATCTAGGACTCTTAGGTGGACTTGGCACTCGCTGAATGATTTGCTCGAGGCTATTAGACGATTGTTCCATTTGCTTTGTTGAGCGATCAGCCTTGCCTTGAGCAATGTTGTGCCTATGATGCTTGTTCTCCCCTTGGAAAATCAAAGGCTCCTTGGGCACTAACAATTTTTGTGCCTGCTCAATGGCTACGTATGACATCTGTCTATTTAGCATGCTAGGCTAGGGCTCTTTCCTTCGAATAATCATGTCTAGTTTCTTGCCTTGAGACCTAGAGTTTCTCTTAGATTTCCTCCTGTGCCATGCTTTTGAGGCACTCTGGCCTTCAGCTGATAGAGGCGGTTTAGCAGGGGATTTTGGTACCCAAATCCATTGGTTACCTACGTAGTATCCTTGAGCATGTAGCAACGCTTTGGATATCCATCGCGGCGTTGTGCTGACTCTCCATCGATGCCTTCGTCTATAAGCCTTGGGCTTCTTTTGGGGTCTTCTACGATATTTGTAAGTCCAAAGCCTCTCCTTGGCATTGTCTCCTGACCTTCTTATTTCCGACATGGCCTCACTCACTGGTTCTCGTTGTTTGACCTATGCTTGTATTAACTCTTCCAACAAGTCCTTGCTCTCGTCAGCAGGCTTGACTGTTATGTCAGCACCTTGCTTGCCTTTCCCTCGAGGTTTGATGAGGTCACCCTTGCTAAAGGTTGTGACTATCCTCACACCCGGTAGCGTCAGGTGTATCCTCTAAGCTGCGTAGTCAGCCTCACACTTGGTAGCCCTTTTGAAGGGCCTTCCTAGGAGGATTTCCTTTCCACCATTCTCGCTATTGGGAGGAACATAGAACAGGAGTGGCAAGCTTTCTGTTTCAATTTTTACAAGGATTCTGCACTTTCCTAGAAGTGCTTGTGAGTGTTCCCCGTAAAGTCTGCTCCTTCATCAATTAGAGCATTAATAGTATGCTCTCTTTTCGCGGTGAGTTTGACCCTAAGATAAGCAGGTGGTACTATTTCTTCATCTTCCGGGTATTGGCTTGTAAATTTAAGCCTTCTGACAGATGCCGTTGAGTTCTCGACTGCACGACCAGATGTGGATTCTCCACTGCTGTCTTGGATCGTCAGTGCAGTGCTATTCAAGGTACATCTCTCGTCAAGAGTGTCATGTCTAGTCATCTTCGCATTTGTAGCTTGCTGAAGTTGCATTTTTCTCTGACTAGTCAAGGTTTGAATACAATGTCTTTGTGTTCTCGTGGTGTGGCCTTTCTGCCCTTGATGGCTAGATTGGCCCATTGATGTTCTAGGGTCTATGTTTCTCTCTGTTCGGGTATGGGCTTTTGGTTGCTCTATTGCAAGTGAGACTCCATGCAGGTGCAGAGCCATTGCTACACTAGGGTCTAATTTGGAGGACCTGTCACAGCGTGTGTTTTCTCTCCAACCTACTTGGGGGAGGTGCGGAGGGGGCAAAGCCCCCTTTGCGGGTGTCCGAGGGGGCAGTCCCCCCCGGCCCACAGGGCTGTTACAGTAAAAGCCATGCACAATTTGGAGGACCGTTTATAGCCAAATTTTGAACTGTGTGCTCTAAATTTTAGCCCAGTGATGGATCTGTGATGTGCCTTTAGCTCTACGTAGCCTTTGGGGTCAATCTCGGGGTTTACAGGTGTCAAAATTTGTGTTCTAGATACCTGTCTGATTTTGACACTTTTTTTGTCTGATTCTCAGATGTCCAATTTTCAGGAGTCCAATTATCAGAATCGGACGTCCGATTTTGGATTGGTTCGATCGGCCTAGTGGTCCGATTTTGGTCACATCCAATTCTGGGAGTCGGATCAAAAAGTGGTCTGATTTTCAAAGTGGTCCGATTCTGGAAATCGGATCGGACAGGGTGGTCCGATTCCGGCAGATCCGATTCTGAGCTGGTCCGATTCTGGGACTCGGATGGCCTGGTCCGATTCTGAGTGGTCCGATTATGGATTGTCCGAGTGTCCGAGTGTCTGAGTCGGACAGGTTGGTCCGAGCGTCCGATTCTCAAAATCGGACGGGTTGGTCCGAGTGCCATGTGGCACGTCCGATTGGGCTAGTTCGATTCTGGGAATCGAACCAGACTGGTCCGACTCACTCTCAGTCGGGTAGTCCGATTCTGGAAGTCGGACGGTCCGACTCCAGAACTCGGGTGGTCCGATTCTGGGAATCGAACCACTGCGAGTTGGTCCGACTGTGTCGGCGGCGGGCACGATTCCCACGTGTTTGACCCCTCCTTACTGTCTGCTGCATACAATCACCACAGACTTCCTAGATCTGATTAGAGCACTTATTGGGAAACACCAGACTCACCTGGAGCAGCACGAATCGCTGTCGCCTAGAAATCGGGGTAGCACTACCTCGTCCTGTGAACCAAAAGCTCTCTCTCTCTCTCTCTCTCTCTCTCTCTCACAAGGCCAACCAAGGAAATGAGATCTGTCTTGGCCTCCCAGGCCTCTTAAGGTCCTTTCCCAGCACTGCAGAACCTTACAACTAGTTGCCTATCCATGTCTCACCCAGAAACTTGAATGTGGTCCCCTGTTTCCCTGTTTTAGCCTCTTATACAGCAACAGAAAACCCTACTGTTTGCTTGTTTTTAACTTGTTTTTTTTTTTCCCTATCCTAAATGCATCCAAATCACAAAATAAATACCTATACTACTCCATTCCACAACATAAACCTCAAGAAAGCAAAAAAACCTACTTGCCAAGGAGATCAAATACCCTCTTCAACCCCCTCGCTTCCTACCTATCTACCTCAAGCACTGGTTCGGGGAAAACCCTACTCCAATGCTCGATTCGAAGCGCGCAAGCGCTCAAGGCTTGAATCCGTTGGTCCCGGCAACGGAACCAAAATATGGGAGCTTTCACTCAACCGCCAAGACCCACGGACCGCTTATTGTTCAAGCGTTCCAAGCCGAGCACTAATGGCTACCTCTCACATAGCCGATGCGCCATCCATATCTACGGGTGTAGTGAGCTTACCTTCGTGCCATTCGAATTACCTCCTCTCTCATGCACTCCGGTAGCTCCACGATCCAAGTGCAAGCTTCAAGCAAGCTCGATCCTCTCGCTCCAACCTCCAAGCTCCATTGCCGCGAGCAAGACAAGAAAAGAGAAGAGAAGAGAAGAAGAGAGGAGAAGATGGAGAGCTTCTCCTCCTCGGTCCCTCACCCTCACACACTCACTCCCTCACACTCTCACACTCCCTCTCTCAAGCACAAGCTCAAGCAAGCAAGAACAAGAAGAAGAAGAAGAAGAAGAGAGTTACTTTTGGCCACACACAAGAATGAGCTTCTCATTCACTTTTCAACTTTATATACAAAACCCTAAATCCCTTTTGGGCGGTCATCCCCTTTTCTCCTTTTTACATGGCCGGCCATAGCCTAGGCCCTTTTTTCCATTGTCCTTCTATATTCCTAGCTTCCTGTCCATTGCCCGTCTACATTTACAAATTGCACGAGTGAGAGCCCGGCGCTCTTTTACAAGATTTCAGGGTGCGCCTTTTTATTTTAAAATGCGCCTTTCCCCTTTTGCCTTTTCCTTGGACTTTTAAGGTTGCCCTTGCGCTTTTAGCCTTTTCTCCTTTTCTTTCTTCAGTCGGGCTACCTTTTTTCCGCCTTTGCCCTGCGTCTTTTCCACTTCCTTTTGCTTTCTTCGTGTTGGGGTTAACAGTATGCTACAGGGTGACCTTCTTGCATAAGTACACATCCTAAGGCAAGCATGCTAGCATCAGTTACTACTTCAAACTCCTTACCAAGATCTAGAAGTTTCAGGATAGGTGCTGATACCAAACTTTGCTTTAGACTATCAAAGCTAGATTGTTCAGTAGGTGACCATACAATTGATGTTTGCTTCTTCAGTAGATCCGTCAGAGGCGCTGCAATCAAAGCATAGTTTTTTATAAAGATCCTGTACCATCCTGTCAATCCAAGAAAACTGTGTATTTCTTTGATAGTTGTTGGTATTGTCCATTCCAGATCGTCTGTGACCTTGGTCGGATCCATTGAAAGTCCTTTCGTTAATACGATGAATCCCAGATATTCAATCTGACATTTGAAGAATGCACACTTCTTTATCTTGGCATAAAGCTTGTGTGCCCTCATTGTCTCAAGGACAATGCGAAGCCAGGGCTCATGATCTTCTTCCTGTTTGGAGTAGACTAGGGTATCATCGAAGAAGACGAGTACGAAGTCATCAAGATATAGCCTAAAGATATCATGCATTAACCTATTGAAGGTGGCAGGTGCATTTGTCAGCCGGAACGACATGACTAGGAACTCAAAGTGTCCATATCTTGTGTTGAATGCCGTCTTTGGAATATCCTCTTCCTTGATCATTATCTGATAGTATCCAGACATGATATCAATCTTGGAAAAGATCTTCGCACCTTGAAGATGGTCAAGAAGTTCATCTATTCTTGGAATAGGATACTTGTTCTTAATGGTTGATTGATTCAACCCTCTATAATCAATACACAGCTGAAGTGTTCCATCTTTCTTTTTTTGGAACAGCACTGGAGCTCCCTATGGTGAACTGCTAAGATGGATGTAGCCCTGATATTGCTTTCAGGATAGACATTCTATATGGCCTCTTTGCAATTGGCGTAGCTCGTGGCACTAGCTTGATTTCATGATCAACTTCCCTTTGAGGCGGAAGTTCTATCAGCTCTTCAGGAAATACGTCTGCGTACTCCCTTAGCCATGAAGGTTCTTTACTAGACTCTTGATTCTGATCTCGCTTATTAAGCTTAATCAAGTAGACAGGCAGTCCCTTTCTAACTCCCTTTATTATCCGAGATGCATTGGCCAATTGAATTTTCGGCTTTCCAGCCTCTCCTTGAGTTGTGACCAATTCCCCTTCAGAGTTTTGAAAGGAAACTTGGCCCTTTCCACAATGAATGTGGGCATCATTAGGTTTAAGCCAATCCATTCCGAGCAAACACTCATGGATACCTAGGTTCATGACCCTGAATTTGACCGAAGTCGACTTTCCTCCCAGCAAGAATTCCACCTTAGTAGTTTGCCTAGTACAAGTCACCTCACGACCATTTGCTAATTCAACAAGCAAGATAGGTGCTTCTATTGTGGCTATTCCTAATCTTCTTGCACAAGCTGGTGAGATAAAGGAATGCATACTGCCATAATCAATCAAGGTTTTGAAGCCTTTACCTTGATAATCCGATGGTGTTTGAATCACCAAAAACTGGTGATTTGGGCCTTTCTTGTGAAGGGCGGCATGGACTGTTTTCCTCTCAAAGTCTGCTTCCATGGTCAGGTCTTCTTCTTTGCACATTTTCTATTGGAAACACAGGTGGTTTTTCCTCTGCCTTGGGTGGCGACTCCTTGACCACGGGCAGTTCCTTGGAATGGTCCTTGACATTGTCCTCCACCAAGCTTGGGACATTGCCTTTTGAAATGACCGGGCTCATTGCAATGGAAGCAACGGAGGTTGTGGCCATTACCTTGGGTAGGAACAAAGTTATTGACATTGTTGGTCCTTGCTTTCTTCCTTTGTCCTTGGTTTTGACCTTGAACTCTCTTCGCCTGGGACCTATACACTCCCTTGTTCTGATCCTTATCAGACCAAAAAGTCTTGTTATTTCTTGGCATGGTCTGTACCTCCTGAATTATGGGCGCAGCTCGAATGAGTGAGTCCTGAAGGTCTATTGGGCGCATTGATTCGAGGTGGGTATTTACAGGTGGGTTTAATCCAGCACAAAACATTGACACCTATTGTGTCATATCCAATTGCGGCGCATACTTCAAAAGAGAGACGAACTTGAGTAGTATGCGTTAAGGGTCAGTCCAAGCTATTTCAGCTCATAGAACTCATTCATCTTCTGTGTGCGGTATGCAAGTGGTAAGTATCTTCCTTGCACAGCTTTTTTTAGCTTTTTCCAAGTAACGGACCCTTTTGAGATCCCTTGGTCTATGCACCATTGCTTCCACCAGAGTCTGGCTTCGCCGGTGAGCTTCAGCTTGGCGAGCATTGCCTGGTTGGCGGGTGCAGTACCGGCCGCTTCAAAGTAATCTTCTATGGACTCGATCCAAATCTCAGCATCAGCTTGGACACTCCTTCCTTTTCCGTCGAATTCTGGCGGCTTGATCTTCTTGAGAAAAAACTTCTTCTCCTGAATCATGGCCGTACTTGGTGTAGGGATTGGACTAGGAATCTGTACCTGAGGTTGTGCCTAGGTATGAGATTCTTAATGTTAACAACTTGTTAAACGTTACTTACATTACATTTCATACCCAATTCAACTTTCAGCCAAGAGATCCAATCACTTAACTTTTTATCAATACTCATAGTCAAGACAATCATTGATAAGAAGAAGTCTTATTTCATTCATATGGGCATAGCCCTTTCGGAGTACAATATTTCTTGGGATGGTAGAGCAAGCTTATACATTAATTCGGGGAGAATAAGGTTGTGTTACATTCAGCTACGAGAACTGGGTAATAGTATGGATTTGGGTCATGGATCTTCAGGAATCGATAAGTCATCGGAAGATTAGGGTATCCTTTCCTTTGGTACCCATTCTTCTCATAGCATCCCAACACCTTGATCCTATTGGCGAGGATTATGCAGTTCACTTCCTGGTACACATACGTGTTCAACTTGACCTTCCGACCTTCGACATATAAAGTTGCATTTACATGAGCCTCAATAAAGATGAACAGCTTCTCGATCTTCAGGTCCTCCAACCACTTGATTCTCTTTAGGTTGGTTCGAAGGTACGCAAAATGGTGAGCAACTATGTAATAGATTCATGAATTTCCTGTCCATCTCTGTTCCACGTACAGAGGCGATGGATTGTAAATGCGGTCTAGGATGTTTATCATATCGATCCTTCATCAATAATCCAAGGCATGCATCGCGGTCATAAACATGACCTGGAACACCATGAATCTGTTCCATGCTTCATGACTCTGCAAGACAACATCGATAAGTAAGGAAATGTTCTTAACATCAACATTTGCTTTACTTCTTCTTATTAATTTTTATTATAAAGACAAATCCTTCATTGGTTCACTCTAATACTAACTGTAACGTGCCCACCTGTTTGCTTGTAGGACATGTCTTAGCAGCCCATCAGAAAGAGTGTCTAGAAAGCTCCGCCGAGCACTCCCATGGAATGTTACGGGTTTGAGATCTAGGTCTTTTCGAGCCTGCCATGTAGTGGAAGTATCCCGGCCGTTGCCACTTAGGACCAACTTGAAACAAGGTTCTCCTAGTAGTCAAATTCCTATAACAGCAGCTAGCGTCGTGAACTCCAGACGAACTACTTTACGCAGAAACGTCAAGGTCGAAGCGGATTCATGTTGCACTTGGTTCAAGGAGAATGGGAAATGAGAGTGATGCAAAGCTCGACCTCTCTGCCCATAAGGCATAGTCCCATTCTATTCCCATAAAACAACATAAATTGGGATTCTAGTAATCTAGACTTAAGGTCAACGCCCTTGCTGTTCATTTCCTTCGAGAAAAGTTTCCTGCTGTCGATTTCATTTTAGAAAAGTTCCCAGCCAATCGGGACCACCCATCTGTAGGACGGGCCCATGGCCACATCCACCGCGCTTTCCTCAGGGTTGTTTTAGTTGTCTAATTATCTACCACATTTAGTTAGACATGCAAAATCTGCTTCCTTAATTAACCAATTAGTCATCGGTTCCTTCATGTAATCTCAGCACTTGACATAGAAAACATTTCCAAACAAGTTTCTTTACATCAATTGATCTTATTTATCTTTGGAATACATCCATATAATCCATAATCCACTCGGAGGCAATCCATAATCTTCCTGAAGGCAATCCAGCAATCCATAGGGATTACTAATCCAAGATTTCGCCCGTAGACTAGTATGCGGGCCTCAAGATCCAATCGCAAGTCGCGTTGGCCTCTTGTGCAGGGCCCGAAAGGCAAGGGATTTACGGCCAGAGCCCCCCTAGCACCCAAGTGTCCTCCTGCTCCAAGTAGTGCCCAACGGAGAGACCACTCACGGCGAGTTCGGTCCACGTTGCGGCTAACAACCCCCTTGGTTAGGGTCAGGCAGACATTCGGGGGTAACTGATGCTGCCTCTCCCTTTAAGCTTTCAACCTGAAGCATTAATTATCTTTCCATCTTTAGTTCCTTGAGAAAACAATGCAAATAGTGCTCCTAAACTGTTACAAGCACAATCAATCCAGTGGTCGTTTATTTGGCCAACTTCTAAGGAGTGAATCCTTTTCTCCGAATGCATCCAGCATTCAATCCAGGATCAATTGCGACTTGGCAAGATCCCCAAGGGTTTGTTTGTTTACCCTTTTATCCTTGGGTTTGTTTGTTTGTTTCTTAAATTAACAGTAAATCCTGGCGACCATGTCGGTCTATTTTGATTGATCCTTTGCTTACCAAGCAAATACATAACTTCCCTTAACTTGGCAAATCAACCCAAGGAAGGCAATGTAGCAGGATGTCTACTCATCCTCTTGCAAGTAAGACTTGCGCTAGAACCTGCCAACCCTGTTCCAAGGAGTGGCAAACCTCCCTTGTGATTAAACCACAAAGCCATGCGACGTTGCAACTTGTTGCACAAGTGTCGCATCTAACTCATGGGATCATTTCACCCATTGAATGGCATTTCCTAGTCAAGGAATTATATTTATTCAAGATGTAGGGTTTGGGGTATCTTCTTACCCAACCCAACCCTAATTGTACTAGGACGACAACGTTTGGTCCTAGGGTTTCCAAACTCAATCTGAGTTTTAACATTAGGTCAATCGATCCTTAGGGTAGAACCCTAGATCATTGTTGGCATGGGCATCCAATTGACCCAAATATTCCGTGAATGTGGCTAGGACTTTTGGGTTTGAGGGTTTCGATGCGGCATCCAAGTACGATACTAGACTCCATTTCTAACGTGCCAAGCCCTAGCTAGTACTTGAGGTGTTTTTCTTATCAACTAGTTATGCCTATACGAATCCCTAACTATTATAATAATACAAGTGATTTAGCTAAATTGATCTACTTGTCTTGAGACAAGGAGGATCCTTTCCTAGAGATGCTAAACTTGTTTTAAAGATGTAAATAGTTTCAAGACATCACAAGACATGAAAACATGTGATTCATTACTCCCATGTACTACAAGGATTGCAATAGCCCTTCTCTTTTCTTGCTAAAGTCGTGACGAACGACCATTTGGAGAATAACTTACATAGGACCTACTAGGATTTACATCAAGGAACTATGCCTACAACCTTTGTCTAAGCATTTGAATTTCATTCTTTGATAAGCCATGCAATCTTTCCTAAATGCAACTCTTGATGAAATGAATTTTTCACATGACGAATATGTAACATGCAACCCTTTTCTAGATATAACATTGTTAATGAAGTTCATGCGACATGCAACCTTTAATCCATTCGACAACATCTTCGCATGCAACGTGCAAGTCTATGGTCCCATTTCCATGCTATGCAACGGACGTTAACAATTCTTTCCATGCGAGCCATAACAAGGAAATTATTGACTAAAAGCAAGATACGCTTGTTCTTTCATGGCCAAACAAGGATGCACTTAACAACTTCATCTTTTAACCCTACTCAATATGCATTTGGGCTTGTCACTTTGAAATGCACGAAAAGGAAACATGCTACTAAGCTCGTAATATGGATAGGTAATTTACATTCATAACATTGGAAATGCAAATAACCCAATTGCATGTCATGCATTAATTCTAGTAAATCGTTCAGGTAGGCAATTTTTTCCAAATGCATTTTAACTGGACTAGGTGAATTAGAAACATACATAAGTGCTTCCTTTCCATGAAAGTTATCGTGCTTAACACATTTCTTTTACGTGGAATTAAAATCGTAAAAATTGGGCTTGAGGGCTCGTGGGAATATCCATGTGTATGTTTGGGGAAGAACCTTCCGCGGGTGTGCCTTGCATCTTCTTGGGAGCCATCGTAGACGTAGTGTGTTTATGGACTCTGTGGATTCCTTCGAGCCTTTACTCTCGCTCTTCGAGGCCGCCTGTAGTCGATACCTTTTCCCTTACGTAGGAATTGGAGCTTTACGGGCCCGGTTTTACAACCGGGGAAGGCATGTAGGAACAAGGCTTATGGGTCTTATCCTTAGAAGCTTCTAAGGAAGCTTCTAAGAAGCTTTTGATCTTCAACAGATTCGATGTGGAAGGGCCAATGATTGGAAGGAGGGAAAGGATCGATGACGGGGGGTGATTAGGACAATGGTAGGGGGGAAAATGGCAGCAGCAGTCTCCTCCCCCTGATCATGCCTCAGGGGGGGTCATATAGCCCAAGGGGGGGAGATGGTAGCCACCATGTGGCCTATGCATGCCTCTCCCTCCTCATGCTCCCCATCACGACACTTACTTCTTCTCACACTCCCTCTCCTCCAGCCATGCATCGGCTGGGGGAAGGGATATAAGTTTATGAGTTGAAATGATATATTGTAGTAGACCATGATAGTCTCATATGCAAATGTTCAGAGGCACAAGCTAGAACCCATTTTCCTTATGCTACCTACTATGAATGCATCAAAGTGTGTGCACCACAACAATCAACATGAGGGCTTCGTGAACTTATGCACAGGGATGAGGAAGTCAACTACTTCCCATCTCTCTTTGATCTAATACAATACTTGAAAAGAGTACATATTCCTTTGTGTGTGCTAAATAAGTAAAACAAGTGCTAATGTAGTGAAAACATGCATATATGTGAAGAGTCCTTCATACTTGTGTAACTAACTGTCTTCATGGAAGCAAAAAAATAACTAATTGCTACGCACAATATTGATCATGGAACCAATAGCTAGGTAGACAAGACCTTTCATGACTCTAAGATACATGTTAGACCCTTGTACTTGAGCTATTAAGATATTAGATGTAATGCTATCTATGGGAGTGTTTGGATATTAGTGTATCAAAGAAGAATATGGCGACATGAGATATGATGAATGCAAGTTATGGAAAAAATGATTATATCTAAGAAGATATTCAACTATGTGAGATTGTGGTAAAATAAAGCATTGAGCTAAATAACATATGTGTTCTTATTGCCACTGTGATTTAGTGTTTTATGGGAAGAAACCAATGCAAGGGAAATGGCTTCTATCTTGTGGTAGAAAACATACTTGATGCATTGTTGTATTTTGATCAAAGTTAGCTCGAGGGCTTAGCCTTGATCAATCCTAAGAAACATTAGGCTCGGAAGAAGTGGAGGGCTAAGCAGAGTTTAGGGTTAGTTGGGACCCTCTAGAGCATCCATATGCTTGGATGAACGGGAGGGCTAACATCTAAGAGTTTCTCTTATGAGATTGTGGATTGGGTCTAAAGAATTTGATAGGGATTGTAATTTGTCTTTTTCTTAGTGTTGAGCATAAAATTTAGAGCATCTCTTCTTGTGTTTCATCAAACCTACTTCTTTCTCTCTTCTCTTTTCTAACTTACTTTCTAAAGACCCCATGTCTTTGTTGTCTATGTGTCTTCATTTTCTTCAGACATTGTGTTGAACCCAATGTGAATGCCCTATTAGGATTGCACGTGGAGCCCCAAGAGGAACACCAAGGAAAAGGGGATTCTACTACAAGGCAATCTATCTTGTAACATCAACAAGCTTGTATTTCATTATTTTTATGATTAAAACAAAGAAAACAGCAAATCTTCACGCATCATCATAGTAGATAACTCCCACGGATTTGATAGAATCAACCATAATATTCAACATCTTCATAGAATCCATTGATAGAACAATGAATATAAAAGAATACACCATTTTTGAATGGAAATCAATCACATATTATTCATCTTTATTGTCTTCATAGTTTTCTCTCTTGATCTCTCATATACAGATACACTGTTTTGATAGAAATTGGACTATCTTTAGCTCTCTCTCTCTCTCTATAGTACATCATCTCCTCACTACAATACTCAATAATGACTCTCCAAAATCCTTCTTAGGTCATGGATGCACCTCCCAAGAGGTATGTCTGATGCAAAGAGGCATTAGAGCCACTACAGTGTCTCTTCATAGCTCACTTCTGTCTCTATCACTTCACTCTACTCTTCAGTTCTCAGCAGTTGCTTCTTCCATTTGTTTTAGCTCTTTTGAACTTAGATTCATCCTTTCCAAAAGTTAAAAAACTTTTCCAAAGTCACACATACATTCTACACAACACTTACACAAGATCTAAAGAATAGAACAGAACAGGAACAAAGCAGAGACAAAATAGAGACAGAGGCTCTACATAAGGTTTACAGAGGGTTACAGAAGGTCATCAGAGAACATCAAATCCTCATAACTCATATTAAAACCATTCAAAACTATCAAAAACTATTTAATAAGCTTCCAAAAGATTTCAACCTTCATCAATCATCAATCCATGCTTCATACAGAAGAAAATCAGAACAAAATAGAAGCTATACAGAAGGCATCATAACTAATTAGAACCTTAATAGAACCTATCAGAACATCACAGAGCTTCATATTTCTACTAAAAATCATCATGAGCTTCCAAAAAATAATCAATATCATCCAAAACACTCTCAAACACTTCCATTATCAACCATACATCACTCTAAATCCATCAAAAATCAACCATTCAGACCTCAAAAACAACAAAAATCAGTCAAAATTTTTGTCTTTTTCCACTCTCAACATATCCCCACACTTAGAAAAAAAGCGTCCTCGCGACCTAAGGAAAAGAAGAATATAAGTTCACTAAAGAGCTCAATTTGATCTTCTTTAGTATCTTTAACAATCACTCCACCACGACCCCAACTTATCACCTGTATCTCTAGAAAAGAATACTACTAAAGGAAAACTTTATTATTCATTAACACATCTGATAAACAATAAAAAGTCATAACAAATTTGTAAAGGATATAAGAAGTTCTTCAACTCCCCATCATAGGCTTGCCATCCACCATCACCATCAATAGTTGAAAAGAGAGCTCTCGAACAAATTATTCAACCAGCACGAACTCATCACGTATAAATTATTACAACACACACACAAACACAACCATCTGAATGGCACCTCCAAAAGATGTCTCATTAAGAAGCACAAAAGATACATCCAGGGGTATCAATGAAGATGATCCCTCTTGAAAGCTTGATGATTACGAAAGCAATCCAGGGATAAAGACTCATCTACAAAAGATTTTGGAGGATTCTGAAAGAACTGAAGGCAGCACATCTATTCTAGCAAAACAAGGTATCTGCTAGGTAGACAAAGGGCGTGAAAATATAGGACATCCAACTGTTGGAAATCAATGTTCACATTGACATTCATACAAAGCTTTGGAATGGCCTTTTGATCGTTATGGGAATTCCTATGCATATTTACTAAGTACTAAGCAAAATGGGCTGTCAATCTCACTGAAGGATCTAGAGATTGTGAATATTGTTGAGAAAAATGGATGTAATTTTGGTATGCTTGACTAGCAGTTGTCCAGTCCCCTGGAATTAATGGCCAATTAATCTGTGGTCCCATGAGAGAATCAGTTGAGCTCCATCCTCTTCTTCTCGGAATCTGTTGATCAAATCCTTCGTATCCACTAACCAACTGAGGGGGTTGAGAAATAGAAGTGGCAGGAGATGGAAGTGGAATAAGTAAAAGAGGATGAAGAGATGGGTATGCAAAATCATAAAATGAGGAATAAGCTAAAGAAGGAGTGACTAAAAATTTAAGCGAATCAGTTAGGAAAGGTGTCAATTGATAAGCAGGAAAAGTAGAAGGTATGTGGATAGATGGAGAAGGATATGGCAGAGAAGGGGAAAAGACTCGATCTTCAATGAAAGAATAATAGGTAAAGATTGGAATTTGAGGAAAACCCTGAGGTTGGAAAAGGAGAGGTAAGATAGCTGTTGAATTAAATTGATCAAGGGAAAAATAAGCATCATAGCAATGGGCCATTTGTTGATAGTACAATAAGCTAGGAATAGAGGGACCTAAAACAGATCGTTGATAGTAGGCATCAAAGAAGGACGAATCAAATGGATGGTTCTTGGAAAGATAAGCTAGGAGAACCACCCTTAGTTGGTTAGTGCTCTGCACATAAGTAGAAGTTGTATTCTGGCATTGGTTCAGGACTACAGAATCAATCATTGAATGCCATGAAGTGTCAGGGCAAGTAGCCACTTTAGAAGAATAGCACTAAAACATGTCATCTATCCTCAACTCCAAATGGTTGACATATAAGGCGGGCACCAGCGCGAACACACGTAGACACGGAACCACCGGGCAGCAAGTGGCCTGCGTGGGGAGGGTAGGGGAAGAGGGGTGTAGGGGTAGGAAAGGGGGCTAGAAAGGGGGAAACTAGGGTTAGGTTAGAGGAGGGTTAGGTTAGTGTGACCAGGGTAGGTTAGTTGAATTAGGGGGATGGGAGTTAACTAGGGCAAATTAGTTAGCTAGGTCAGTTAGGTAGCTAGTTAGGTGAGTCAACTAAGTTCATTAGGTTATTGAGGTGAGTTAACTAAGTGAATTAGCTTAGTGAGCTAGGTTGACTAAGTTAACTAGAGGAAGGGGTGGGAGAAGGAAGGAGGAGGCCGCGAAAGGAGGAGGAGGAGAGAGACAGAAGGTAGAAGGGAGGGGAGAAGGCAAGGAGGGAGGGAGGCCGAAGGGAAGGTGGAGGGGAGCAGCGAGGCGCTGGGAGGAGGAGCGATGGTGAAGGAGGCGAGGAGGATGGGGGAAACGGAGGGAGGGAGGGAGGGAGAAGGCGAGGAGAAGGGAGGGAGGCAGAAGAGGAGGTGGAGAGGGGCAGCAAGGCGTTGGGAGGAGGAGGCGGCAGTGAAGTCGATGGGTGAGGAGGAGAAGGGGAGGAGAGGATGGGACGGCGGAGAAAGAAGAGGACGAGGGAGGGAGGGGAGGGGCGATGAAGAGGACGAGGGAGGGAGGGGAGGGGCGATGAAGAGGAAGAGGGAGGGAAGCAATGGCGATGGTGGGAGAGGACGATGGAGAGAGAAGGGGAGGGGCGATGAAGAGGATGCAGCCAAACATGTAAGTTGGCTTTATTTGTTTTTTTTAAGTGTGTTTTTTTTGTTTAACGTGTTTTTCTTTTTGTTTTGTAAGTTTTATTTAAATAACATGGATGGGGCATCGGGGTGCGGGTTTGCAGGTTTTTTTTGTTGTTTTATTTTTTTAAATTAAATTTAGTATGATGTTGTGAGTTGTTGTGTGTTTTGGGGTTTGGGTGGTTTTGGTTTGGTTTTTTTTGTTTGTTTTTTTTTTTAATAATTGTGTTTTTTTTTTCTTTTTGTGTTTTGTTGTTTTTATGTTTGGTGTTTTTGTTTGTTGTTTGCTGTTTGTTGTTTTTTTTTTTGGGTTTTGTTTTTGGTAGTAAGGGTAGGTTGTTTTTTTTTGGGTTTTTTTTTTTGTTTTGAAATTCATTAAAAGGTGAGTGCACCCTCGACCTGCGCACAGGCATGGGGTGGGAGTAAAAAATTTTGCATCGGCGGTATCAGACGGGGCGTGGACAGCGACACGCGAGGCACAAAGGCCACGAGAGCGTCCGAGGTGCTGAAAACAAAAAATATGTGCGTTCACGCGCGACACGAGAGACACGGCCACACGTCAAGAGGAAGAAAAATTAATAAAACCCAAACCATACACTGGATCGAAAGACCGTAAAAAGAAAAAATGTACCGGGAGACGAGGGGAAGATGACATAAAACTGCAACACGGGTTTCGAGGCAAAATCAGGGTGTTTACATAGAAAAACACAATAAACGGCTCTAAAAATATATACGAGGATTAATATGGGAAAATCTATGCATTGAAACGCAGGGCGGAAAGAAGGAAAAATGTGTCAAATAATGTGCCCGACAAACCTATCATGTCAACACATGGTTTCGACTGAGAGAGGATGCATTCACATGGAAAAAACCAAAAAATCAGACCCGTAAAGGGATTCGGAAATTAATATGGAATGATTCGTGCACCGGAATAGAGGAAAATAAAAAGATAAAATGTCTAAAAAAATATAATCGTCAGGGCTATCACATTAAATCTCAATTCGGATGGGGTTAAAAGGCATTCGCATGGAAGAAACAAGAAAATTACACTAAAAAACACCAATGAAAATTAATAACAAAAAATCCAGATGGCGAAACAGGGCAGAGAAAAAAGAAAATTTGTGCACGAAGGCTGGTTGGATAAGGAGAGCCAATCAAAATGGAATTCTGAAAAGAGTAGGTCCGATTTACATGGAAAAATATTAAAAATATGCACGAAAAAAGCTCAAAAACGCATAAAATTTAATATCAGATGAACCGTGCATCGGAAGGACAGGGAACAAAAAGAAAAAATGGCAAGAGGAAGATGGAGGACAAGGCTGTCATGTCAGATGTGTGTTCGGAAGCAATAAAGATATGTTCCCATGGAAAATCGTCCAATTTACGGGAAATGCTTCAAAAATTAATAACTCAAGAACCATCAGTCGGAACAGGGGTTGGTAAAAAGGAAGAATGGGCAATTCAAAGGGAGGAACAAGGCTATAAGGTTGGATTTGGATTCTGGCGAACGTAGGATGTGTTCACATACAAAACGTCAAAACAAGGGATAAAGAGAAATAGGGAAGGAATGGCCCAAAGGGTGGGGTAAAGTTAGATAGGTGGGTGAAAAAGGAATCCCATGAGGGAAGAAAGAGGTCATGGCATACATGCATGATCAACTTGAGGAATATGCAGGAGGTATGCACATCAGACGCGTAGGGACGTGCCCTCACACTTAAAACCTTAACGGATAGAGTAGATTGAACGACACAACCACAGACTTGTCAACCGACTAGACGCTGGCGCCCCCACACTTAAGACATCACATACACTTGCAAATAGAAAACTAGGGTTAGGAACACTTGGCCCGTTTCGCGTATGGTCGAAGGAATCGCCACTGTTACAGAAGGGTTGGAGTTGGCTGTAGGAGAGGTACCACGGCTCGCTCCAGCATTCAGCCAGCATTGTAGGGACCATGCAGCAGCACCGAGGGAGGTAGCTGGTTGATGAAGCCCGTCCGGGGAGATGTCTTTGACAAAAGATAGTCACGCAACTCACGAACACTCAAATGGAATGAGAGAACAGTCACTCACCCCATAACTTACATCACTCGAGTTAATATTGATGGAAACCGAGATCTCATAGCCAGTTTAGGAATTGACAAGGGTGCGGTGCAGAGGGAGTATGCCAAGGTGCACAATTGATGGTGCATCAATGCGTCTGGCATATGTACAAGCAGGAAGGCCAGGGAGCCTTGTAGTATTGTGTATAGAACAGAGTGACGTGTCGTGTATTGATGGCAAAGACCCATCTCGTGGGTGCAGAGAGAAACAGAAACGTACCTGACTCCAATGGTCGTAACATCCCTCAATCCTCACCTCTCAATACTTGATTGAAGAAACATCTGTCACACTCAACCCGCCCTCTGTCTCATGCTCTGTTGAAAGATACAAAGGGTAGCCCTTCTTGAAACCCATTGATATAATCCTCACTGTCACTTGTGCAGAGCTTGTATGCCTTGTGCGCTTTTGATGGTGCAACTATGCATCCCGCCCTGTGCCAGCATATAGTGCAAGAAGAAAGGCCAGCGAGCCTTATGGTGCAGTGCACAGGAACAAATCGTGCGTTGTGCATTGAAAGGCCTATCCCCTGTGTGCAACACTCCATTCACACATCTCACCTCTCATTTGATTTGAAGTGAAAGACTAGTCACTCATCCCACCCTTTATCTCACTCACTGATAGATATCGAGGACAGTCCATACACAGGTCCCCATCCTATTAGGATGAAAGCTCACATCACTCAAGGGATTGGTGATGAAGATCATGCCGGCTATTGTTGTCATCAGGATGTTGAAGATGAGGCGTACCCAAGGAGGTAGCCAACAAGTCTGATACTTCAATGATTTGTAAGAAAGGTCATCTGTTAAGAAGGGCAAACGGACTGATATTGCAGAAACAATGCACCAAGGGAGGTGGCTTCAAATTACTTGCTGGAAAGGTACTGTTGATGAGTCAGCTATCTTGAATTGCGGGGTGTTACCACCTTTTCCATAGTCAACTTTTCGCCCAAGGGTGTTTCCACCTTTTCTTGGAACGAGGCTTGTTATGACAGAGAATTTCTTCCTTTTCTCCCATAACAATTTTGTTTGTTTTTTTTTGTTAATAAAGAGAACGGTAGAAGTACCATGTGTCAGGACCAACCTTGCCATCATTGTTAGATTAGACGAGAAGAGAACAAGGTCAGGTTGAGAGGTATCTATGAGGGGCTAACAGAATGAGACCACCTCATGAGGAAGATCATAAGGGCTATCAAAAGCACGAAGAGAATGACAGTACGATGCCCAAAAGAGAGAGTGTAGGTCGACTATGATTGTCAAGATCTCCAAGGAGGGAAGTACTTTTTCAGATGATAGCCATTGATCAGGAAAGGATCATCAGAGGCATCAATGGTCTGCACTTGAATAGAGCCATTAGGATTGACAACAAGTACTATGGGCCCATTCACCATTGTTGAAGCTTTCCAGGAAACTTGCCAAATCTCAAATCATAGGCT
Source organism: Lygodium microphyllum (assembly GCF_053477565.2). NCBI lineage: Eukaryota > Viridiplantae > Streptophyta > Polypodiopsida > Schizaeales > Lygodiaceae > Lygodium > Lygodium microphyllum. The sequence goes on from NC_141155.1 coordinate 130,215,190, forward strand.
AGGACAAGATCACCTTCTTTGAACTCCTTGTGCTTGATAAAATTGTCATGATAGGCCTTGCATAACGTTTGAGTGGTTTCCATACACTATAGGGCCATCCGTCGTATCTCATCCAAGCATTCCAAGTACAGGAGGCGGCATTGCAGTGACTCGTCATCTCCCAAGCGTTCTTTAACTGCCACTCACAAAGAGGGTAATTCCAATTCAACAGGGAAGACGGCTTCAGTACCATACACTAGCTGGAAATGGGTCTGTCTTCTAGCTGCCTTATGGGAGGTTCTATATGCCCAGCGGGCCTCTGTAAGTCGATCGTCCCAGTCACAACGATGTGCGGCAATTGTTCTTGTCAGGATTGAGCAAAGGATACGATTGGTGAATTCAACTTGGCCGTTGGCTCTGGAGTAGTAAGGAGTGGACTCACGATGATGGATTTTATACAGCTCCGTCAGCTCCTCCATGATTTTATTAAGGAAATGAGTTTCTCTATCACTTACCAGCTCGAGGGGACTACCAAAATGGGTAATAATATTCTTATACATGAATAGGGCTACGTTGTTACCATTGTCCCGCTTTAGACCTTTAGCTTCACACTACTTTATGACATAATCCATACATACTAAGATGTATCTGTTCTGCTTCCATCTGGTGGGTGAATCAATGGGATCCACAAAATCAATCCCCCACTTCTCAAATGGCTTTATGGGAAGAATGGGTTGTAGTGGCATGGCACTTGTTTTGGTGGGTTTTCCCATTCACTGAGAAGTATCACATCTCTTGCAGTAGTCATATACATCCTTGTGGAGGGTCGGCCACCAATATCTTGCTAACAGAGCCTTTCTGGCTGTCGCTTCTCCTGCGAAGTGTCCACCACATGGTTCGCCATGGCATGCTTTCAATACCATGCCGATTTCATTCCTTGCAACACATCTTCGCAGCACTTCATCTTTGCCTCTCTTGTACAGTGCACCGCCTAGCAAGGTGTTGGGGGCTGATTCTAACAGAAGCTTCTTCTTCTCATGGCTTGAGGTTCTAGGAGGATACTGTTGAGTTGCTAGAAGGTTGGCTATGTTTGCATACCAGGGAGTAATTGTTTCAACTAGAAACAAAGAAGCATCAGGAAGATCTAGATCATCATGTTCCTCTTCTGTAGTTTGAGGGATCCATGATAGATAATCGGCTAGAACATGGGAACGGCCAGGCTTAGTGACCACTTCAAAATCAAACTCCTAGAATAGGAGCAACCATCTCATCAGTCATCCTTTAACATCTGCTTTGTTCATCAAGAAGGGCAGGGCTTCATGATCCATGTAGAACTTAAAATGCGTTGACAATAGATAATGTTGAAACTTCTCTACTACAAACACCATTGCCAAGCACTCAAGCTCTGTCATATGTAGTTCTGTTCCCTATCAGTGACCTTTCGGCTTGCATAATATATTGGTTAATCTAATTTAGAGGGGCCCTTTTGACATAGGACAGCACCTAGCCTTTCAACTGATGCATCTATGTGCACATGAAACTCCTTCGTCTAATTAGAAAGCTATAAGATAGATGCTTGGATAAGGTACTTTTTTAGGGTATTAAAGGCTCCTTCGCAGTCATCAATCCAAAGGAAATCCACATCTTTCCTTTTAGGAGCTTGTGCAGAGAGGCTGCCTTGGTTGCAAAATGTGCAATAAATCTTCTATAGTGGCCCACATGGCCAAGAAATCCTCTCAATTACTTGAGGTTTATTGGTGTTGTCAAGGCAGCAATCTTCTTAATCTTCACCGAGTCTGTTGCAATCCCTTGTGCAGAGACAATATGGCCCAAAAGAACTCCTGATGAAACACCAAAGACACATTTATCAGGGTTGAGAGAAAACCCATACTCTTGGCATCTGTCAAAACATTGCTCTAAGTGTCCCCAATGCTCACAGATTAAGCTATAGACACAGAAGTCATCAAGATACACCTCAATGAAATCATGCAAATGATTCTGGAAGGCAGCCATCATTACTCTTTGGAAGGTAGCAGGAGCATTACAGAGCCCAAATGGCATCACTCTATAGGCATAGGTCCCGCATTTTGTGGTGAAGGTTGTTTTGGATTGGTCCTCTTCTATGATTTGGACTTGGTTATATCTGCTGAATCTATCCAAGAGGGAATAGAGCTCATGGCCTGCTAGTGTGTCCAACAAATGGTCTGTAAAAGAGATAGGGAAATGATCCTTCTTCAAAGTTTTCCGTTCTTCTTGGGTACTATCACAATGGACGAAATCCATTCACTGTTAGCCACAGGATAAATGAACTCGGCTTCAAGAAGTTACAATAATTCAGTCTTCACCAGAGCAAAATAATTAGGATTCATACGCCTTTGTCTTTGCCTTACAGGTTTGGCATCGGGCTCTAGGTCAATGTGATGTTGGCATACTGTGGGATCAATCTCCTTTAGGTCTTTATATGACCAACCAAGCACGTCTAAGTTCTCTTTAAGTAGGTCTCGCAAGACCACTAGTTCTTCTTCTGGAAGATTGAGGCCCACTTTTAGGTGACGTTCAGTACCGTCAGTATCCAAGAATGTTACTTGCCTTTCACCTTCTACTTCACGGATGAATGTCCTATAGATTGCTTCTGGATAGAGGTCTGACTCTTTCAAGGGAGTAGTGTCATCGTCTAATGTTTCACTAGAACCAGTGTTCTCCTAATCAGATGACTCATTTGTTTGTTTTAATTGTTGAAAGGGTATCAGAGCTTTATTTGCTTCTGTGCGAGTGGTGATTTCTTCTGGACTTAGGGATTCATCTTCAGAGGATGCGTCCAAAAATGTCACATAGCATGGACCTTCTAGAATCTGTGGCTTTGATGGTTCTAGCTTCTGTTGACAAGGGGCATCATCATCTTTTCTCCAGACTGAACGGTCATGGCGACAGGAGCCATTGGTGAACTTAATTTTTGTGCTTTTGATCCATTGCTTATGCAGATTGTGCATAGTGTGTGGTTCATTGGCTAACCCAAATGGAACCATGGTCATTCCATCCAACACCCTAAGATCTTCGACCTCTAGGGGACCCGTAGGGACATCGACAAGATCATCCACTATCAAAGGATCTTCTTCAACTGCACTTTCATAGCCTGCTTCATTTTCTTCCTCATCATTTTCTTCATCTTCCTCTGGAGGCTCTGTCTCTGCTTCTGTAGAGGCTCTGTAGAAGAAGAACAGATCTTCTGCTTCTACTTCTGCTTCTGTCTCTGGCTCTATCTCTATTACTGTCTCTGCAAATGACATGTAATAGGGAGAACAGTACATCCATGCTTCTATCTCACTGTCAGAGGTGATTTCAAAAGTCAATTCTAGTTGAGACAGGAGGTATTCTCCCATGGACAAGGACTTTTCTTCCCTTGGTAGTTGGCTTACAGTGCCCACTATTAGGGATGTGCCTCTGTTTTCTTGGGAAAGATCTGTTTAACAGTCTCTTCGTCTCCTAATGTACCATCCGTTACTTCGTTGGAGGAGTCAGTTATGACTTCGATGGATGTGGATCCATTGCCTTTTTGCGATCCATACAATTTCAACACCACTTTGTTAGGTCCTCTACCTAGGATTAAGGTTTCTTTGAACCAGACCATCCTGGCTCTCGCTTCATAAAGCCAAGGTCTTCTCAACAACAGAGGGTATGAGGTCCCATAAGAATTTGGTTTAACCACCAGATAGGTTAGCCAGTAATGTTTTCCTGCAATGGTTGTTTTTACGTATGGGAGGATACCCAACGGTTTAATTCTGCTTTGGTCTGCCAATTTGATAAGCCACTGTATAGGTTGAATTCCTTGCAACCCTAAGTCCTTCATTGTCACATCCGTCATTATGTTTATTGATGAACATCCATCAATCAATGCATTTGAGATAAAGCATCATTCAATCCATACACTAATCTATGGGGTTCTAGGATCTAGGAAGGTGTTAGCCACATCCACTTCCTTCACAGGTTCTAAGGCTCTATTGAACTTTGTTGTTGTTGAGGAAGCAATCCTTAGGCCGGGTCTTCTTATCAAGATGCTTTTGAATTTCTTTCACAGCTGGGAGATAGCATCAGAAACTGTCAGAATATTAAGTTCTTCCTGGAGTCATTGACAACCTTGCTTTAGCTTCGTCATGCAATCTTGCACCTTCCATTGTAGCTTGCAGATTGACTGGTCTTCTCAATTCCATGAACTTGCAAACTTCTGGTTGTAGGTCTCTAAGGAACGCTCCTTTCTGAATGCCTTCGTCCAAATGATGGTTAGTCAATCTCTTCAGAATGGATTCCATAAGCTTATACTCTTTCTCCAGATGTCTGATTTAGGTTCATGAACTCCTCTCGCATCCGCTCTTCAAAACCTCACGCTTGAATTTAGTGAGGAAGGCCAACTTTAGGTCGTCCCATGTGCCAAAAGTTCCTGCAGCTTGTCTCTCATACCATTAAAACGCCGCACCCTTGAAAGTGGCCAAAAATATTGCGGAATATTGCTAACCAATGCTGAGGGATTCTGGCATTGTTAGCCACACATGCTACCATAAATTTTGCTACATGAAGATCAGGGTCTTCATTGTACTCTCTCTTAAAAATTGGCAATAGGACTATATTTGTTCGCATGTCATCAATATTTCCAGGATGAATCTGACTAAGAAGGAGACCTTGAGTCACCATGGGAACTTCTGTAAATAGTGCTTTTAGGGCATCAAAGGAGGCTTATGCTGCAAGCTCGTTCTTAGCCTTGATTCTTGCCTTCTCTCTTCTCACATACCTCTGGACTCGCTCTAACGCTTGCCTCTTGATCGTGTCATTCATCAAGGACTTGGCTCCAACCAGTTGTTCAGTATACTCAACAGAATAGAATCAGAGAGGGGCTTCAATCTCGAGGGGATTCTCTAGTCAACATCTCTTCTATTTTCTTCTTTTCAACATCTCTGAATTTGGCTTTCAAACCACTATAGAGGGGGAGGTATTCCATTTTGAAAGTATCAAAACTCATTCTTCTTAGGATCTTTGTTGTACTATCATTATAATAATGTAGCTTCTGAGAATTTCAACAGTGTATGTTGTAAAAAACACTTTGTCTACCAACTTCCTCTAGTGGGTTGCTAATTAGACAAACAGAAGATTGTCAGTGCACCAAGCATCCCACGTATCTTGCTATTGAGCATCCATAAACAAATCCCAACTCTTTTCCTTCTTGTTTTTGTGAGCCTCCACTGACCACGACTCCTAAACCTTCTTCACAATCTCCCACTTGATGATGTCTAGAAACTTCTCAATAAATACCAAATCTTCCATGGATAGTCATTCTCTCTGCTTCTATCCTTCAATTTGTTTCCAAACAATTTTCCACCAAGATGCAAGTTTCTGTTGCTTCAACATGAAGAGGAAACAGTCCACCGCATAGAGCTTGCATCATGATGGTAATATGTTTCCGCCATTGTGGAATGAACTTATTGTGGAAAGTGGATTTGGCAATAAGAATCTCCAACTCTTGAGTGTGGAAGAAGGAAATTTGCAAACATCCATTGAATTCTTCTTCTTGGCAATGCCATTTCCTTCATTTTCAGCCTCTTCTGATGCTTGTTGATGGCAAGTTTCCCGACAACACACCAAAAACATGGAGTTCCAAGAGGAACACCAAGGAAAAGGGGATTCTTCTACAAGAAAATCTATCTTGTAACATCAACAAGCTTGTATTTCATTCTTTTGATGATCAAAACAAAGAAAATAGCAAATCTTCATGCAGCATCATAGTAAATATCTCCCATGGATTTGATAGAATCAACCATAATCTTCAACATCTTCAGAGAATCCATCAATAGAACAATGAGTATAAAAGAATACACCATTTTTTAATGGAAATAAATCACATAGTATTCATCTTTATTGTCTTCATAGTTTTCTCACTTGATCTCTCATATACAGATACATTGTTTTGATAGAAATTAGACTACCTTTGGCTCTCTCTCTCTCTCTCTCTCTCTCTATAGTACATCATCTCCTCACTACAATACTCAATAATGACTCTCCAAAATCCTTCTTAGGTCGTGGATACACCTCCCAAGAGGTATGTTTGATGCGAAGAGGCACCAGAGCCACTACAGTGTCTCTTCATAGCTTACTTCTATCTCTGTTACTTCACTCTACACTTCAGTTTTCAGCAGCTGCTTCTTCCATTTATTTTAGCTCTTTTAAACCTAGATTCATCATTTTCAAAAGTTAGAAAACTTTTGCAAATTCACATATATATTCTACAGAACACTTACAAAAGATCTACAGAACAGGAACAAAGCAGAGACAAAACAGAGATAGAGGCTCTACAGAAGGTTTACAGAGGGTTACATAAGGTCATCAGAGAATATCAAATCCTCATTACTCAGACTAAAACCATTCCAAACTATCAAAAACTATTCAATAATCTTCGAAAATATTTCAACCTTCATCAATCATCAATCCATGCTTCATACAGAAGAAAATCAGAACAAAACACAAAAGGCATCAGAACCAATCAAAACCTATCAGAACATCATAAAGTTTCATATTTCTACTAAAAATCATCATGAGCTTCCAAAAAATAATCAATATCATCCAAAACACTCTCAAACACTTCCATTATCAACCATACATCACTCTAAATCCATCAAAAATCAACCGTTCAGACCTCAAAAACAATAAAAATCAGTCAAAATTTCAGTCTTTTTCCACTCTCAACAGTAGGATGGGAGAATATAAGAAATGTGATATTGAAAAAAAACAACAAAGATAGAAGGAGCAAATATAGTTAGTATCGGCATGTTCTACCACAACAAAACAAGAATAACATCCAATACAGAAATCTACCCTAAATACTCATAATTCAACCCATAGATTCTTGAATTAAAAAATGATTGAAAACAACAAATAATCTTCAAGAAAATGGTACCAAATTTAGGTTACATTGTAGACAATAGAAGGAAAATGTTATCTTGAAAATGTTGATGTCTACATTCTTTCTAAATGAGAAAACGATATTCAATTTTTAGAAAATTGGTACAAGATTTGAAGTCACGTCATAGAGAGCCAAGAACAATCTTGGTGTCATGAGTATTACTAATCACATTTTTCTTAAATGAAGAAATCATACTAAATGACATCATCTTTTCAGAGATAACGACAAACATTCAAGTTACGACCTCAACCACCCCAATAGGGCAACATCCTAGAGGATTTTGATTACATATGAGAGATAGATCCAAAAATATGCATACAAGGAGTTACAACCAAGACAATCACTCTTCACATGACTTCACATGACATTCAAGGGTTGTTTTATACATAGTAAATAAGGCATCTACATGCATACTTCGTTCAACATGTAATTCAAGCATCAATATGTATAAATGTAGTTGAGTGTAAAGATTTACATATGGATTGCACGATGCAAGGAGCTTAAATATTTATGGACACAATATAAATATAGATACCACATCAAGATAAACATATGCACGAACACGATATGACTGAGCAAGAACTTGTGGAGATGCAAATTTGATCATGGAAGCACTACCGTTGATCGTAGAGGAAGTGAGACTATTTATTGAACATAATGTATCTAGCTATCTCCAAGTTATTGATGAGCAAATCTAGTAGTCTGGTATCCCAAAGAAGTATAGGATTGAACATTTTGAATGCACTAATGAAAGTGGGTTTAAGAATCAAGCTCAAGAGATATAATAGATGCATGCTATAACATGGGATGTGCTGAGATATCAAGCTCTACATGAGCTAGCATCCACTATACATCTTGATGATATGGCAGGATATTATTCACTGGCGTGCTAGGTGACTGGTTTTCTGTAAGTTGGACACCTCTATTCCTATCCCCGCAGCTGCCCAAATGCAATATTTTCTGCATGGCTTGGACTTTAATATCCAGTTGCAGTTGAGTAGTGTCCCCTTGGGGGATATAGATACTGCCATTATACGAGCACAAGAAGTGGAATCCCGACTACAAGCAGCCTATGCCTCTCGAGGCAATTCGAATATGGGTCTAGCATTGGGAAATAATATGGCGATAGCCAATGGCAGTGGTAGCCAAGGGATAGCGATAGCTAATCCTAATGGGAGAGGAAACATGATGCAGAATGTGCCTTTATTACCAGCTCCCCCTAGTATGTCGATGCCTACGGGCAGTCAAATGGCTCCAAATGGTGGAGGCCAGGCCGTTAATCCTAATACCATGCCTGTGGTTCAACAACCAAGGCCTAATGGAATTGTTAGGCTGATGGAACGACAGGGTAATGATCAAGGCTACGAGTCGAGTGCTTCCAATGTTCTTGGCGAGGTTAAGGACATGATGAAGCATTATACCGACATGATTACGGAGCAGTATCGACAAATAGCCATTGATGTCAACTTTCTTAAAAAACAACAAAATTTGATAGGAAGTAGATATCCAGATGAGGGTGCACCTTCAAGGTTTAGCTGCAAATGGTGTGGGCTCAATTGAGTATTCTTTGAGCATGGATGGATTCTAGGGATTTCGAAGAACACATCGTCAGGGAAATTATAGATTTAGAAAGGGCCCTTTAGCTTAGGAGTTAATGAATTTCTTAAACTAGTGGATTAGAACATGGAATAATGGGAAAGGAGGTGGTTGCACATTTTATCCACTCCCTTTTCCACCATTGGCCCACAAATGTGGTTTTCATAGAAAATGAAGTGGTTTTTTGCATTTCAAAACTTGGATCCTGGGTTGACAGGTTTTGGAGGGATTTTTGAAATTGATAGAAAAATGGTTTTTTTAATAACCCAATAGTTGACACTCACATGCACAAAAGGAGAAGATCTTACCATGTGTAAAGGGGACTGTTGATTTTGCATGTGGAGCAACGCCTCTTGAAAAAAGTGTTGACATGCACTAAACTTTGAGGTGAAAATTCTAGTTCTAATTACTATCCCCCCCAGTTCATGCATGTGGGTTTTAAACTCTCTAGACCTCAAGCTCATATTAGGCTCTTTGCCTATCACTAGGTTAAGGGCCAATCTTGTTAAGCCACCTCATAGAAATCGTTAATAATAGAATTTTGTGATTTGCCGCTCCCTTTTGATAAAAACAATCCATGATTTGTCTTCTTCATAATTGCATTGAGGCCAACTCGAGATTACAAAAAATTAGCCCTTTCCCAATCCATTCCTTACGAGGCTCTTTTCGAGTCCATGTTTCCCTTAATGGTATTTATGATGTTCGGTCATTTGACGCTCTCAAGAGTACAAGTCTTTGAGATGATGATCAAAATACTCCTTGGGTTTATGAGTAGTCTCTATGCCCATTTGATAAGGCTTACAAGTTTGGATGACATGGCAAATTGCTAAGGGTGCTAGTATAAGTGCATATGCTACGATAACTTGTGTTGAATCAATGCCAAACGCATGTAATTTTCGAGCTAGTAAAAAGTGGTTGGATGTAGCATACTTGGCACAATGCTAATAAAGATGACACTGCAAATTTTGGAGTTGATGGAGTTAGTACTAATATCGATAAGGAAAGAAAAAGTAATTTATGGATGGGATAACAACCAAGAGTATACCATCTTGGGCAGAAATGCAAAAGAAAAGCCATACAAGGCAAAAAATGAAAACGCACCATGTTTTAAAGATTGCCTAGGAGTTATATAAATAGGTAAGTCATTGTTCAAGGAGGAAGATGATTAGGGCAATGACAATGCTAGTCAGCGTAGGGTGGATATGGTGATGAAAATTGACAAGAAGTGAAGGAGGGTGGAAGCACACTTGGCTCTATATCTGGTGGCGCTAAATTCATATTGTGGACGTAGAGAGGATGAGGTAGCCATAATTGAAACTATGAGGAAGAGAAAGGGGAGTTTGTGGAAGGGAAGACAATGGATATGCTGTAAAGACGAAGCTAGTGAAAGTGAAGAAGGCTACACACGTGTTTGTATTAAAGGCCCAAAAAAGTCAAGAGCTTGTTTGTGGAGGTGGTGCTTGGATGGAGCATTTTCTTGCATGCTTGCATTGTTGCTAGTCAAATGATGGGCTCACAATGGTGGTCGAGGAAACCTAGACATTTGTATGCTTCTGTGGTGACATTCTCGTAAAAAGAAATGAAGATTTAGAGAAAATAAAAGAGAAAGGGATTTTTCCTTTGTGCATGTGAGCTTGATTTTATGTATGCATCATCGGTGGCATGAGCTTTGTTCCGCTCTCTTTCTCACTCTCCCTTCTCTTCTTTCTTTCTCTCTTTCCCTCTCTATTCTCTCTATTTCCTTCTCTTATTTATCTTCCACTTCGTATCTTCTCTCTCTTTCTCTCATTCTCTATTTGTTTAATATATTCTTTCATTCTCACTCGCTCGCTTACTCACTCACTCACTTAGAGCTCTTGGAGCTTGTTAGCTCCTCTTTGCCTCCATCTTGGGAAAATGGGAGGGGGCGATTTTATATTTTTTATGTGTGTGTTTGTGTATGGGGTGAATTACTTATATGTTATTAGGGGAGAATAAGATTTGTTCTTTGCTCAGAGAGGTGCTAAGAAAGAAGAAGAAGAAGGTGGTGATGATGATGATGGGGAGAAGGAGAATTTACTAGGAGGGGGAGTGTCAAGATTGTGGGAGAGAAGGAAGGAGTCTCACTTGTAGCTTTCTTGCTTGCACAATGGGGGAAGACACACAAGGGTGGAGGCTGAAAACAGTTTTCCTCTTCTTAGTTGTGTAAGCCAAAAGAACTCAAGTACAAAGAAATAGAAGAACCCTATATATGGGTCTCAAACCAAACTCAACTAACTAAGGTGGCATACTAACTGAGCCACGAACTAGAGTAGATAAGGATAGCTAGCATGTAGCTATTATTCATGGGCAGTGTACCAACCGCGTCTGCAACTGATAAGTCGGTGACATAAATACACAACGGTCACCCTGGCGTATCACGAGTGGAGCTCGATATCTCAACACTCCCCCTCGAGCTCAATCCCAATTCTTGCACACCAAGCAGGTCTCTGAACTTGCGCAGCTTCTCTGCGCCCAATGCCTTCGTAAATATGTCAGCTACCTGATCCTCTGTGCTAACATAAACTAGATCAATAAGACCTAGTAAAACCCTCTCTCGCACATAGTGATAATGCACCTCAATGTGCTTTGTTCTAGCATGATAGACTGGGTTATTTGCCAAGTGTATACTACTCATGTTGTCACAATAAATGACAACTGGCCCATCTGTAGACTGATACATATCATAAAGTAGCTTATGTAACCAAGCTACCTCACATGCAGCCATTGCTGCACCCCTGTACTCAACCTCTGTGCTCGACAAGGTAACTGTAGGCTGTTTCTTGCTGCTCCAAGTGACTGCAGCACTCCCAAAAGAGAACACATATCCACTGGTAGATCGTCTATCAGAAATACTACCAGCCCAATCAGCATCAGTGTATCCATGCAACTGTATCTGAACCCCAGTCTCATAAAATAGTCCATGCTGCAATGTGGACTTCACATACCTGAGTATGCATCTAGCCACATCCAAATGTGGTTTCCTTGGAGCCTGCATAAACTGACTTACCAATCCAACAGCATAGCTCAAATCTGGCCTAGTAATAGTCATATAAATCAAACTTCCTACTATGCGTCTGTACATAGTAGGGTCTTCTAGAAGCTCACCTGCATCTCTGCTTAGCTTCACATTCTGCTCCAAAGGAACTAAAATAGGCTTACAGCCTGTCATCCCATATTTGGACAGCATGTCCAATCCATACTGCCTCTGCAAGAGCTGTATCCCACTTGGTGATCTAATCACCTCAATGCCCAAGAAATAACACAGCTCTCCCAAATCCTTCATCTCAAACTTCTGCTTTAATAGCATTTTCACATGAATGATATCTTCATCACTGTCACCTGTCATAATCAAATCATCAACATAAATGACAAGTAGCATAATACCTTTCTCTGTTTTTCTCACATAAAGTGAGAAATCTGCCTTGGAAATTTGAAAGCCAATAGTGACAAGATACTGTCATTTCTTGTCAGACCATGCTCTAGGTGCTTGCTTCAAGCCATACAAGGCTTTCTTCAACCTGCAAACAAACTCAGGATGAACAGCATGCACATAACCTGGTGGCTGCTCCATATAGACCTCTTCTTGCAAATCACCATGCAAGAAGGCATTCTTTACATCCATCTGATGTAAAGACCATCCCTTTGATGCAGCCATAGCAATGACTGCTCTTACGGTTGCCATCCTTGCAACCGGACTGAATGTTTCTTCATAGTCAGTGCCATATGTTTGTGCATACCCCTTGACTACTAATCTTGCCTTATATCTGTTCACAGAACCATCTGCATTGTGCTTCACCTTATAAACCCACTTACAGCCGATTGCATTTTTACCTTTAGGCAAAGGTACCAATTCCCATGTAGCATTTGCTTCCAAGGCATCCATTTCTTCATCCATGGCTGTAACATGTCCACTAGAGTCATCTAGGACACGTCTTAGCAGCCCATCGGAAAGAATGTTTAGAAAACTCCGCCCGGCACTCTCATGGAATGTTACGGGTTTTGCAATCTAGGTCTTCCCGCGTCTACCACGTAGTGGAAGTATCCTGGCCGTTTCCCACTTAGGATCGACCGAAATTAGGGTTTTCCTATTTGGCCATTAGCTAACAGCAACTAGCGTCAGACCCGAGCGAACTACTTTACGCAGAAACGCCAGGTCCGAAGCGGATTCACGCTGCACTTGGTTCAAGGAGAATGGGAAGCGAGAGGGATGCAAGGCTCAACCTCTCTGCCATAAGGCCTAGTCCCATTCCGTTCCCCTAAAACAGCGTAAATCGGGTAAGATGTGCCTCTAGGTCATCGTTCTCGTTATTCGTTTTGATGATGATGATCATCCTATTGTTCTTCAAGATTTTTGAGAAAAGTTCCCGGCTAACCGGGACCACCCCTCCATAGGACAGACCCATGGTCCATCCTCCGCACTTTCCTCGGTTTGTTTTAGTTATGTAATTACCTAACACATTAATTTGACATATAACAAACAGCTTCTTTAATTAGCCCTGTTAAGCACTGGTTCCTTCACGTAATCTTATCACGTGACATAGAAAAGAATATCAAACAACTTCTTTATTATCATTTCATCCTTTTATCTTTGAAATACAAGGAGTTCCGCCCGTAGGCTTGTCTATAATCCGCCCGAAGGCTTATCCAGTAATCCGCTAGGGATCACTATTCTAAGCTTCTGCCCGTAGACTAGTATGCGGGCCTCAAGATCCAATCCCGAGTCACGTTAGCCTCTTGTGCAGGACCCGGAAGGCGAGGGATTTACGGCCAGAGCCCCCCTGGCACCCAAGCGTCCTCCTGCTCCAAGTAGAGCTCAACGGAAAGACCTCTCGCGGCGGGTTCGGTCCACGTTCCCGGCGCGGTCAACAACCCCCTTGGTTAGGGTCAGGCAGGCAGTTGGGGGTAACTGAAGCTGCCCCTCCCTTCAGGCCTTCAACCTGAAGCATTTATATATCTTTTCATCCTTTAGTTCCTTGAACAAACAATGCAAACAGTGCTTTCTAAACTGTTACAAGCACAATCAATTCCAGTGGTCGTTTAGTTGGCAAACTGATAAGGAGTGACTCCTTCTCTCCGAATGCATCCCGCATTCGATCCGAAATCAATTGCAACTTGGCAAGATTCCTATCGTCCTTGGGATAGGGTCATACCCTGTTAACCCAACTTAACCAATACCTTAGGTTTTATTAATAGTAAATCCCGGCGGCCATGTCGCTTTAATTTATTGATTAATCATTTGCGTCCGAGCAATCACCTAACTTCCCTTAACTTGGCAACTTTTCCCTAATGATGGCGATGTAACAAGATGACTAACCATCCCCTTGCAAGTTAAACTTGCGCAAGAACCTGCCAACCTCATTCCAAGGATTGGCAAAACTTTCTTGTGATCGAACCACAAGGCTATGCGACGTTGCAACTTGTTGCACAAGTGTCGCCTCCATTCCAAGAGATCATTTCACTTTTGAATGGTGTTTTCTGGTCAAGAATTATGATTAGACTCGAAGTAGGGTTTTAGGGCGTCTTCTCACTCACCCAATCCTAATTGCACTAGACCGACAACGTTCGGTCCTAGGGATTCCAACTCAAACCAAGTTCTAGCACTAGGTCGAATGGTCCTTAGGGTAGAAACCCTAGATCATTATTTGCGTGCGTGTCCCATTGGCTCAATTTCTCCGGGAAGGTGGGTAGGACCTTTGGGTTTGAGGACTTCGACTTGGTGTCCAAGTACGTTACTTGGCTAGATCTCTAACGTGCCAAGCCCTAACTAGTACTTGAGGTTTTTATTGAATCGGCTAGCTATGCCTATACGAAACCCTAGCAGTCGTGATACTACACATGACTTGGGTAAATTGACCTACTTGTCTTTAACAAGGACAATTCTTTCCTAGAGATGATATACTTTATCTAAAGTAGGAAAATAGTTGCAAAATGTTACAATACATATAAACCTGTAATTCATTACTTTCACATACCATAAGATCCGCAATAGCCCTATCCCTTCCTTTTAATTAAAGTCAAAAGGCAAGATAATTTGAAGAGTAATCTACATAGGGCTTACTAGGATTTAGGTCAAGGGACAACACCTACAACCTTGTGTCTAAGTATTTGCATTTCACGCTTTTATAAGCCATGCAATCATTCCTACATGTTACATGATGAAATGAAGTTTGCGAAAGTAAAAGTGCGACCCTTAGATACAACAACATCGTGAGTGAAGTTCATGCAATACTAAGGCAAGAGTCGATTTAATCTATTTGCAAGCATCATTTTCCATGCACATATAAGATCGGGGTTCTTTATCGTGCCGTGAAACAGAAGTTAATAAATCCCTCACGCGAATCATAACGAAGGGAGTTATTGACTAAATGCAAAATACTCCTTTCCTACATGACCAATGCACTTTAACAATTTCCCCTTTTACCCTAGGCCATATGTGGCTTTCACTTTGAAAATGCACGACAAGACAGTTTGCAACTAAGTTCATAGGGAGAATAAGTGCTTTTCATTCATAACTTTGTAGATGCATGATATGCACAGATCCTTTATCTATAATTATCGAATGTACTATTATCACTACCCATGAATTAATGATAACGTAGTATGAATTTCCCTATGGAGTTAAGCGTATTTAAAACATCTCTTCATGTGGAAATATATTTACGGAACCTGGATTTGTGGATCCGCGGTGATATCCACGTGTAAGTCCGGGGAAGAACCTCCCGCAGGTGCGCCTTGTGTCTTCTTGGGAGCCATTGTAGACATGATTATAGACTCTGTGGGTTCCCTCTAGCCTTACTCTCGCTCTCCGAAACTAACTGTAGGTCGATACCTCCTCCTCGCGTGTAGGAATAGGAGCTTTATGAACCCGGGTTTAAAATCTAGGAAGGGAACATAGGAATAAGGCCTATGTCCCTTATCCTTAGAAGCTTCTTGACTGAACAGAATCGATGTGGAAGGGGCCCCAATGATTGGGGAGAGGAAAAGATTGAAGATGAGGGAAAGGTAACGATTAATGGCGCTGATGGCAAGGAGCATGGGTGGCAGCCGACACTGGGTGCAGCAGGGCGGCAACTATGGCAGCTACAACACGGTAGGCGGCGTCCTTCTCACAGTGTGGCAGCCTCTCTCTTTGATCATGCCCCTTGGCAGAATTCGGCCTCCCCACTCCGATCGAGCCTTGTCCCTCCCGTGGCTTTTGTTTCCCAGAGCGGCAGCCTCCTCACCCGTTCGTCTGATCCTCTAGCATGCAGCCTTCCCTCTCCCTTCGTCTGATCCTCCCCTCAGTACGGCGACGTGTATCTGAGCCTCCTCCTCCTTAGCACGTAGCGGGTGTTTATATAGGCATGGGGGGGAGAGAAGGCCTCCACCACGTGGCCCCTTGCATGGGTTCCCCCCCTCCCATGCAGCCCACGACTCTTCCATGTCCCATCCCCCCACACTCCCTCTTCTCCAGCCATGCATCGGCTGGGGAAAAGGGATAAAAATAAACAAAATTTGCCTTGATAATATTCAATTTGCCCCTCCCAAGAGTGTGTTTACGCGTGAATTTTGGTTTTGAACCCTCGGCTTGCTTTGTCAATGCGGATGGTCTCGATTTCTCACGTGTAGGTCACAGATCACACTGCCGGTAATTCCAACAAGAAGGATAACCTTTGCACGAGGTTTACGCGGTGTGTGGGAAGTCAATATTCGTGGGTGGGAATATTACAATGGCTTTCTTCCATTTTTCTTTTCCCATGGCTTCCTCAAAAGAAGTGGGTTCTAGTTACTGTATCACTTTAACCATATATGCATAGTGAATGGCTGTAAATCCATCATATTTCAGCCTATCCACAGGATACCTAGCTCTCGTAGACCTGCGCAAAGTAGGTTCACTCCTAGGTACTCTCAAAACATCCCTGGTCTTCCTTACTCCAGGTGTAACAATAGAAGGAATACCCAACTCATCATCAATGCTCTGTTCTGAGCCACTGGATTCACCATCCACATAAGAGTGACCTACATTCACATCAAACATGGGCTGATCAACCTTCTCTTTTCCTTTTCGTGATACCTGCATACCACTATCTGCATTGCTTTGAGAAGATTCTCCTGATCTCAATCTGCCTGTCCATGGCGAAGAATGTGAACCACTGCTAGAGGACGCTCCAAGTCCACTAATATTTTGTGACTGCTGCTGTGGATTCTGTGCAGCATTACCATTTTGTGCATCTACATCATCAATCACATTTACTGGTTTATACCAGCTACTCATCTCATCAAAAATAACATCTCTGCTCACTGTAAACTTATGAGTAGAAGGGTTATAGCATCTATACCCTTTGTGCTGCAGAGAGTAACCAATAAAGATGCACTTCTCAGCTTTTGGATCCAACTTGGATCTCAACTCATCTGGTACATGTACATAGGCAATGCAACCAAAAAATTTCAAATGAGAAATATCTGGTTTCCTACCAGTATACCTCTCCTCTGGAGTCATTCCATGTATTGCTGCAGTGAGATTCATGTTCATTATGTAGATTGCTGTAGCAACTGCTTCAGCCCAATAAAAATCTGGCAAGTCTTTTTCATTGAGCATGGCACGAGATACCTCTCCAATATGCCTGTTTTTCATTTCTGCAATTCCATTTTGTTGTGGGGTATGACTGCATGAATATTGCTGCTTTATGCCATGCTCCTACAAGAACCTTGCAAACTCATTTGAGAGGTACTCTCCCCCTCCATCTGACCTTAGGCATTTTATCTGCAGGCCTGTTTCTTTTTCAACCATAACTTTAAGAGTTTTGAAATGCCCAAAAACTTCACTTTTCTTTTTCATAAAATACACCCAAACTTTTCTGCTATAGTCATCAATAAAAGTGACAAAATAATGACAGCCTCCAAGAGATCTAGCTTTAGTAGTCCACACATCAGAGTGGATTAATTCAAATGGCTTCTCACTCTCTTGAACATGTCTAGGAAATGGTTTCCTTGCCTGTTTTCCAAACTGACAGGCTTCACATATCTTATGCATTTCTGCAACCTTGAATTTGGGCAATCCTGGAACAATATTTTGGGCCTGCATTGATTTAAGTCATTGTACATTAACATGACCAATGCGTTTATGCCAGATATCAATATCTGCAACTACACCGGTCCCATGTGCAAACATTGCATCACTCAATTCAGACATGTCTACATCCAATGTAAATATTCTGCCCTTCTTATTTCCTTTTGCTATCAAGCGACCTTTATTTTTCATATCCTCAACAAAGCATCCATGAGGATTAAATCTGACCTGCAAGCCCTGCTCAACCATTTGACCAACAAAAACCAGATTCTTGGTGATATTCGGGACATGAAATACATCGGACAAGTATTTCTTTTTCCCATCCTGCATAGACAAAGGAATTTTTCCAATCTGCACAATAGGATGTGCAGTATCATCACCAGTCTCCACAAATCCTGGTTTTTCCATTTTCCTTGCATCCTCCATTCATTCTGCATGACCTGTCATGTGGTTTGATGTACCTGAGTCAACATACCATACATCATTGCTTTCTTCTGCACTTGTCATAGAATTGTTCATGTGCTGCAAGATAAACAAATGCTCATTTCTGTCATCACCCTGTCTACTAGAAGATGCATAATTCCCTTGTTGCAGTTTTCCATTCATGATGTCATTCTGCTTTTTATAGCAATCTTTAGCCATATGACCCATTTTACCACAGTAGTAGCATTCAACATTACTGTTTGCATTTTGGCCTCTTTGCCATCCACCACGACCTCTTTGGCTTCCCCTGTCTCTAGAGTTACCACGTCCTCCTCCATAGGACTGGTTTTCTTGAGTTTGCTGCATATTCTGATTTCTACCACGGCCTCCAAATCGGCCTCCTCTACCTCTGCCTCTACCTCTTCCAGCATTTGAGTAGAAGACAGCTTCTTTTGAAGTTCCTCCTGAAGAAGATGCACCACCATTTCTCTGCTCCTCAGAAATTAGAAGAGCAATCAACTCCTCAAAATCAGAAAATCTTTCATGGACGGAAATGGATGTTCGGAATTGTGCATAATCCTTTCCTAGACCATTCAAGGTCACAAAAACTAAATCATCATCTTCCACTGGTGACCCAATGGAAGCAAGTGCATCTGCAATCTTCTTCACCTTCATGTGGTAGTCATTGATGCTCATATTTTCTCTTTGCACATTGTGCAACTCTTGCTTGAGCTGCATTTTCCTGGCTTGCGTATTTGTGCTATACATCTTTGACAGAGTATCCCATGCCTCCTTTGGCGTACTTGCATCCTGAATATGCACAATCATAGAGTCTGAAATGTTGATAGACAGCCAGTACATAACTTTTCTGGCTCTCTCATGCCATGCTTTGAATGCCTGCATTTGCTGTTGATTGGAAACATCAGGAAGAACTAGTTCTTCTTCATTTCCTACAACAAATTTCCAATATCCTTTTCCCATACGGAAATTCGTCATTCTAAACTTCCATGCTTGGAAGTTGTTCTTGTCAAGCTTTTCAGTTACAATCTGTGAAAGAGAATCAGACGCCATTACAGAACACTGCAAAAAATTCTGTCACTGCAAAAAACACAGTTTCACCCTCACAAGGGCAAATCTGCAAGACTGGCGAAAGTGGTATTTGACCACACAGTCACTTCCCAGTGACGATTTTGCATAAACAGGAACCAAGGATGATTTTGTAACTCCCAATGTCTCTGCACATAAGCATACGATGTAATTTCTGTGGTAACTTTTCACCGACCTGTAGAACAGTGGTCGCACAGCATAAAACTGGGCCTTTTCCTGAGTGCGTGCAGAAAACTTCCGTCTCCAAAACAGGCCCCGAAATGGCCTTAAATAAAAAAAACAGGGTCGCCGGGGGCTAAAGCCCTCACCCGCAGCATATACTGCCCTCTTGCTTCACCGCGAAGGGCGTCTCAACCTGAGACAATACACTCCTGCAATTTTCGGCTGTGCTACCTGCAGAGATCTGCTCCCAAAACAGAAAATGAAAGCAACACTGCTCCTCTTACCAGAACACCGCGAGCTTGGCTTGCTTTCTTGAGCTCCTTACCACGAACAAGACTCTGATACCATGTCAAGATTGTGGGAGAGAAGGAAGGAGTCTCACTTGTAGCTTTCTTGCTTGCACAATGGGGGAAGACACACAAGGGTGGAGGCTGAAAACAGTTTTCCTCTTCTTAATTGTGTAAGCCAAAAGAACTCAAGTACAAAGAAATAGAAGAACCCTATATATGGGTCTCAAACCAAACTCAACTAACTAAGGTGGCATACTAACTGAGCCATGAACTAGAGTAGATAAGGATAGCTATCATGTAGCTATTATTCATGGGCGGTGTACCAACCGCGTCTGCAACTGACAAGTCGGTGACATAAATACACAATGGTCACCCTGGCGTATCACGAGTGGAGCTCAATATCTCAACAGGGAGATGACCTCTTGATGGTTTGGGTGGGGGGGATTTGATGTGGAGGGAGATGAACTTGGTGATGCGGAAGGGGAGTAATTATTTTCCAATGAATGTGGCTAAGGGGGGGACTCACTCTGGTGAGTATTTTTTGCTACCTTTGTTCCTCTATTCCACCATTTTTGTCTTGAATCTTTTGCTTTGTAGATGACTTGGTTGCACTTGGCCCTTGGCCTCCACCACTAGGCATTCCACCTTGAACAACTTTGTTTGCTCAGTTGCTACTTGGCCTCGAATGAACTTACTACTACCCTTTGTCTCCATCAATAGCACTTAGCTTGTGACATCTGAATAGGACCATGCACACAACCTTAGGCATCTGCTTGTAGGGCTCGCTCACCAATAAGCCTTGTCCTTGCATGTTTAAGTAGCGGATAGGGCTTGGCCCTCGATTACTATGCAATCAATCTTGGTCTTTGGCTATGGCACACCACCCTTGATCACCTTGGCCCCACACACTTATGTGCCTTGCATCAATGAACAACCATTTCACCAAAACAATTGGGCATATCAAGCCCTTGGCAGTGTGGCTCTGCCATAAGTAAGCCTTGGATGGCCATTCCACTTGCTTGATCACACCCTCGACCGCCTCATAGCACCCTCTTGGCCTGTTCGATAGGACAAGTGGCTAATGTCTTAGCCCCGGCCATAAGTGGCCAACTTGGTCATCAGCACAAAAATAGGCACCTTGACTTGTTAAAATTAGCCCCAGGATCCATCATAACAACAATGGCCATGTGGCCTTTGAGTCGGCCCACATGGCTCTGATTATCAGCTCCTCGATTTACTTTTTTTAAACAATCAAACGATGATATTCTTCACACAAGAGCACATTGAAGGAACCTTTTGCAACTGAAGTTAAAACGATGCCATGCTTCTGGAAGACCTTTGAATTCGCATTCGCAAAAGCTTCTTGCTCCACTGCTGAATTGCTCAACAGCGAGATCTCTAAGGAGCAAGCCATCAAACAGCGCCTCATCACATCATACGATCAGCGAACCACTTTTGCTATCATTGATCAAGAAATCACAGCGTTATCAAAGCTCGCTGATACTGACTACCCATTCTTGAGGCATTGGTACACTCTTAGGCTGCAATGGGAAGTTGAAGGGTGTCGTATAATGACCAACGCTGAGCAACGCCGCGCTAGCAAAACAACGGAATACGACCCCACATATGTCGCGCCAACCTCATATAGAGTGTTAACCACTCTTCAAGGCTGACCCATGGAAGAACAAATCAAAGGACACCCCTACCTCAACCGCTTGTTGACTGAGGAAGAGTTACACATTGCTAGCCATGTCAACTCTGGTGACTTCTTAACATATGTTCTCACATACATCACGCAAGTGGGGATTCAACCCTCTGATCTGGACCGCGAAGCTCACTTAGAATATAACCCCCAGTTCTATGATTGGCTCCTTCACAAGTAACTCCTACACCACCATGCCGAACGCCCTTGCCCTTCTGACCCTAAATCCTAGGAAGGATTCTTCTCAAGCTGGAAGGGGAAGGGGTAAGGTGAATAAGGTGAATCAAATCAGGCCAATTAAATCAAAATTAGTGAAACACATAAACATATATTATGAAAAACGGATGGGGTAGGAAAAAGGATATGAAAACTTTGAAGTAAAGGACAAAAAGTCAAAGTCTAAAAATGAAAATCTACATTGGTTCTTAATGAATTCATGCAAAAAGCATAGAATTTTTCTTTTTCAGCAATCAACAAATTACCATGTGGAAAGATAAAATTACGGTTTATGATAAAAACGAAAAATATCGCAACAAGACCATGCCCACCAGCTTCCATTCACGGAAGAGGAGAGAGCGCAGTACAACATCACCTTGGAGAGCCACACCTACAACCAACTAAAATTCCGAGCTATTCACAACTTGGAAGGATTGGTGGCCAAAGAAGAGGTGGCTAGGAGAGTCATTGAAAACTGCAACTTCACCAAGTACCTGGAAAGATTCGCACAAGAACCCGACCACACAAGGTGCATGAAATTTCTCAGGTCTTATGACCCCGACAACGAATGCGGCACCGTCACAATAGGAAGGGGACAAAATGCCAAGCAATTGTTGGTTCGCTTATCCCCCGCCTTGGTAGAAAAGGCGCTAGGACTAGAACCGAAAATAGAAAAGAAGCAGAAGAGAGATGTGTACGCCATGCTGGAGATGAGAAAGGAGGACGAGCTGACAAATGGCAGCATCAACATTCAAGATATCCCTGATGCAAAAACCAGACTGCAGGCAAAACTGATACACGTGCTCTTTTCCAGCCAGTGCTACAATGCATTGATGCACTAGATCAGTGTGCCAGTATTGGAGAATGTCGTGGCTCATACCTTGCATGAAGTCGATCGGAATGGCTATGTGCGCAAAACCATCGACCAGGCGGCTAAAGCACTGGCTTTGGAAAGCATGCCAGCAGGTGGAGGGTCGCCAACTTCCAAGGCCACAGAGAGGAAGAAGGCCTCATTTATCGGCTACGGACGCATTTTGGCTACGCTCATCCAGGAGGCAATAAAGGAGACAAAGAATGCAGAAGAAGAAGAAGGAGAAATGTCGGATAGGTCGCCCCCTCACCAGGACAAAGAAGGGTCCATCAATAGAACTGAGACCAAGGAAGAAGGGGAAGAACAGAAAACCAAGAAGATGACCAAGAAACCCAAGAAGAAAACAGTCCAAAGGAAGAAAGAGGATGACGAAGGCCGCAAGAAGGAGAAATAGGACTTGGAAAGGGCCAAAAAAAGAATCCCTTAAGGAGGCCAAGGAGAGGGAGAAGAAGAAGAAACAGGAAGAAGAAAAGGAAAAGGAGGAATTACAGAAGGCAAAGAAGGTGTCAAAACAGGAGGCTGAGGAGAGGAAAAAGAAGGAAAAGGGAGAAAAAGACAAAAAGGGGGAAGAATGCCAAAAAACAGAAGTGGAAAGGCAAAGAAAAGCCGCGGAGGAAGACGAGGAACTAAGAAGGAAGGAGGAAGAAGACCTGGTTGAGACTACACGCCGGTCTATCGAACAACAAAGTAGGGCAAATGAATTAGGGAATCTGAGCCCGCAAAGAGAAGAAGAGCCTGGTTCTAGCACACAGGTGCCAAAAATCATGTCGCCTGTTGTCATTGAGGGCAAGGGCAAAGCCCCAATTCACCCGATTCCGCCCCTCATGGTGCCTCGCACCAAACCAACCACCGTCACCCCTAGCATCCCGACTAGTGCCAATGTTTCAAATTTCGTGGCATGGATGCAATACTTCATCAACAAAGAAATGGGCCAAGAACAAAGCACCGAAACTACGGCCACAAGGCAAAAAAGGCCAGCCATTGATGTAGAATCAAGACAAGACCCTAAACGGCAGAAGGTGGAAGACTTGACATCACCAACCCACACAACGATGACGCCATCAGCTTACTACAACGAGTACGTCACCGAGCTACTCTCCCAATTGGAGAAAGCTAAGGAGGAATGAAAGATAGCTGTGGCTGAGTTAGCGGCTGAAAAGGAGTCAGTAGAGCTGCCTTCCAACTCGACAAAACTAGAATGATAGTCATGCAGCAAAGGGAGATCTCAGATCTCAAGCAAGAAGTGAAGGCTAAGGATGATAGGAAAGAGCACTAGAGGTAGCTACTAGACAATGAAACATAGGAACTTGTGAAAATGCAGAGAGAACACAAGCTCTTGATCATGCAGTATGAGGAGCTAATTGCAAAAGCCGCCAAAGTCAAAGCGCTTATGGCTGAGCTCAATGCCAGGGGCGAGGAAAGAAAACAGAACATGGAGCACTAGTAGAACAAGATCAAGTCCCTGACCGATCAGCTGAACTCCCAAAAAGAAGAACAGGAGACACTGGTCAAAGAACGGGAATACCAAGAACAAAGGCTCACAACCCTGGCTCTAAGGCAAGGAGAGAGTCTAGAAGAGATAAACAAGAAAGCAGAGGAGTGGGCCATGCAGAATAAAAGAAAGGTGAAGACACTGGCACGGCACCTTGCTCTAGTGGAAAAAGAGAAGATCATCGCAGAGAACAAGACAGAAGCCGCCCAGGTGGCCTTTGGTACCCAACAGAAGGCCTTCCTCAACACAATCATGGACACCACCCGCCCAGAGGAGGGAGAATCATTGGAGGTGGCACAAAAGAAGCTTAACATTGCACGCAGAGCCCTGCATGCAGGACTGCAAATGCCACCCCAACCTGCGGAGGTTAGACTAAGCCTGGAAAAGCAAAGGAAATACCTACTGCTGGCCGGCCTAACCCCCCAGGAAGTAGATGCCATAGGATTTGAAGAGAGAGCACCACAGGCAGACCGGCAGGGGGAGGAAGCAGAACTCGAATTCGACATGGGCAGATTCAGAGAGGATGTGATCACACAACCCTCCTCGCCGCAGTCTCAAGAACAACAATAGAAGGATCCATCTGCAGAGAGACAAGCCGCACTTAAAGAGAGATGCAGGAAGCTAGTCAAAGAAGCCAGGAAGCAGTTAAGGGCAGCCGTGTAGCCGTCCGCACCCCTCCCACCTTGCCCTGATAACATCCCAGTTGGATTCCATGCAAAGCTAGCGGTTTGGGAAGGACAAGAAAAAGAAAAGGATCCATTCACCTTTAGCTTTCTCCTGCCCAACAATCTACGGAGGGTCTTGCCGCTTAAGGTGATGGAGCAGGTGATCGCGATTGGTGGCTGACTAGGGCAAAAGTGGCTAGAAGAGAGAGAGAAGACCCCCACCTCTTGTGAAACTGAAGAGGCCAACTACTGGCAAAACAATATTTTTGAAGTTTCATATATAGTACAGGGCTATAAAAGCCAACCCCTGTGGAGGAGGCGAGTATGCAACATTAGTATGCTCGCCTGGATGGCATTTTGTAACACGCTGCCCTTCGAGAGGAACAACCCCACATACATGGTATACCCTCGAAGGGTAGGTGTGGATTTTGATGCCACCCTCCACGGGCGTTACGACTTTCCCATTATCTATAACTCCAATATAATATCCTTCGAACATGCCCTCCTCTTTAACCTAGAAAGCCTAGATGACTCTATGATGCGCTTCCTCGTAGATTTCTCTTCATGTCCTGACCCAACTTTTGTAACTACATATAACTACCTTAGATTACTTAAGCTATTACTTAATCAGGACCCAACTCCACAAGAGCGTGGTCTGCCTCCCCTCTTCTTCGACCCTAACGCCATTGACAGCTGTGCCATGGCTCGTCTCATGATGAGGGCTAGTCTCCTCCCCTCCTTTTGCCTAGCCCTCCTAGAACACATGAATGACAGCCAGTTTACTAGGTGCAATCACCCTTTCCTCTCCACCACCTCTCTCCACGTCCACATGAATCTGAAAGGATACATACAAAGCTACCAATTTTTTAGTAAATCCATCCAACCCCCTTTTCCTCCTCATTCAGATGAAGAGAATTTGGCCCTGGCTGTCATTCTACTACTATAACTTCAAAAAAAAAAAGAGAAAAGAAAAGTAAAGTAAAGTAAAAGCGAAGAAAAGAACAACATGAAAGGAAAAGCACGAAAGACTCTCCACTGACTGGACAACATAGCCCACTTGCAAAAGCACTTACCACCACATAAAGCACGATCATTGCACCTAGGGGTTCTCAAGTTAGGCATGCCCAGTGGCTTCGGTTGGCCGGCTCCACTCCTAACCCCCTAGCCCTTTTGCTCCCCCACTCCACGCTTAGGGCACATCAAGGGCAGGACATATCTAGGGAGGTAACACTCGCCTATGGCTAGATCTGTCACCCTAAGCCACTTGCACCGCACCTCCCTTGGCACAAATGGGGTCCTCAAGTGTGGGACATCACCCAAGCTTGCCTACGATTAGATCCACCTCCCCATTTCACTAGCACGAGCACAATGCACTAACACAATGAGGTAGGCACTTCCCTTAGAAATAGCATCGCACCTTCTCCTTTCAGGCATCACAAAAAGCAACAAACCACCAACTTCGGAGGCCCCCGTCAAACACGCAATACCCATTTGGCTTCTCCAACAAAAATCATTTCACAACTTCCACAAGCACCTGAGTCTCCAAGTGGCCCTCACCTTTACACCACTTGGCCAATTATCTGTCAACCTATAACAACACAGAAGTGCCATGGGACTGGCACCCGTCTAGGAGGGGGGTAATATTAACCCCAAGTCGAGATGGTGAAAAAAGAAAGGAAAAAGCAAAAAATCATAGAAAAAAAGCAAAGACACGCAAGCGACCTCCAAAGCTAAGCCAGAAAAAAAAGCGCAATTTTAAATGAAAGGCGCCTCAAAGAACTTAGAAAACTCTTGTAAAAGAGCGCCAAGCTTCCTCCTGTGCCAATTGTAAAATATTAGACGGGTGTAGGCTAGAGGCATAATGCTAGAAGAGGGAAATGAAAAAAGGACCTTGCCACAATGGCCGGTCATGTAAAAAAGGGATGGGTGCCCATGGGATTTTAGGGTTTGTATATATAAAGTTTAAAAAGTGAATGAGAGCTCATTCTTTGGTGTGGGGCTAACAAGAACTCTCTTCTTCTCTCCTCATCTTCTTGCTTGTGTGTGCTCTTGAGAGAGGGAGTGTGAGAGTGTGAGGGAGTGAGTGTGTGAGAGTGAGGGATCAAGAGGGTGAAGCTCTTCACCATCTCCTCTTCTCTTCTTCTCTTCTCTTCTCTCTTCTCTCACGTGCGGCTATGGAGGATGGAGCTTGGGGATGGAGGAGGCTTGAGGATGCTTGAGCTTGCATCTAGGATCATGGAGCTATCGGGGTGTGCGAGAGAGGAGGCAACTCGTATCGGCATCAAGGTAAGCTCACTACACTCATAGGATTGACGGCGCGTCGGCTAGGTTAGATATAGCCATTAGAGCTCACTTGAAACGCTTGAAGCAATAAGCGGTCCGTGGGTCTTGGTGGTTGAGCGAAAGCTTCCACTACACCTCTCTTGAACCTTGTTTATTTTCATAGTATTAGAGCCATCCCACAATTGCGCGGAGCTTAATTAAAGATTGAGGTAAAGGCATTGGAACACGAAAGAAAACAAGCAAGCAACAGCTAAGAAGTTCTTTCACCTTGCTTCGTTTGCCTTAGGTTATAGCTACAAGGAGGTTCCAGTTTAGTCAAGAAAAGTTCGCCAATATCAAATGTATGGGTCACAACTGAGTGTAGTCCAACAAGTGCCGTCCAAAGCACTTGGCCTATGTGCTCATGTGTGAAGAAGATCATTGTTTGACTGTTTAAAAAACTCAAATCAAGGAGCTGATAATCAAAGCCATGTGGGCCGACTCAAAGGCCACATGGCCATCGTTGTTATGATGGATCATGGGGCTAATTTTAACAGGTCAAGGTGCCTATTTTTGTGGTGATGACCAAGTTGGCCACTTATGGCTAGGGTCAAGACATTAGCCACTTCTCCTATCAAATGGGCCAAGAGGTTGGTATGAGGCGGTCGAGGGTGTGACCAAGCAAGTGGAATGGCCATCCAAGGCTTACTTATGGCAAATCCACGTGGCCAAGGGCTTGATATGCCCAATTGTTTTGGTGAAATGGTTGTTCATTGATCCAAAGCACATAAGTGTGCGGGACCAAGGTGATCAAGGTGGTGTGCCATAGCCAAAGGCCAAGATTGATTGCATGGTAGTCAAGGACCAAGCCCTACCCGCTACTTAAACATGCAAGGACAAGGCTTATTGGTGAGCGAGCCCTATAAGCGGATGCCTAAGGTTGTGGCATGGTCCTATTCAGATGTCACAAGCTAAGTGTTATTGGTGGAGACAGAGGGTAGTAGTAAGTTTATTCGAGGCCAAGAAGTAGCTAAGCAAACACAGTTGTTCAAGGTGGAATGCCTAGTGGTGGAGGCAAAGGGCCAAGTGCAACCAAGTCATCTACAAAGCACCCCTTTAAAGACAAAATGGTGGAATAGAGGAAGAAAGGCAGCCAAAAATAGTCACCTGAGTGAGTCCCCCCCCCCACCCACATTCATTGGAAATTAATTACTCCCCTTCCTCATCATTAGGTTCATCTCCCTCTACATCAAAGCCTCCCCCCACCCAAACCATCAAGAGGTCATCTCCCCCTCCTAGTAAATTCTCCTTCTCCCCATCATCATCATCACCACCTCCTTCTTCTTCTTCTTTCTTAGCACCTCTCTGAGCAAAGAACAAATCTTATTCTCCCCTAATAACATATAAGTAATTCACCCCACACACAAACACACACATAAAAAATATAAAATCGCCCCCTCTCATTTTTCCAAAATGGAGGCAAATAGGAGCTAACAAGCTCTAAGAGCTCTAAGTGAGTGAGTGAGTAAGCGATAGAGTAAGAATGAGAGAATATATTAAACAAATAGAGAGTGAGAGAAAGAGAGAGAGAAGATATGAAGTGGAAGATAAATAACAGAAGGAAATAGAGAGAATAGAGAGGGAAAGAAACAAAGATGAGAAGGGAGAGTGAGAAAGAGAGTGAAACAAAGCTCATGCCACCGATGATGCATACATAAAATCAAGCTCACATACACAAAGGAAAAACCCCTTTCTCTTTTATTTTCTCTAAATCTTCATTTTCTTTTATGAGAATGCCACCACATGAGCATACAAATGTCTGGGTTTCCTCGACCACCATTGTGAGCCCATCATTTGACTAGCAACGATGCAAGCAAGCAAGAAAATGCTCCATCCAAGCATCGCCTCCACAAACAAGCTCTTGACTTTTTTGGGCCTTTAATACAAGCACATGTGTATCCTTCTTCACTTTCACTAGCTTTGTCTTCATAGCATATCCATTGTCTTCCCTTCCACAAACTCCTCTTTCTCTTCCTCATAGTTTCAATTATGGCTACCTCATCCTCTCTATATCCACTGTCTACGTCTTGGGTCCTCTCCTATTGGTGGGTTCCTTGAGTGCTTTATCTAAGTGAGTTTCTTCAGTTATTGAATACAATTCTCAATTTATGGTCACTCAGTGTGCTTGTCGCTTCTCGTGCACTTGTGCTCAATCAGGCTTTCAATTTCCTTAAGTGCATTCAAGTGTAGAAATTCAAGGTGAGTGCAGTAAACAATCTCGAAGTATCTTACGCACTCTCGCTTTGTTCCGGGCCTGATAGGCTTATTGTAGCCGCCTTGACAGGGTTCAGGATTTTTCTAATATGTTGTCTCGTTTGTTTTTTGCCAATTAGGTTTTAACTACTCAGCGCTTTGAATCTAGGTCTATGGGTCTCGCTGCTAACCAAACTGCTCCCTACAATTTCGTCTATTCCGTGTGCTAGAATCAAGTTCTGAGCATCAGAAGGACTTTCGACAGTTTGTGCTGTTGAGCTCTAGCCAGGTCAAGTCAAATTTTTGAGAATTTGATTAAAATTTTCACTCCACCCAGCTGGTCCAAATTGTAGGGTCCGAGTGAGTCACTCGGACGGGCTGAGATGCATGGGCCGAGGACCGAATTCGTGACTCGGACAGGGTAGACTCGGACAGGCCGGGGCGCAAACTCAGACAAAGTCGCTCGGACAGGTTCGCTTGGACGTGCCGAATGGTCAATTCAGACGAGGTCACTTGGACGACGGGCCGAGGGCCGAATGTGACATGTGGCCGAGGGCGGAATCCTATGGCTCGAACGGTTTGGCTCAGACGGGCAGGGCCGAGGGCCGAATTAGTCGATGATCCAAAAGGTTAACTCGGGCGGACCGAGTAGGTCTGGGCCGAGGGCCGATTAGGGTTTCGAGCCGAGTGGGCCGAACGAAAGAGGGTCGAGGGCCGATTCTGGGACTTGGCCCAGAAGCGACCGTTTGGACAGGTCGAATGCGGTGCGACGACGATAGAGCGAGAGGTCGATTTTGCTCGATTCTTGCGATTTAATCAATCATAGCAAGCATAAACCTCCAAATCCTATCTAGGGGGATAGGAGAAGGAATTCATATACCTGAATAGAGCTGTAGGCTCATCGATGATGCGATTGGATCGAATCGTGCAATGGCTCTCTCTCTCTCTCTCTCTCTCTCTCTCTCTCTCGCTCGCTCTCACTGAACTGGTCACAAATGAGCTCTCCCTTGGCCTCTTGGCTCCTATACCCCTTCTCGAGTATGGTGTTGATGCCCCCAATCACTCACTTGCCGATCTTAGGCATCATAAGCGAGCTTTTTACCATTTTTTGCACGATTTTTGCCATGTTTTACCCTATTTTGCAATAGTAAATCCTACCCTTCTGCGATGTGATTTCCTAATCCTAACCTATGCTAAATGCAACAAAAATCGAAAGCAAAAAAGTAAAATAATTTCTCCATGTTTCCCAATCATCAAACAAACAAAATGTCCCAAAATACTTACTTGTTTTAAGAATCAAAAATACCCAAACTTCTTACCTATCTCAAGCTCCGTTTCGGGGATGAATCCCTTACTTTGATGCTCAATATGAGGCACGCAAGTGCTCAAGCTTGAATCTGTTGATCCTGGCAATCGAATCAAAATGTAGTGGGAGCTTTCGCTCAACCACCAAGACCCACGGACTGCTTATTACTTCAAGCATTTCAAGTGAGCTCTAATGGCTATCTCTCACCTAGCTGACGCGTCGTCGATCCTATGAGTGTAGTGAGCTTACCTTGATGCCGATACGAGTTGCCTCCTCTCTCGCACACCCCGGTAGCTCCACGATCCTAGATGCGAGCTCAAGCATCCTCAAGCCTCCTCCATCCCAAGCTCCATCCTCCATAGCCGCATGCAAGAGAAGGGAGAAGAGAAGAGAAGAAGAGAAGAGGAGATGGTGAAGAGCTTCACCCTCTTGATCCCTCACTCTCACACACTCACTCCCTCACACTCTCATACTCCCTCTCTCAAGAGAACATACAAGCAAGAAGATGAGGAGGGAAGAAGAGAAGAAGAAGAGAGTTCTTGTTAGCCACACACCAAAGAATGAGCTCTCATTCACTTTTTGAACTTTATATATACAAACCCTAAAATCCCATGGGTACCCATCCCTTTTTTACATGACCAGCCATTGTGGCAAGGTCCTTTTTCCATTTCCCTCTTCTAGCCTTATGCCTCTAGCCTACACGCGTCTAATATTTTACAATTGGCACAGGAGGGAGCTTGGTGCTCTTTTACAAGAGTTTTCCAAGTTCTTTGAGGCGCCTTTCATTTAAAATTGCGCTTTTTGCCCCGGCTTAGCTTTGGAGGTCGCCTACGTGTCTTTGCTCTTTTTCCATGTTTTTTTTTGCTTTTCCCTTTCTTTTTCCGCCATCTCGACTTGGGGTTAATAAGAGATGAAGCACCCAAGAGCACATATTAACAAAAGCAATGGAGACTTGAGAACACAGAGAGATAGGACTAAATCTTATTCTTCTTTCTTTCTTTTTCTTCACAAAAGAAAAACTAAGTCTACAACATGAATGAAAGTACCAGAATGTATGTACACACAGTCACTAAGTGTGAACTTGCAAAGGAAAGAAAAGTGGCACCATGAATGTGCCACAACCAAGGGTGGATTACATGGGTGTAGTCTGGCTATAGAATCAATAATGTATCCTCATGTCAGTCACCTAACATGCTGATGAATAATATCTTGTCACAATTTTGATTCACTGTTAGCTTGGAGATAGGCTATATTGGAGGAAACTGATGAGGCTTGGATGGCCTCAACCTCCTATTGCTTATTGTGGGTCTACATAATCACTCACAAGGATACCATTTCACCTCACCGAGTTTATTAAACTTGCCTTCTGGTCCGGAAGCACTCGCCATGCTATAGAAGTTCGCCATTCACAACTCCGGAATAGGTAGCACTGTGGCAATCAAAAGAGGAAACCCGCAAGAGTGAGGGGGGGAGAAAGGAAAAGAGGGAGGGAAAAAAGAGAAGAAACAAACACAAAACAAGAAAAGGTTGGGCCAACCACCACTCACTCAAGTTGCAACTTAAATGTAATTTCAAAGACGCATCGTCTCACACCGTAGCTGCTGGCCGCCAACCATTAGGCAGGAGCGCCCTTGGGGCCATGCTAACTAGTTGGAGTGGATAAGAAGAAATAAACGTTGGTGTTTAGATCATTGATTCGCCTTGGATTGGGTGCTTCAATTGTAATCAAAGTGATCAGCCAATCAGTGGCGTGTGATTATTATTGAATCACGAGAGCTGGCAAGCCAATTCTACCTTCCTATTTTGAAAAGGAATTGAATTTATGTGAGCTGCTTGGACGTCAGTGCCTTGCTTGCAGGAGCTACAATTTGACTTGAAGGCAGCTGGGAGGCTAGAAAGGAAAGGCTTATAAAGAGACCAGTAGAAGCCTAATAGAGCATAGAGGGAGAAGAGAGAGAGAGAGCTTGAGCGTATGAAGAGAAGAGTAGAAGCCTGTGGAGTATAGAGAGGCTGTTAGTATCGGATAGTCAGAGTCGATTCCCCACTCCGAGAGAGAGAGAGAGAGAGAGAGAGAGAGAGAGAGCGGGCTGTGAACCATGGCATCCTACCGGCACCCCTGCCTTGCCCACCTCATCATCCTCCCTTTCATCCTCCTCTTTGTCTCTGATCAATCTTGCCAGCTTGCTTCTGCCAAGACTAGATACTTCCATTTCACTGTACGTTGCATTTTGATTTTGACAACAGCTCTCCTACTGATCTCTCCGTTGTAATGTAACTGTCTCCTCATTAATCGACAGGTAGAGTTGAGGTAATCCATTGTTTATTGCTGAACAGATCCAGTTTGCGAGCGTCACACGTCTCTGCCACACCAAGTCCCTGGTCTCGGTGAACGGCCAATTCCCGGGCCCAGCTAGCTACGTGAGAGAGGGTGACAAGGTGGTTGTCAATGTTACCAACCTGGTCACCTACAATGCCACTATTCACTGGTAATTCGACCGCAACTGATCCCCAGGCCCCATTAGCCCCCGGGGACGTTTGTCGCGAGACTGGGTTGCTAACCGGATGACCAGCTCTGAAGCCTTAACATAAAAATCCTCTCGTGCGCACATGCACATGCACGTTGTGTTCTTATAATATGCAGACCGTGCATAATATCCCTGATATGGGTTGCCCACCTCTGAACTGCACACGCAAACACTACATACAATGTAGGCTAGTTTACATGAGCTGCGAATCAAATCCAACCCTACGTAGTACGCAGTAAAGCCACTGGCTCACTTTCACCCAATGTGTACAAACTCCCTTTTTTGTTTTTTCTTGTGTGGCTCCCCCAATTCCACAATCTCTGCAGTGCCCACTTGCAAGCTTATTACTGATGTCCGTCTGCATTTGGATTTTAACTCTGGTAGCAATGTGCATTTGGTGAAAGATCAGCTTTGGAGTCGGCTTTTGAGACCGTAATAATCATGAACCTGATCTCTTTTCTCTGCATTCGACTGTGACAGTGTGTGATTGTGTGTTTTACTAGGCATGGAGTCAGGTAGGTACTGTCTTCATGGGCTGACGGGCCGGCCTATATCACACAATGCCCAATCCAACCAGGCCACTCTTATGTCCACCGCTTCCAAGTCGTCGGACAGCGGGGCACCCTCTTTTGGCATGCCCATTTCAGCTGGCTTAGAGCTACTGTCCATGGTGCCTTCATCATCCTTCCCAAGCACAACGCACCTTTTCCTTTCCCCAAACCACACAAGGAGATGGAACCCCTCATCCTAGGTAACATGTATCCACCATTAACGCTACAGCACTTATAACAGTTCTTTTTTATGCATTCACCTTGAGTCAATGTTCTTCAGGTGAGTGGTGGAATGCAAATGTGGAGGACATTATTGCCCAAGCCTTAGCAACGGGAGGCACTTACAATATCTCCGATGCCGTCACCATCAATGGGCAGCCTGGAAGCTTATACACCTGCTCAGCCCAAGGTAAGAGGCATATGTATGACTGCTGCGGCCAGCAGAGGTTGAGGATGGATTACGATCTATTTGAGCTAGTAAACTTCAGCAGTCGTGGTTTTAGTAAGCATTATGGTAATGAGCAGGATCCCATTGAGAACTTGATCAAGCTGTTCCCTCAATCGCATAACTCTTCGTGGGCTATGCATGGATTGCAGGCACTGCGGTGTACAATGTGACCCGGGGGGAGACATACCTTCTACGAATAATCAATGCGGCCGTGAACTTCCAGTTCTACTTTGCCATAGCCAACCACACCATGACAGTGGTGGAGGTGGACGCAGAGTACACAGAGCCCTTGCCAACGGACATGATCATAATAGCCCCGGGGCAGACGACGAACGTGCTGATAAAGGCCAACGGCTCCGTATCCAACTACTACATGGCGGCTTCTGTGTACTCTCCCCCAAACATCAGTATGGTGCCATTTCCTCAGACCCCCACAACTGCCATACTCCATTACAAAGGGGCAGAGCCTGCCTCGTTCCTGCTGCAATCGGACACATCAAACAAGAGCACGTCCCCCTTCGTTGGCCTTGCCTAGCTTCCCTCTGGCCAACGACTCCACCTTCCAGGTGAACTTCACCCAGAGCCTGAGAGGGCTGAACTTCTCTCGAGGGTACTACTACTATGATGTGCCCAAGGCGGTGGACATCGACCTGCTCCACACTGTGGGATATGCCCTTCAGCCCTGCAACAATGCCACCAGTACAGGAAGCGCCGCCGACTCGTGCCAAGGACCCAATGGCACCATCTTCAGATCATCCATGAGCAACATCACCTTTGTCAACCCTCCAAGACTGTCCCTAATTCAGGTGATCGGGGTGTTGCAAGTGACAACTGCGAGTAAATATTTAAATCATGCCGGGGACACTAGAAGAGCAGGAGTAGGATTGACACTAGCTAGAGTTTGCAGGGCAACATGAATGCTGTTGATTAATGCGGAACCCCATAGACACAGAGACAGAGAGAGAGAGAGAGAGAGAGAGAGAGAAAACTGCGAGCGCAGGTTAGCGTCATCTATCTATTTAGGAGAGACTTGCCACAAAGACTACCTCTGATGATGATGGCGACGATGGAGCACCTCCATTGCAGCGACCCACAGTACCAACAAGCAACTGATCGCAACAAGGTCCTCTGTCTCTGCAGGGCCTCACACGCACGCACACACACACACACACACACTCTCTCTCTCTCTCTCTCTCTCTCTCTCTCTCTCCCTCTCAGCCTAGAACTTAGAAAAGTTTGGCCATATCTAAAGTCTAGCCTAATCACTTGTGTACCGTGGCAAATGGCAATGTGGCTAATGAGCCTTCCGAAAGTTTGAAAAGGCGCGTGTCCTCCGGTGGATCCCCATGAAACACGGGCGCTTCTCCTCCTAAATTCTTATTTTAAAAACGAGGACCGGCCAAGAATTTAGCTTATCCCCACAACAAAGTACATATTTACATGTTATATTTGTGTGTGTGTGTGTGTGTGTGTGTGTGCACGTGCAGGTGCATGCATGGGGGTGGGGTTGTGTATGTAAATATGTATGTTGCATGCTGCTTGGTAGATGTATCTCTCATTCCGTCAGTCGATTGAATGCAATGGCAGGCCTACTATGACCACATAAACAGAGTGTACACCTCGGATTTCCCAGATGTCCCAATGTTCCAGTACAATTACACTGGTGTTAATCCGACAGACAAGGCAGCATTGCCAGGGACAAGGGTGAGGGTGATCCCATTCAACAGCTCCATTCAGGTGTGTTACTTTGTTGGAGACAATACCCGATGGAGGGGGGTGGTGTTTATTAACCGTATAATGATAACGACTAGCTTTTTTTAAAAAAACCATGACTTTATCCGTGAATATGAGCCACTTAAAATGGTTCTCCTCGGAATTCAGGTTGTTTACCAGAACACAGCCACGCTCTTTTTTGAGTCGCATCCCATCCACCTTCACGGCCAAAGCTTCTATGTGGTGGGCACTAGCATTGGCACCTTTAACCCCGCGACCGATCCAACCAACTTCAACCTTGTCAACCCCCACTCTCGCAACACCGTAGCTATCTACCCTGGTGGCTGGGCAGCTATCCGATGGCAGGCAATGAACCCAGGTAAACATAGCATGTGCTCTCGCAAACCTTCATTATCCCTATGTTGCCTTGTTCCACTCAATAAAATGCCTAAATTTCTGCTCAATTTCCTACCGCTTTTTATGTACCTTTTTGGTTAGGTTTGCTTGGTAAATAGTCAAACTATTTGGGTTAGCCTTACCAAGGAAGAGTTATCCGCAAACAGCTTGCAAACTCTGATCTTCTCCCTAGGTTAAGGTTGCCCCTCAAAGCTATCCTTGGGGGTAGTTTAGGGAGTGCCCCGGTTAGATTCTCGTTCAAAATCTATAGCTTAACCAAAATCTACAATGGGATGTGCAATAAGTTAAGTACAACATTATTCAAATCATATTACTAAACCTTTAAATCTAACACCAAGATCTACTTCCATGTCATATGAAGGCTTATTCCTTATACCGAACATCTAGTTACATAGGATCACTAGGCTCACTTTCAACTTGTATTGCTAAAACACCATCTTCATTGCATTTGCTTGTAACGTACTTGGCGATGCAGGACATCATCTTCACTAACGTGCTGTTTTGTGGTTTGATCAGGAGTATGGTTTGTGCATTGTCATTTTGACATACATCAATCATGGGGCATGGACATGGTCTTCATCACCCTTAATGGTGTGGGACCTTCCCAAACTTTACCACCACCGCCCAGTGATTTACCACAGTGTTAGTGGTTATGCAAGATTTAGATTTTGTTGAGGCCACATTTCCTCATATTGGAGATTTTGTATTGAGGCAATTACATTTAGTAATTATTTCATATGATTTTTGACAAACAGTTAATGTGAAGAGCAAATACATTTTTTGCATTGTCTTACATTCATATAATGTGTTTGTCTTGCTTGTGGATGTTCTACACCCATTCAAAATCTCTATAATGTAAGCAAGATTTCACTAAACCTAACTTATTCAACCAATAGGAAGCTATACCTGCCTTGTTTGACGTCTAATATGTGTGTGTGTGTGTGTGTGTGTGTGTGTGTGTGTGTGTGTGTGTGTGTGTGTGTGTGTGTGTGTGTGTGTGTGTGTGTGTGTGTGTGTGTGTGTGTGTGTGTGTGTGTGTGTGTGTGTGTGTGTGTGTGTGTGTGTGTGTGTGTGTGTGTGTGTGTGTGTGTGTGTGTGTGTGTGTGTGTGTGTGTGTGTGTGTGTGTGTGTGTGTGTGTGTCAAAAGATCATGCATTCAATTAGCAACAAGACAAAGTAAAACACAAACAAAATTGATGAGGACAGATAGAAAGCAACTCAATAACACATGAAGATCATAGAGAGATCACATAAGGCTTGCCCCGAAGTAAGGCACTAAGAATATTGGTGACTAGTCTCCAACTAAGTTTTAGTGAAAAATGAGTATAATGCAAAATTAATGGCAATGGGTGCCAAATAGGGTTTATTTTATATAGGTTATAAATGGTGGGTGGGGAACTTTAAGAGGGTCACAAGGATAGTCACATTGATGAGACCCACGATGACTAAGTACAAGCACCTCACTAGAGAAACCCCAATATCACTTTATAAAATAGCATGCATAATTGTAACTCTCCCTCTTCATATATGAGAAATTCTATGAGTAAGAAGAGATAATAATGATACAAAGAAGTTAAGAAACTAGGGGAAGTATGGATGCCACATTCGTGCACATAGATGAGATGTGCCTTAAGGATGGAGCAAATAAAATACTCAAATACGAAGCATGGAATGAAGAAAAACTTGCCACAAGGCATAGCTCTCCAACATCTAGGGTAGTCCAAGAAAGAGTCGCTCAATGCTCCAAGAAGAACATCCAATAGTCTTCAACTATATGCATCATTTAGAATGTCACACAATGTTGAAGTGGAATTGGTTCTCAAGCCATTGATTATAGTAGGGACTAGACTCATGAAGTACCTCCCAAGAACTAGTGTTGGATTCTTGTGAGGAAGTGAAACCAAAAGGACACCCAAGATACACTAATCACAAATCACTCCTCCTCAAGGTGAATGTCAAATATTTATAGGGGAGATTGTTGGCTTCCTCCCTCTCAAGCACCAATTACCATAGTTCCCCTTGACTGATTGACTTCAACTTGCATTAACAACTCCTCAACCCCTCCACCAAAGGTACACCAACAATGGCAATAAGTATCTCATGAGAGAGACTTAAAGCGAATGCAGCTTAATACTCAAGAGGAGGCATAGGCTATCCATGGTGAAGAATCCTCCATGCCCCAAACATCTCGAGTAGTGTACTTGAAATAAAACTAAAAAGATGCTCATGCAGAAGCCAATAAGCTAATATGAATGTGCAATAAGGATTCCAAAGCACAATTCAAATCATACTACTAAGCCTTTAAATCTAACACTAAGATCTACTTCCATTTCATATGAAGGCCTATTCCTTTTACCAAACACTTGATTACATAGGATCACTAGGCTCACTTTCAACTACTCAAGCTACTTGTTGTCTTCTTGTTTGACCCGCCTAATTGGGCATGCTTTTTGCATTGTGTTTCTAATTCTGGAGCCTTGATGCCCTTTGAAAATCTTCAAGTTCAAGGTGGCAACAATCTCATAATCTTCTAAGGGGGGTGGATGTGGGGTATTTATACTTCATATAATCACACACATGAACATGTCTCTTTCTATACCTAAAAGGTATTACAATTATATGGTGGCCTTGAGAGTGGTCTTGTCTTTCCAATGGATTTTCCACAAGTACTTCTAGTGTGTCTATTTGAGGATTCATATGCTTGATCATTATGACAACTTATATAGCTAAAACACCACCTTTGTTTCTTTTGGTTGTCCATAATGTACTTTGTGATGTGTGACATCATCTTCACTAATTTGTTGTTTAATGGCATGTTTGGTTTGTGCATTGTCATCTTGACATACATCAATCATGAGGCATGGACCTAATCTTCATCACCCTTAATGACCCTCCCAAACTTTATTGCCAAGGGATTTACCACAGTGTTAGTGGTTATGCAAGATTTAGATTTCGTTGAGGTCCAATTTCCTCATGTTGGAGGTTTTGTATTGAGGCAACTACATCAAATAATTATTTCAAATGATTTTTGACAAACGATTACTATTAAGGACAAATTCATTTTTTTGCATTTTCTTGCATTCATCTAATGTGCTTGTCTTGCTTGTGGATGTTCTTAGCACCCATTTTAAATCTCTATAATGTAAGCAAGATATTACTAAACATAAACTATTCATGTAATGGAAAGCTATGCATGCCTTGTTTGACATTTAATGAGAGAGAGAGAGAGAGAGAGAGAGAGAGAGAGAGAGAGAGAATGTGTGTGTGTGTGTGTGTGTGTTAACCCCAACACGAAGAAAGCAAAATGAAATAAAAAAGACGCAGGGCAAAGGTGGAAAAAAGGTAGCCTGATTGAAGAAAGAAGAGGAGGAAAGGCCAAAAGCTCAAGGGCAACCTTAAAAAGTCCAAGGCAAAAACAAAAGGAGAAAGGTGCATTTTAAAATACAAAGGCACACCCTGAAATCTTGTAAAAGAGTACCAGGCGGTGGAAAATCCGGAAAGCTAAAACAGAAGACGAAGACAAAGGCCAAGGCAAAGAGAAACGGAAGACAAAGGCGCACAAGGAAAAGCGCAAGTCAAAACTTTTGTAAAAGAGCGCAAGCGCATCATGGTTTAATTCAAGGAGCGCCGGGCTCTCACCCGTGCAATTTGTAAATGTAGACGGGCGGTGGAAAGGAAGCTAGGAAGATAGAAGGACAATGGAAAAAAGGGCCTAGCCCGGCCATGTAAAAAAGGGGAAAAGGGGATGACTGCCCAAAAGGGATTTAGGGTTTTGTATATAAAGTTGAAAAGTGAATGAGAAGCTCATTCTTGTGTTGGCAAAAAGTGGCTCTCTTCTTCTTCTTCTCTTCTTGTTCTTGCTTGCTTGAGCTTGTGCTTGAGAGAGGGAGTGAGTGTGTGAGTGTGAGGGACCGTGAGGTGGAGAAGCTCTCCATCTTCTCCTATCTTCTTCTCTTCTCTTCCCTTGCTCGCGGTGATGGAGCTTGGAGTGTGGAGCTTGAGGATGGAGCTTGCTTGAAGCTTGCACTTGGATCGTGGAGCTACCGGAGTGCGCGAGAGAGAAGGTAACTCGAACAGCATGGAGGTAAGCTCACTACACCCGTAGATATGGATGGCGCGTCGGCTATGTGAGAGGTAGCCATTAGTGCTCGGCTTGGAACACTTGAAACAATAAGCGGTCCATGGGTCTTGGCAGTCGAGCAAAAGCTCCCACATTTTGGTTCTGTTGCCGGGACCAACGAATTCAAGCCTTGAGTGCTTGCGCGCTTCGAATAATCGAGCATTGAAGTAGGGTTTTCCCCGAACCAGTGCTTGAGGTAGATAGGTAGGAAGCGAGGGGGTTGAAGATGGTATTCGATCTCCTTGGCAAGCAGGTTTTTTGCTTTTTTGAGATTTATGTTGTGAGATGGAGTAGTGTAGGTATTTGCTTTGTGAATTGGATGCATTAGAGTAGGAGAAAACAAAGAAAAACAAAGAAAATAAGCATTAGGGTTTACTGTTGCAAAACAGGGCAAAAATCGTGTAAAAAATGGTAAAAAGCTTGCTTGTGATGCTTAAGATCGGCAAATGAGTGATTGGGGGCATCAACACTATACCCAAGAAGGGGCATAAGAGCCAAGAGGCCAAGGGAGAGCTCATTTGTGACCATTTGAGAGAGAGAGAGAGCCATTGCACGATTCGCTCCATCTCGCCATCGACGAGCCTACTACTCTATTCAGGTATATGAATCCCTTTCACTATCCCCCTAGATAAGATCTGGAGGTTTATGCTAGCTATGATTGGTTAAATCGCAAGAATCGAGCAAGATCGACATCTCGCTGTTGTTGTCGCACCACGTTAGGCCCGTCCGAGCAGCCGCTTTTGGGCTGAGTCCCAGAATCGGCCCTCGGCCTTCTTTCGCTCGGCCCCGGCCCAAGTGCCTCGGCCCGTCCCAGTGACCTCGTCCGAGTGACCTCGTTCGAGTGACCCATTCGAGTGACCTCGTCCAAGTCTACCCTGTCCGAGTCCCGAATTTGGCCCTCGGCCCGCCCATCCGAGTGACCCACTCGGACCCTGCAATTCGGACCAGCTAGGCCAAGTGTAAATTTTTATCAAATTCTCATAAATTTGACCTGACCCGGCTAGAGCTCAACATCGCAAACTGTCGAAAGTCCTTCTGACGCTCAGATTTTAATTCTGGCATACGGAAGTGATGAAATCGTAGGGAGTAGCCGCTTAGCAGCTTGAAGTAGGCAGTGGCGAGACCTAGAGACCTAGACGCAAGCGCTGAGCAGTTAAAACCTGATTGGCCAAAAGCAAACGAGACAACATATTAGAAAAACCCTGAACCCCAAAACTGACCCCAAAGGCTACGTAGAGCTAAAGACACATCACAGACCCATCATTGGGCTGAAACTTAGAACATTAGTTCAAAATTTGGCTAAACGGTCCTCCGAATTGCACATGGTGTTTACTGTAACGGCCCTATGAGGCATGGGGAGAGGTGTGGACCCTACAAGGCCTACCAGAGCTGACACCGACTAATGCCTCATAGGGCCGATGAGGCATGGACCCTACTAGGCTGACACTGACTAATGCAGCTCTTAGCCCTTATGGGGGATCTCCACAAGCACTCATGGGGAAGTGCAATATCCTTGCAAAAATTGAAACTGAAAGCTTGCCTATCCTATTTCATGTTCCTCCAAACAGTGCTAAATATGGTAAGGAAACCCTCCTGGGAAGACCCTTCAAAATGTGAGGCTGGCTATGTAGCACAGAGGATACACCTGACACTACCGGGTGCAAGGATAGTCATGAACTTTAGCAAGTGTGACCTCATCAAACCTCGAAGGAAAGGCAAGCAAGGTGCTGACATAACAGTCAAGCCTGCTAACGAGAGCAAGGACTTGTTGGAAGAGTTAATGCAAGCACAGGTCGAACAATGAGAACCAGTGAGTGAGGCCATTGCCTGAAACAAGAAGGTCAGAACACAATGCCAAGGACGGCCTTTGGACTTACAAATATCGTAGAAGACCCAAAAGAAGCCCAAGCCTTATAGACGAAGGCATTGATGGAGAGTCAATACAACACCGCGATGGATATCCAAGACGTTGCTACATGCTCAAGGGTATTATGCAGGTAACCGATGGATTTGGGTACCAAAACCCCCTTTTAAACCTCCTTTGTCAAATGAAGGCCAGATTGTATCAAGAGCAAATGAGTGACCGAGCCCCTCATGGTCGAAATCAAAGAAGTGTAGGAGGAGATCTAAATGAAAAACCAAGTCTCAAGTCAAGAACAATGGAGTGACCGAGCCCCTCATGGTCGAAATCAAGAAA
This sequence comes from Lygodium microphyllum, assembly GCF_053477565.2. Lineage (NCBI taxonomy): Eukaryota > Viridiplantae > Streptophyta > Polypodiopsida > Schizaeales > Lygodiaceae > Lygodium > Lygodium microphyllum. Next base: position 130,257,501 of record NC_141155.1, read on the forward strand.
CCCAACAGGACCAATTGAAGGGTAGATACTCAGCCTAGCGTGCTTGACAAGCAGACATTAAATGTAATCGTTGAGGATACCCAAAAGCCACTAGTGCCCAAGGAGCCTTTGATTCCCCAAGAGGATAGCAGGCATCATAGGCACAACATTGCTCATGGCAAGGGTAAATGCTCAACAAAGCAAATAGCAAAATCATCTAACAACAGCAAGCAAATCTCCCAGCCAGTGTCAAAGCCACTTAGGAGTCCCAAGTCTCCTACACCCTCTTCCCCTAAACGGACACAGGAAGCACAACACTCGTCAAGTGCGGCTACTCAATCCCAATCTCTACCTACATCAAAGCTTCCAAATGTCCAAGAGGTAGGACACGACACCACCGTTAGCTTTCAACCTAAGGATATGCCTATGCAATCCACCGTGGCTAGCTCAACGGATAATCGATCTACGCAAGTGAATGCTCTAAGGGCAACAAACAACACAACCACTTCCAATTTCCGTAAGGACTTGACACCGCAAAATCCACCAATAGTAGCAAGTCCATTGAACTAGCTGCTACTACTTCAAATCAGGGATCATAGCAGTCACAGCCCTGGGCCGTGACAATGCCCCTTGCGGAATGTGCCCTTAGTAGTTTGCCTGTGGAGGAGGTGTCGCAACCAACTTCATTAACAACTCCAACACTTCCAAAGCGCCTAAAGCCTAGATTGGAGGAGTTAAATAAAAGTGAAGAGCTAGACTCTCCAAAAAGGGAGGTAGTTGTACCCTCACAACCTAGCAAGGCTACTCAGCAGGCCACGGTTATGTCCCATGAGGACACACCAGAGCAGGGGAAATTTGAGGCCCAACCAAGCACACCAACGGCTGACCTAGTTCAGGGACTTGAGTCATTAAGTTATGCACCTTCACTGACCAAGAAAAAGAGGAGAAAACAACGAAAACAACAGCAGCGAACAGCAGGTGGTTGTGGACCACAAGAGCATTGAGACCAAGAGCGCTAGAGAGCTGGGGAATAAAGCATCAAGTCCATCCACCAATGAACCCATTGACGTCTCTCCTAATAGCGGTGAAACCTCAGACACATCCGTGTGCTCTGAAAAATCAAAGCAGCCATTGCCATCAACAGTTGCTTTCAACACTCAATCCACCGGCAATAGAACTCGCAGCGACCAATCAAGAGTGGATACAACGTTGTCACAACAGGGTGACAAATCTATACCAGTCACATCCAAGAAGAACCATGAAAAAATAGCAGCAAAACCTCAGGAAAAATGCACAATCCCTAAGAGCATAAGTAATCTTATCGTTGACCAATCTTGCTCATCTAGGCCTGAGCCCCTAGCTATGCTAAAGCCTAGGCAAACTCCTAGAACCTTGCATGAGATAGCAACCGAGCAAGCCCTCGTGGAACATAGAAGTGTCGCAGAATGCTTAACTGAGTTGGATGCTAAGCTCAAGGTGTTTGCATGTGTCTATGTCCTTGCGGACATGGGTGCATTCCCTAAAGGGCAGCTCGAAGAATACTTGCCATTTCCCTTATCTTGGGAAGAGCAAGAACATCTTGATGAGAACTATAATAGGCTCCTGTATAAATTCATGCAACTCATCTCTGGCGAGGAAGCCGATGAACTACGCTTAACGGTCACATTCAATGATGTGCTCTGCCAACCAAGTCTCTTACGGATAGAGCAACTAAAGCGACTATCAGAGGGCCGAAGTCAGTTTGAACAGAGTTAATATGAAAACCGCGTTGCAATGGCCAAACTAGGAGCCTAGATCATGACAGTCTCCGAGGAGCGATTGGCCAAATCGCAGTCTCAAAGAGACCCAACCTATGTGGCACCAACTTCCCTTCGAGTGCTAACTACCATTCGCAATATAGACTTAGCTGAACCTAGCCAAGAGAACTCGTTGTTTGATAAGGTTCTCACTGAGGAGGAGTTACATGCTGCCAGTAGACTCGGACAAGGTTCCATGCTACTCGATGTTGCAAAATATCTATCGGTATTGAGTAAGCTGGCACAAGTATTGGATGCGTGTGCCACGCTCCAGTACAATCCGGAGTTCTATAATTGATTTTTATCCTCATGAAACGACATGGATTCATGGATATGTATATAAATAAATAATGACTTTTGTGACCCTGTATAGACACTATCAACACATACAAGCAATAATAGTCAAGTACAAGAAGAAGAGTTAGGGTCAACAAGCTAAGCTCACAGCCCCCCTCTCACCACATATTTAGAAGTTGCGTGACCATTTTTACGTTCAGGTGGAGGGCATGCACCCCTCATTGCCACCATGGGAAGCCTTGACCAACATCTCTGATGATGTAAGCAGGGTGTAGTTCCTTTCTATACACCTTTCCCTTTCCGATCTATCCTTGCGAGGATGAGCCCTGCCCCAATCCATGACCACCAAAACCACGTAACTTAGCATGAGCCAAGATCTGCTAATGGTTGGAGGCTAAATGAACATCATCACGGTGGCCATCCCTCTACAACAAGCATTGCACATCCCACCCCTCCCCTTCTAGTCATATGCACTTGATAACCCACACTATAACCCCTCCCATGCGAACGGTTTTATTTCGTATCAAGGCCTAACCCTTGGTTCGCATCTTGTAGGTCCCCCTATGAGAAAAACATGGAGAACCTAGGATAGCTGGCTTGTAGAGATGCTCTCTGCGGACGACGGGAACATGCAGCACACGCCCCTCCGCCGGTGCACTACGTGCCCACACTCAAAAGGTATGCAAAGAAATGAGGTCCCAAGCGACACCGCCCCGAATGAAGGCCGAAGAATCCCTGGGCCAGAGGGTCGAAGCTCAAAGAAGCACACAAGATATGGCAACACTAGTTGCGCAAACCCCTAACGGACACTCGGGCACCAAGTGCTCAAGGGCAGAAAGGGCAGCCCGGGACAGAGAAGAATTCAATGAATTGTTCAACAGCATTTTGGAAATGGTGGCGGCCCGAGATTACACCATTTATATCATGGCCGACATATTCCCTGCCCAACCTCATGGGAGCCCCGCACCAGTAGAGCCTTAGTCGCCTGACCACCCAGACTCACCCCGCCTTGTGCAAATCGAGTAGCCCCTATGATATACAAGCAACTTGACAAATCATCATGCCATAACTTTTTGTCTTTTGATGAGTAAAGGGGCAAGCTCCCCACTTGTACACACTTCCTTTACCTATCATTAATGTATGCCACGTCTTTAACAAGCAATGGAATAGGCATTGCAATTAACATCATAGCATTCTGAAAAGTTATGTCTTAACATGATTGCATTTGCTCGATGTACTTGACGCAAGTAAGCATATACTCTCATGAAGTGACAAGTGGATGCAGGATGACATAGGTCTTCGTGCAAACGTGTTCAACGCCCAAGTCACCACAAGACCACCAACCGCACAAAGAACCGCAATAAAGCCACGCTGTTGAATGCGAAAAATCACCCTTGCAAGTGCCCACATAGCACGAACCACAGCATAGTCATAGGCTACACTCTCTTCTTGGGTCAAGCTCTACAGTGAGCTCACGATGGGTGTCACCTCAATCGCACCAATATTGCAACAATGGCTCCTCTAACAACGAGGCTAGGGCACAATCAATCCTGAGCCTTCGAAGCTTGACATTTTCCAACCCATTGAAAGGCTCATAGCCTCAACATATTGCAATGATTGTACTTAGGCAAAAAAAAAAAGAGAAGAAAATAAAAGAATGAAAAGATACGAAGCACCCATGCTCACAGCACTACACCTAGGGGTCCTCAAATTAGGTGCGTCCAGTGACCTTGGTCAGCTGGTTCCGTCCCTAGTCCCCTAGCCCCCTAGCATTCCCCACAATAATTTAGGGCACATCAAGGGCAGGACAGACCTAAGTGAGCTTGTCTCAACTGTAGTATAGTATCCCTGTGTCTACCAGCTATGGATAGTATAGTATCCCTGTGTTCTATCCTGTTACGTTGTGCAATCACAATGCACAGGATGTCGCATACACCTTTACGTGTACTTCTTCCCACCATGGACCACTTTGCTTTATCCACATGTCGTTATGAGAAACCAGCCTGCGGTCTTCTACCTACGTAATATCTAAGTATGCACGAGCACTCACACAATATATGTACCAAAGTATATACACAGTTTGGGTCCTTAAGTGCAGGACAATACTCTCACCTTGCTTAGAGTTCGACTTGTCTCCCAAAATAATTGAACTAAGTCTTGTGCACGATAAAGAAGACTAGCACTTCCCCTAGGGAGAAATCACGTATGAGAGGTTTTCAATTGCAGGTATTAAAGACTCCAATGAGGATGTCGTTCCATCTTCATCAACACTCAACTCTGCATTCCTCTCCGTATCACCCTCTAAACTTGCCATTCTACTCCATCAGGGCAACCCCCCAAAGAAGAGCCCTACCCCCAACTCCCATTTCCCTACCACCTACTGCTTAACCCACCAACGTGCCCTCAACGGTCTTCCTCCCACCTCTACCAATACTCTGCCATGTGGCAACCACACACGCCCTCGCCACCCACGTCTTCGTGCATGCTAACACCTACTACTTGTGACGGGGAGTGCCATGGGACTGGCACTCATCTAGGAGGGGGGTAATGTTAACCCCATCACGAAGAAAGCAAAATGAAATAAAAAAGACGCAGGGCAAAGGCGGAAAAAAGGTAGCCCGACTGAAGAAAGAAGACGAGGAAAGGCTAAAAGCTCAAGGGCAACCTTAAAAAGTCCAAGGCAAATACAAAAGGGAAAAGGTGCATTTTAAAATACAAAGGCGCACCTTGAAAACTTGCAAAAGAGTGCCAAGCGGTGGAAAATCTGGAAAGCTAAAACAGAAGACGAAGACAAAGGCCAAGGCAAAGAGAAACGGAAGACAAAGGCACACAAGGAAAAGCGCAAGTCAAAACTTTTGTAAAAGAGTGCAAGCGCATCATGGTTTAATTCAAGGAGCACCGGCCTGTCACCCGTGCAATTTGTAAATGTAGACGGGCAGTGGAAAGGAAGCTAGGAAGATAGAAGGACAATGGGAAAAAGGGCCTAGTAAAAAAGGGGAAAAGGGGATGACCGCCCAAAAGGGATTTAGGGTTTTGTATATAAAGTTGAAAAGTGAATGAGAAGCTCATTCTTGTGTGTGGCAAAAAGTGGCTCTCTTCTTCTTCTTCTCTTCTTGTTCTTGCTTGCTTGAGCTTGTGCTTGAGAGAGGGAGTGTGAGAGTGTGAGGGAGTGAGTGTGTGAGTGTGAGGGACCGTGAGGTGGAGAAGCTCTCCATCTTCTCCTCTCTTCTTCTCTTCTCTTCTCTTCTCTTCCCTTGCTCGTGGTGATGGAGCTTGGAGCGTGGAGCTTGAGGATGGAGCTTGCTTGAAGCTTGCACTTGGATCGTGGAGCTACCGGAGTGCATGGGAGAGCAGGTAACTCGAACGGCATGGAGGTAAGCTCACTACACCCGTAGATATGGATGGCGCGTCGGCTATGTGAGAGGTAGCCATTAGTGCTCGGCTTGGAATGCTTGAAACAATAAGCGGTCCATGGGTCTTGGCAGTCGAGCAAAAGCTCCCAAGAGAGAGAGAGAGAGAGAGAGAGAGAGAGAGAGAGTTACCAGAACATAGCCACGCTCTTTTTCGAGTTGCATCCCATCCACCTTCACGGCCAAAGCTTCTATGTGGTAGGCACTAGCATTGGCACCTTTAACCCCACGACCGATCCAGTCAACTTCAACCTTGTCAACCCCCACTCTCGCAACACCGTAGCTATCTACCCCGGTGGCTGGGCAGCTATCCCATGGCATGCAATGAACCCAGGTAAACATCGCATGTGCTCTCGCAAACCTTCATTATCCCTATGTTGGCTTGTTCCACTCAACAAAATGCCCAACTTTCTGCTCAATTCCTACTACTTTTTATGTACCTTTTTGGTTAGGTTTGCTTGGTAAATAGTCAAACTATTTGGGTTAGCTTTACCAAGGAAGAGTTATTGGCAAACGACTTGCAAACTCCGATCTTCTCCCTAGGTTAAGGTTGCCCCTCAAAGCTATCCTTGGGGGTAGTTTCCCGATTAGATTCTCATTCACAATCTATAGCTTATCCAAAATCTACAATGGGATGTGCAATAAGTTAAGTACAACATTATTCAAATCATACTGCTAAGCCTTTAAATCTAACACCAAGATCTACTTCCATGTCAAATGAAGGCCTATTCCTTATATCGAACGTCTGGTTACATAAGATCACTAGGCTCGCTTTCAACTACTCAAGCTATTTGTTGCCTTCCTATTTGATCCATCTGATTGGACATGCTTTTTGCATTGTGTTTCTCATTCTAGAGCCTTGATGCCCTTTGAAAATCTTCAAGTTCAAGGTGGCAACAATCTCATAATATTTTAAAGGGGGTCATGTATGGGGTATCTATAGTCTACATAATCACACACATGAACATGTTTCTTTCTACACCTAACGGTGCCAACAAACGAAAGGTATTCCATTTATGTGGTGGCCTTGAGAGTGGTTTTGTCTTTCCAATGAATTTTCCCTAAATACTTCTAGTGTGTCTATTTCGGGATTCACATGCTTGATCATTATCACAACTTGTATTGCTAAAATACCACCTTCATTACATTTGCTTGTAACGTACTTGGCAATGCAGGGCATCATCTTCACTAACGTGTTGTTTTGTGCTCTGATCAGGAGTATGGTTTGTGCATTGTCAGTTTGACATACATCAATCATGGGGCATGGACATGGTCTTCATCACCCTTAATGGTGTGGGACCTTCCCAAACTTAACCACCACCACCAAGTGATTTACGACAGTGTTAGTGGTTATGCAAGATTTAGATTTTGTTGAGGCCACATTTCCTCATATTGGAGATTTTGTATTGAGGTAATTACATACAATAATTATTTCATATGATTTCTGACAAATAGTTAATGTGAGGAGCAAAGACTTTTTTTTCATTTTCTTACATTCATCTAATGTGTTTGTCTTGCTTGTGAATTTTCTATACCCAATCGAAATCTCTATAATGTAAGCAAGATTTCACTAAACCTAAAATATTCAAGCAGCTATACATGCCTTGTTTGATGACTGAGAGAGAGAGAGAGAGAGAGAGAGAGAGAGAGAGAGAGAGTGAGTGAGTGAGAGAGTGAGTGAGTGAGTGAGTGAGTGAGTGAGTGAGTGTGTGTGTGTGTGTGTGTGTGTGTGTGTGTGTGTGTGCATCAAAAGATCATGCATTCAATTAGCAACAAGACAAAGTAAAACACAAACAAAATTGATGAGGACAAATAGAAAGCAATGCAATAACACATGAAGATCATAGAGAGATCACACAAGGCTTAGCAACAAGACAAAGTAAAACACAAACAAAATTGATGAGGACAAATAGAAAGCAACTCAATAACACATGAAGATCCTAGAGAGATGATGCTAGGAGGCATATTTCACGGTGGATTCCATGCCACGGTGGATTCCGTGAGGTTTTACGGTGGATTCCATAAACTTTGATTATCGGGGCTCATACACAAAGTGGATTCTTTGTGCGAGAAGTCGATGGGGATGCCTATCCTTTTCGAGCATTTCGTTAATTTAGTGTGTACATGGGTGATTTCATAGCGGGTGATTCCGCAAAATACATATTAAATTAATAAACGTTTATGAGTTTAGAGTGCGCACTCATGATAAATTAAGGTTAGGATTGATTTCTAACCAATTTATGTAGCTAAAGACTGCTAAGTATTCACTTTTGTCAGTTTAATTGTATTATTTTACTAATGATGTGTAGAGATAGCAGCAGTGGCGAAGAAAAGCATTGGAGGATAGCGTGTATTCGAGTTATCACCTATATTTTGATGGGCACATACCTTAGGCATGGCGCCTATATTTTGTCGCGCCTATTTATTAAGGTGTTGGATATTTATTTATTATTTTTAAATGTGCATGGGCGCACAATTATGATATTTGTATTTGAACATTGTATTGGGTATGCCTGACTTCTTGGGCACCCACCCATTAGCTTTATTTCTATTTAGCACTAAAGCAAACTCAAAAGCCAAAAGCATGCTATTTTGTAATTTGGGCTATTATTTGAGCTTGAAGATGATTAATACAAAAAAATACATGCTTTGTGGAGCGCTCACACAAGGCATGGGGGGAGATTGCACCCAATTGGTCTCTTGTTCATGTCGTGCATGCTTTCTACCTAGAGTTTTGTGCAAAAAGCTGAGTTCTTTTGTTCTTGGGGACCTTCCGATGCTCACTACGTGCGCTTACGGCATCCGATCTGTGCACTAGTGGTATCAGAGTGAAGCTGAGATCGAGAGCTTCCAATCGCTACCCATCTTGTGCGAAGGTGGAGCTCCTGGAACGATCGAGTTCTACAGTCAGTTTCATTACGAATGGTCAATACGGGTGGATTCCTGGCAATCAAGAACCTCTATCTACAGCCTCTGATCACGAAGGACCGACTTGAGGAAGCAGAGGACCATGTCAATATCTTCTTCAATAAGTCGTTATGTAACATAGAGTACAGATAAGCTTTATCTCCATATCCACAAGTTCAATAAGCTTTAAAATAAAGCTTAGGGAGTTAATAGTAATCTTTATAAAAGCTTACTTAAAAGAATTTCATCGACCAGTATCGCGACATGCTGACGCCGTGATCAGTGGCGGCGGAAAAAACGCCCCCCCTCAAAATTCGTCGTCAGTTTCAGTGTTACTAAGCTTAAGTTACTTGAGCTTTATAAAAGCTAAATCATCTAAGTAATCTCCAAGTTCCTCAAGTTCTATCACTCTGCAAGTTTACCAAGTCTGCAGAGATCAAAACAGACTTACCTCAATTACTCCTATAAGGATTGTTCCTGCGCAAAAGCACAGAACTACAAAATTGTTCCATAGAAGACTCTGTTCCTATACGCAAACTTATTGAACCAATTTTAGCACACGCAGAAGATCATATACAGTTTCAAAGAAGATTACAAACCCTGCAACCGCAAAAGACAAAGACCGTGAAAGCCAAACAAAAATCTATAAGCCTTGTATATGCGATTTTGAGCTACGCTCATCCCGCTAATTGGATTTTGAGAATGTGAGGTCTTTTGGATTTTTACAGGATGACAGAACAAAATATGGATGATTTAATGGCTGAAGGTGATCTTCCTGAACCTATGATGGAATAAAAATTGGATTTAATTATGATGCAGCTTGATGAAGAATGAAGAGCCCGATAAGCTTTGCAAGTTCAATTGGCCAATTTGCAACGATCTACCACCGATAAAGATGGACCACAACCGGAAGATCTTATCCGACGTACCATCGATGCGATGCTCGAAGCTCAATCCATCCGCAAAGAAACAAAGATAAGTAAAAGAAATTTCAAATTCCGTACTTTCAATGGAACTCGAGATGGAAAGACTGTACTTGCATTCATCAGTCAATTTGATGATTACTTTCATGAAGAGACATACGCTGAAAAAGACAAAATCAAATGTGTCACTAATCATTTAGTCGATCGAGCACCTCTTTGGTGGACCGTGGTTCGTAAGAGTATTGAATGTCCCACTGCCTGGGAGAGTTTCAAAAAGAAGTTTCTGCAGAATTTCCTTCCTCCTCAATTCCATGAAAAAGCCATAAAGCATTGGGATCTTCTACAACAAAGAGATCGTGAGCCTATTTCCCAATACACCGAACGTTTTTGGAATGCCCTACTGCAACTCAGAATGCTTGAAGACGTACCTGAAGCGACTCACAATTGCAAGTTTATGTCTGGATTACTTGGACATTACTACGCTGAAGTCAATATGTTTAAGCCTACAACCCTTGAAGATGCAATTTCCTTGGCTCATGACACTGAAGACAAGATTCGAGGAAGAGACAAACATCCACAACAATTTCAAGCAAATGGTAACTATGGTTCTAAGCAATTCAATTCGAATTTTAGAATCATGTGAGCTACTGAATTCGTAGCCCCTCGAGGTAGAGTACACATGCGGACTAGGCCAAGAGGCGTCTTCATTGTGGTAATGTCTCGGCTCTCCAAAGCAAGCTGAAATTGGTCATAGCTTGAATATAAATCTCCCATGGAATAGATTGCCCTACCTGCAAAAGCTTCAGCAAACTCATCCACAATTGGCCCTGATCCAACATTTCTAATAATGACTTTATTGACGGATTGTGGAGGTTTTCAATAGGAAAGATAGTGGCGGTAATTGGATTTGTGATAAGTACTATAAGTTGGATTAGATTTTGATGCACCCAAGTACTCGAGAGGGAGTTTCAAGGTCAGGTGTAAGGATGTTGCAAACCCTAGCAAACATTGGAAAGGTAGAATTTTAGAGTTCAGAAAAGTGTTCAATGGAACAAGTATAGTAATACAAGTGTTGATCCAACATGTTTATACGCACAAACAAATCTCTGTACACGATAATAACTACATTGCAAATTATAAACAAAACAGTAAGTTTTTAAATTTTATCATTGTTTATTCTTTTGATTCAGAGTTGTTTTTAAAAATCTTTACAGTATTCTAACTCAATCTTGTTTTACTGATAGCTCTATATCACTGCGAAAAGAAGCGGGACTAGGATACAAAATTATATGTGGTGGTTTAGGCGTATAATACGACGTTTAAATGAGCCACTGGCCACACCCCATTCAAATTAGTTTACGGGGAGGAGTGTGTATTGCCCTTAGAAATTGAGTTGTCGACCATTAGATTCACAATCAATCATTCTCTAGGTGATGAAGATGCCCTATTTGAGCTGTTTACGACTATAGCCCACTTAGACGAGCTCAAATTACAAAGTTTGTTGCACCAAGAGGTAGCTAAACGTCGGATGAAGTGGTTGCATGATCTGAAAGCGAAGAAATATACTTTTAAGAAAGGGCAGTTAGTTCTATATTACGATGCACGTAGAGAGCTATTTCCAGGAAAGTTGGAACCTAGATGGGATGGCCCTTACAAGATAGT